>NC_079231.1:26425034-26737015 GCF_029633865.1 Lampris incognitus | reverse complement strand
AGACCCGGTTTATACTCCTCCAGCATGTCAGTGATGTATTCTGGGCATACACCATTCAGTGACGTGTAGACAAGTAGCATCACTTTAAATCTATTCTGTAACTAACCGGAAGCCAGTGTAAAGATGTCAGGACTGGAGGGATGTTCTCTGTTCTGCTGGTCCTGGTCAGGACTGGAGTGATGTTCTCTGTTCTGCTGGTCCTGGTCAGGACTGCAGTAATGTGCTCTGTTCTCCTGGTCGCAGTCAGGACTGGAGGGATGTTCTCTGTTCTGCTGGTCCTGGTCAGGACTGGAGTGATGTTCTCTGTTCTGCTGGTCCCGGTCAGGACTGGAGTAATGTGCTCTGTTCTCCTGGTCCTGGTCAGGACTGGAGTGATGTTCTCTGTTCTCCTGGTCCTGGTCAGGACTGCAGTAATGTGCTCTGTTCTCCTGGTCCTGGTCAGGACTGGAGTGATGTTCTCTGTTCTGCTGATCCTGGTCAGGACTGCAGTAATGTGCTCTGTTCTCTTGGTCCTGGTCAGGACTGGAGTAATGTGCTCTGTTCTCCTGGTCCTGGTCAGGACTGGAGTGATGTTCTCTGTTCTGCTGGTCCCAGTCAGGACTGGAGTAATGTGCTCTGTTCTCCTGGTCCTGGTCAGGACTGGAGTGATGTTCTCTGTTCTGCTGGTCCCGGTCAGGACTGGAGTAATGTGCTCTGTTCTTCTGGTCCTGGTCAGGACTGGAGTGATGTTCTCTGTTCTCCTGGTCCTGGTCAGGACTGCAGTAACGTGCTCTGTTCTCCTGGTCCTGGTCAGGACTGGAGTGATGTTCTCTGTTCTGCTGGTCCTGGTCAGGACTGCAGTAATGTGCTCTGTTCTCCTGGTCCTGGTCAGGACTGGAGTAATGTGCTCTGTTCTCCTGGTCCTGATCAGGACTGGAGTGATGTTCTCTGTTCTCCTGGTCCCGGTCAGGACTGGAGTAATGTGCTCTGTTCTCCTGGTCCTGGTCAGGACTGGAGTGATGTTCTCTGTTCTCCTGGTCCTGGTCAGGACTGCAGTAATGTGCTCTGTTCTCCTGGTCCTGTTCAGGACTGGAGTGATGTTCTCTGTTCTCCTAGTCCTGGTCAGGACTGGAGTAATGTGCTCTGTTCTCCTGGTCCTGGTCAGGACTGGAGTGATGTTCTCTGTTCTCCTAGTCCTGGTCAGGACTGGAGTAATGTGATTTGTTCTCCTGGTCCTGGTCAGGACTGGAGTGATGTTCTCTGTTCTCCTGGTCCTGGTCAGGACTGGAGTGATGTTCTCTGTTCTGCTGGTCCTGGTCAGGACTGCAGTAATGTGCTCTGTTCTCCTGGTCCTTTTCAGGACTGGAGTGATGTCCTCTGTTCTCCTAGTCCTGGTCAGGACTGGAGTGATGTGCTCTGTTCTCCTGGTCCTGGTCAGGACTGGAGTGGTGTTCTCTGTTCTCCTAGTCCTGGTCAGGACTGGAGTAATGTGATTTGTTCTCCTGGTTCTGGTCAGGACTGGAGTGATGTTCTCTGTTCTCCTGGTCCTGGTCAGGACTGGAGTGATGTTCTCTGTTCTCCTGGTCCTGGTCAGGACTGGAGTGATGTTCTCTGTTCTCCTAGTCCTGGTCAGGACTGGAGTGATGTGCTCTGTTCTCCTGGTCCTGGTTAAAACTCTAGCAGCAGCATTCTGAATAAGCTGCAGCTGTTTGATGGTCTTTTTGGGAAGACCAGTCAAGAGACCGTTACAGTAACCACTTCTACTAGAGATACAAGTATGGAGGAGCTTCTCTTGGTCATTTTGGGATACCAGAGCCTTCATTCTGGTTATGTTTTTAGGATGATAGGAGGCTGTTTTAGTGATTGCTTTGATATGGCTGCTGAACGTGAGATCTGAATATATTAAGACAGCAAGATTTTGGACTTGGTCTTTGGTTTTTAGAGCTCGACTTGAATTGTTCATTCATAATAGTTCTCTTCTCTTTGTTGCTAAACACAATAATCTCTGTGTTTTCCTTATTTAATTAGAGCTAGTTTTGGCTCAACAAATTATTTATCTGCTCCGAAAAGTGACGCAGTGAGTCTACTGGGCTGAGATCTCCAGACAATAGAGCCAGATACATCTGACTATCATCTGCATAACTATGTAATGTCCAGACAAGAGAGCCAGATACATCTGACTATCATCTGCATAACTATGTAATGTCCAGACGAGAGAGCCAGATACATCTGACTATCATCTGCATAGCTATGTAATCTCCAGGTGAGAGAGCCAGATATATCTGACTATCATCTGCATAGCTATGTAATCTCCAGGTGAGAGAGTCAGATACATCTGACTATCATCTGCATTAGCTATCTAATCTCCAGGTGAGAGAGCCAGATACATCTGACTATCATCTGCATTAGCTATCTAATCTCCAGGTGAGAGAGCCAGATATATCTAACTATCATCTGCATAGCTATGTAATCAACAGGTGAGAGAACCAGATACATCTGACTATCATCTGCATAACTATGTAATCTCCAGGTGAGAGAGCCAGATATATCTGACTATCATCTGCATAACTATGTAATCTCCAGGTGAGAGAGTCAGATACATCTGACTATCATCTGCATTAGCTATGTAATGTCCAGACGAGAGAGCATGATACATCTGACTATCATCTGCATTAGCTATCTAATCTCCAGGTGAGAGAGTCAGATACATCTGACTATCATCTGCATAGCTATGTAATCTCCAGGTGAGAGAGTCAGATACATCTGACTATCATCTGCATTAGGTATGTAATGTCAAGACGAGAGAGCCAGATACATCTGACTATCATCTGCATAACTATGTAATCTCCAGGTGAGAGAGCCAGATATATCTGACTATCATCTGCATAACTATGTTAATCTCCAGGTGAGAGAGTCAGATACATCTGACTATCATCTGCATAACTATGTAATCTCCAGACGAGAGAGCCAGATACATCTGACTATCATCTGCATAACTATGTAATCTCCAGGTGAGAGAGTCAGATACATCTGACTATCATCTGCATAGCTATGTAATCTCCAGGTGAGAGAGCCAGATACATCTGACTATCATCTGCATAGCTATGTAATCTCCAGGTGAGAGAGCCAGATATATTTGACTATCATCTGCATAGCTATGTAATCAACAGGTGAGAGAGCCAGATACATCTGACTATCATCTGCATTAGCTATCTAATCTCCAGGTGAGAGAGCCAGATATATCTAACTATCATCTGCATAGCTATGTAATCAACAGGTGAGAGAGCCAGATACATCTGACTATCATCTGCATAGCTATGTAATCAACAGGTGAGAGAACCAGATACATCTGACTATCATCTGCATAACTATGTAATCTCCAGGTGAGAGAGTCAGATACATCTGACTATCATCTGCATTAGCTATGTAATGTCCAGACGAGAGAGCCAGATACATCTGACTATCATCTGCATTAGCTATCTAATCTCCAGGTGAGAGAGCCAGATACATCTGACTATCATCTGCATATCTATGTAATCTCCAGGTGAGAGAGGCAGATACATCTGACTATCATCTGCATAGCTATGTAATCTCCAGGTGAGAGAGCCAGATACATCTGACTATCAACTGCATAGCTATGTAATCTCCAGGTGAATACATCTGACTATCATCTGCATAGCTATGTAATCTCCAGGTGAGAGAGCCAGATACATCTGACTATCATCTGCATAGCTATGTAATCTCCAGGTTGTTGGTCGGAAGAATTTGGCCTCAGGGCAGCATGTAAAGATTAAACATTAGAGAGTCTTCATCGCCTGTGTGTGTGTGTGTGTGTGTGTGTGTGTGTGTATACATGTTTAGCTATCCTAATGTGGAAAAACCAGAAACCCCCTACCTTGTGTGGACATTTTAGAGGTCCTCACAAGTAAAAGGGTCTATTTTAGGGTTAGGACTTGGTTTTAGGGTTAAGGTTAGAATTAAGGTTAGGTAATAGTTAGGGTAATAGTGAGGGTTAGCGTTAGGGTTAGGCATGTAGTTTGCGTGGTTAAGGTTAGGGTTATGGGCTAGGAAATGAATGTAATCAGTCAGGGGTCCTCATAAGGATAGTGAAACGAGTGTGTGTGTGTGTGTGTGTGTGTGTGTGTGTGTATATATATATATATATATATATATATATATATATATATATATATATATATAAAGAGAACTACACACAAGTTTACAGAAAAGTTTACGCTTGGAGGTTTCCAGCTGGGGGGCTGCTTGGAGGTTTCCAGCTGGGGGGCTGCTTGGGGGTTTCCAGCTGGGGGGCTGCTTGTTCCATGTCCAACTCCCGCTCACAGCTTCCCCCATTGTTCATTTCTCCTGCAGGATGAAACAATATAGTATATCTTTGGCTAATCCTCTGCCACCTCCTCTCCCCTCCTCCGTCTAGGGCAACACCTTCCAGGCGGTGGTAGGCTATGACGAGACAGACTCCTACGCTCTGTTCCTTTATCCGGAAGACGGCCTGCATTTCTTCGGGACACGGCCGAAGGTAAAACTGCTCTTGCACCACATCTGGCAGCTTCCTGTATTACTTTAAGGTTCAAGCCCCTGGATCTTCAAATGAACACTCAGCCCTGTCAGTACACCCAACCGTGTTGTACACACTGCACAGTATATACTGTACTGTACATGTTGTATATGCTGTACTGCACTGTACACACTGTACTGTACATGTACATACCGTACTGTACTGTACATACTGTACTGAACATGATGTACATACTGTACTGTTGTATATACTGTACTGTACATGTACATACTGTACAGTACTGTTGTATATACTGTACTGTCCATGTTGTATACACTGTACTGTACATGATGTACATACTGTACTGTACATGTTGCATATACTGTACATGTTGTATATACTGTACATATTGTATATACGTTACTGTACATGTTGTGTATACTGTACTGTACTAGATGTACATACTGTACTGTACATGTTGTATATACTGCGCTGTACATGATGTACACACTGTACCGTATATGATGTACATACTGTACTGTACATGTTGCACATACTGTACTGCACTGTACATACTGTACTGTACATGTGCATACTGTACTGTACATACTGTACAGTACTGTTGTATATACTGTACTGTACATTTTGTATACACTGCACTGTACATGATATACATATTGTACTGTACATGTTGCATATACTGTACATGTTGTATATACTGTACATATTGTATATACTTTACTGTACATGTTGTATATACTGTACTGTACTAGATGTACCTACTGTACTATACATGTTGTATATACTGCGCTGTACATGGTATACACACTGTACCGTACATGTTGTACATACTGTACTGTACATGTTGTATATACTGTACTGTACATGATTTACATACTGTACTGTAAATGTTGCATATACTGTACGTGTTGTATATACTGTACATGATGTACATATTGTACTGTACATGATGTACATACTGTACTGCACATGTTGTACATACTGTACTGTACATGATGTACATACTGTACTGTACATATTTTATATACTGTACTGTACATGTTGCACATACTGTGCTGTACATGATGTATATACTGTACTGTACATGTTGTACATACCGTACTGTATATGTTGTATATAGTGCACTGTACATGATGTATATACTGTACTGTACATGTTGTACATACTGTACTGTACATGTTGTATATGCTGTACTGTACATAATGTACATACTGTACTGTACTGTTGTATATACTGTATGTGTTGTATATACTGTATTGTACATGTTGTATATACCGTACTGTGCTGATGTACATACTGTACTGTATATGTTGTATACAATTTACTGTACATGTTGTATATACTGTAATGTACATGATGTACATACTGTACTGTACATGTTGTATATATACTGTACTGTACATGATGTACATAATGTAGTGTACATGATGTACATACTGTACTGTACATGTTGTATATACTGTACTGTACATAATGTACATACTGTACTGTACTGTTGTATATACTGTATGTGTTGTATATACTGTAATGTACATGACGTACATACTGTACTGTACATGATGTACATAGTCTACTGTGTATGTTGTATACACTCAACTGTACCTGTTGTATATACCGTACTGTGCATGATGTATATACTGTACTGTATATGTTTTATATCATGTACTGTACATGTCGTATATACCGTACCTGATGTATATAATGTACTTTACATGTTATATATACTGTACTGTACGTGTTGCACATACTGTTCTGTAAATGTATATACTGTATGTGATGTATATAATGTACTTTACATGTTGTATATACGGTACTGTACATGATTTACATACTTTACTGGATATGTTGTATATACTGTAATGTAAGTGTTGCACATACTGTATTGTACATGTTGTATATACTGTACGTGTTGTATATACTGTATTGTACATGATGTATATACTCTACTGTACGTGTTGTACATACTGTACTGTACATGATATATATACTGTACGTGTTGTATATACTGTACTGTATATGTTGTACATAATGTACTGTACGTATTGTACATACTGTACTGTTCATGTTTTCAATACTCTAGTGTTGTATATATTGTACTGTACGTGTTGTATTACTGTACTGTACACGTTGTACATATTGTACTGTACATGATATATATACTGTATATACTGTATATGCTGTATATGTTGTATATACTGTACTGTACATGTTGTACATACTATACGGTACATGTTGTATATACTGTACGTGTTGTACATACTGTACATGATATATATACTGTACCGTACATGTTGTATATACTGTAGTGTAAGTATTGTACCTTATTCTATGTTAACTAGACTGAGAGAGTTGTGTTGTAGTGTTGTTATTCTATGTTAACTACACTGAGAGAGTTGTGTTGTTGTGTTGTTATTCTATGTTAACTACACTCAGAGAGTTGTGTTATAGTGTTGTTATTCTATGTTAACTACACTCAGAGAGTTGTGTTATAGTGTTGTTATTATATGTTAACTACATTCAGAGAGTTGTGTTGTAGTGTTGTTTTTCTATGTTAACTACACTGAGAGTGCTGTGTTATAGTGTTGTTATTATATGTTAACTACACTGAGAGAGTTGTGTTGTAGTGTTGTTATTCTATGTTCAGTACACTGTGAGAGTTGTGTTATAGTGTTGCTATTATATGTTAGCTACACAGAGAGTTGTGTTGTAGTGTTGTTATTCTATGTTAACTACACTGAGAGAGTTGTGTTGTAGTGTTGATATTCTATGTGAACTACACTGAGAGAGTTGTGTTGTAGTGTTGATATTCTATGTTAACTACACTGAGAGAGTTGTGTTATAGTGTTGTTATTCTACGTTAAGTACACTGAGAGAGTTGTGTTGTAGTGTTGTTATTCTATGTTAACTACACTGAGAGAGTTGTGTTGTAGCGTTGTTATTCTATGTTAACTACACTGAGAGAGTTGTGTTGTAGTGTTGTTATTCTGTGAACTACACTGAGAGAGTTGTGTTGTAGTGTTGTTATTCTATGTTAACTACACTGAGAGAGTTGTGTTGCAGTTTTGTTTTTCTATGTGAACTACACTGAGAGAGTTGTGTTATAGTGTTGTTATTCTATGTTAACGACACTGAAAGAGTTGTGTTGTAGTGCTGTTATTCGATGTGAACTACACTGAGAGAGTTGTGTTAAAGTGTTGTTATTCTATGTGAACTACACTGAGAGAGTTGTGTCGTAGTGTTGTTATTCTATGTGAACTACACTGAGAGAGTTGTGTCGTAGTGTTGTTATTCTATGTTAACTACACTGAGAGAGTTGTGTTGTAGTGTTGTTATTCTATGTTAACTACCCTGAGAGAGTGGTGTTGTAGTGTTGTTATTCTATGTTAACTACACTGAGAGAGTTGTGTTGTCGTGTTGTTATTCTATGTTAACTACACTGAGAGATTTGTGCTATAGTGTTGTTATGCTATGTGAACTACACTGAGAGAGTTGTGTTATAGTGTTGTTATTCTATGTGAACTACACTGAGAGAGTTGTGTTGTAGTGTTGTTATTCGATGTGAACTACACTGAGAGAGTTGTGTTAAAGTGTTGTTATTCTATGTGAACTACACTGAGAGAGTTGTGTCGTAGTGTTGTTATTCTATGTGAACTACACTGAGAGAGTTGTGTTGTAGTGTTGTTATTCTATGTGAACTACACTGAGAGAGTTGTGTTGTAGTGTTGTTATTCTATGTGAACTACACTGACAGTTGTGTTGTAGTGTTGTTATTCTATGTTAACTACACTGAGAGAGTTGTGTTGTAGTGTTGTTATTATATGTGAACTACACTGACAGTTGTGTTGTAGTGTTGTTATTGTATGTTAACTACACTGAGAGAGTTGTGTTGTAGTGTTGTTATTCTATGGTAACTACACTGAGAGAGTTGTGTTATAGTGTTGTTATTATATGTTAACTACACTGAGAGAGTTGTGTTGTAGTGTTGTTATTCTATGTTAACTACACTGAGAGAGTTGTGTTATAGTGTTGTTATTATATGTTAACTACACTGAGAGAGTTGTGTTGTAGTGTTGTTATTCTATGTGAACTACACTGAGAGAGTTGTGTTGTAGTGTTGTTATTCTATGTGAACTACACTGAGAGAGTTGTGTTGTAGTGTTGATATTCTATGTTAACTACACTGAGAGAGTTGTGTTATAATGTTGTTATTCTATGTTAACTACACGGAGAGAGTTGTGTTGTAGTGTTGTTATTCTACGTTAACTACACTGAGAGAGTTGTGTTATAGTGTTGTTATTCTATGTTAACTACACTGAGAGAGTTGTGTTGTAGTGTTGTTATTCTATGTTAACTACACTGAGAGAGTTGTGTTGTAGTGTTGTTATTCTATGTTAACTACCCTGAGAGAGTGGTGTTGTAGTGTTGTTATTCTATGTTAACTACACTGAGAGAGTTGTGTTGTCGTGTTGTTATTCTATGTTAACTACACAGAGAGTTGTGCTATAGTGTTGTTATGCTATGTTAACTACACTGAGAGAGTTGTGTTATAGTGTTGTTATTCTATGTGAACTACACTGAGAGAGTTGTGTTGTAGTGTTGTTATTCGATGTGAACTACACTGAGAGAGCTGTGTTAAAGTGTTGCTATTCTATGTGAACTACACTGAGAGAGTTGTGTTGTAGTGTTGTTATTCTATGTTAACTACACTGAGAGAGTTGTGTTGTAGTGTTGTTATTCTATGTTAACTACACTGAGAGAGTTGTGTTGTAGTGTTGTTATTCTATGTTAACTACACTGAGAGAGTTGTGTTGTAGTGTTGTTATTCTATGTGAACTACACTGACAGTTGTGTTGTAGTGTTGTTATTCTATGTTAACTACACTGTGAGAGTGGTGTTGTAGTGTTGTTATTCTACGTTAACTACACTGAGAGAGTTGTGTTGTAGTGTTGTTATTCTATGTTAACTACACTGAGAGAGTTGTGTTATAGTGTTGTTATTATATGTTAACTACACTGAGAGAGTTGTGTTGTAGTGTTGTTATTCTATGTGAACTACACTGAGAGAGTTGTGTTGTAGTGTTGTTATTCTATGTGAACTACACTGAGAGAGTTGTGTTGTAGTGTTGATATTCTATGTTAACTACACGGAGAGAGTTGTGTTATAATGTTGTTATTCTATGTTAACTACACGGAGAGAGTTGTGTTGTAGTGTTGTTATTCTACGTTAACTACACTGAGAGAGTTGTGTTATAGTGTTGTTATTCTATGTTAACTACACTGAGAGAGTTGTGTTGTAGTGTTGTTATTCTATGTTAACTACACTGAGAGAGTTGTGTTGTAGTGTTGTTATTCTATGTTAACTACCCTGAGAGAGTGGTGTTGTAGTGTTGTTATTCTATGTTAACTACACTGAGAGAGTTGTGTTGTCGTGTTATTCTATGTTAACTACACTGAGAGAGTTGTGCTATAGTGTTGTTATGCTATGTTAACTACACTGAGAGAGTTGTGTTATAGTGTTGTTATTCTATGTGAACTACACTGAGAGAGTTGTGTTGTAGTGTTGTTATTCGATGTGAACTACACTGAGAGAGTTGTGTTAAAGTGTTGTTATTCTATGTGAACTACACTGAGAGAGTTGTGTTGTAGTGTTGTTATTCTATGTTAACTACACTGAGAGAGTTGTGTTGTAGTGTTGTTATTCTATGTTAACTACACTGAGAGAGTTGTGTTGTAGTGTTGTTATTCTATGTTAACTACACTGAGAGAGTTGTGTTATAGTGTTGTTATTCTATGTTAACTACACTGAGAGAGTTGTGTTAAAGTGTTATTATTCTATGTTAACTACACTGAGAGAGTTGTGTTGTAGTGTTGTTATTCTATGTTAACTACACTGAGAGAGTTGTGTTGTAGTGTTGTTATTCTATGTGAACTACCCTGAGAGAGTGGTGTTGTAGTGTTGTTATTCTATGTTAACTACACTGAGAGAGTTGTGTTGTCGTGTTGTTATTCTATGTTAACTACACTGAGAGAGTTGTGCTATAGTGTTGTTATGCTATGTTAACTACACAGAGAGAGTTGTGTTATAGTGTTGTAATTCTATGTGAACTACACTGAGAGAGTTGTGTTGTAGTGTTGTTATTCGATGTGAACTACACTGAGAGAGTTGTGTTAAAGTGTTGTTATTCTATGTGAACTACACTGAGAGAGTTGTGTTGTAGTGTTGTTATTCTATGTTAACTACACTGAGAGAGTTGTGTTGTAGTGTTGTTATTCTATGTTAACTACACTGAGAGAGTTGTGTTATAGTGTTGTTATTATATGTTAACTACACTGAGAGAGTTGTGTTGTAGTGTTGTTATTCTATGTGAACTACACTGAGAGAGTTGTGTTGTAGTGTTGTTATTCTATGTGAACTACACTGAGAGAGTTGTGTTGTAGTGTTGATATTCTATGTTAACTACACGGAGAGAGTTGTGTTATAATGTTGTTATTCTATGTTAACTACACGGAGAGAGTTGTGCTGTAGTGTTGTTATTCTACGTTAACTACACTGAGAGAGTTGTGTTATAGTGTTGTTATTCTATGTTAACTACACTGAGAGAGTTGTGTTGTAGTGTTGTTATTCGATGTGAACTACACTGAGAGAGTTGTGTTGTAGTGTTGTTATTCGATGTGAACTACACTGAGAGAGTTGTGTTAAAGTGTTGTTATTCTATGTGAACTACACTGAGAGAGTTGTGTTGTAGTGTTGTTATTCTATGTTAACTACACTGAGAGAGTTGTGTTGTAGTGTTGTTATTCTATGTTAACTACACTGAGAGAGTTGTGTTGTAGTGTTGTTATTCTATGTTAACTACACTGAGAGAGTTGTGTTATAGTGTTGTTATTCTATGTTAACTACACTGAGAGAGTTGTGTTAAAGTGTTATTATTCTATGTTAACTACACTGAGAGAGTTGTGTTGTAGTGTTGTTATTCTATGTTAACTACACTGAGAGAGTTGTGTTGTAGTGTTGTTATTCTATGTGAACTACCCTGAGAGAGTGGTGTTGTAGTGTTGTTATTCTATGTTAACTACACTGAGAGAGTTGTGTTGTCGTGTTGTTATTCTATGTTAACTACACTGAGAGAGTTGTGCTATAGTGTTGTTATGCTATGTTAACTACACAGAGAGAGTTGTGTTATAGTGTTGTAATTCTATGTGAACTACACTGAGAGAGTTGTGTTGTAGTGTTGTTATTCGATGTGAACTACACTGAGAGAGTTGTGTTAAAGTGTTGTTATTCTATGTGAACTACACTGAGAGAGTTGTGTTGTAGTGTTGTTATTCTATGTTAACTACACTGAGAGAGTTGTGTTGTAGTGTTGTTATTCTATGTTAACTACACTGAGAGAGTTGTGTTATAGTGTTGTTATTATATGTTAACTACACTGAGAGAGTTGTGTTGTAGTGTTGTTATTCTATGTGAACTACACTGAGAGAGTTGTGTTGTAGTGTTGTTATTCTATGTGAACTACACTGAGAGAGTTGTGTTGTAGTGTTGATATTCTATGTTAACTACACGGAGAGAGTTGTGTTATAATGTTGTTATTCTATGTTAACTACACGGAGAGAGTTGTGTTGTAGTGTTGTTATTCTACGTTAACTACACTGAGAGAGTTGTGTTATAGTGTTGTTATTCTATGTTAACTACACTGAGGGAGTTGTGTTGTAGTGTTGTTATTCTATGTTAACTACACTGAGAGAGTTGTGTTGTAGTGTTGTTATTCTATGTTAACTACCCTGAGAGAGTGGTGTTGTAGTGTTGTTATTCTATGTTAACTACACTGAGAGAGTTGTGTTGTCGTGTTGTTATTCTATGTTAACTACACTGAGAGAGTTGTGCTATAGTGTTGTTATGCTATGTTAACTACACTGAGAGAGTTGTGTTATAGTGTTGTTATTCTATGTGAACTACACTGAGAGAGTTGTGTTGTAGTGTTGTTATTCGATGTGAACTACACTGAGAGAGTTGTGTTAAAGTGTTGTTATTCTATGTGAACTACACTGAGAGAGTTGTGTTGTAGTGTTGTTATTCTATGTTAACTACACTGAGAGAGTTGTGTTGTAGTGTTGTTATTCTATGTGAACTACCCTGAGAGAGTGGTGTTGTAGTGTTGTTATTCTATGTTAACTACACTGAGAGAGTTGTGTTGTCGTGTTTTTATTCTATGTTAACTACACTGAGAGAGTTGTGCTATAATGTTGTTATGCTATGTTAACTACACAGAGAGAGTTGTGTTATAGTGTTGTAATTCTATGTGAACTACACTGAGAGAGTTGTGTTGTAGTTTTGTTATTCGATGTGAACTACACTGAGAGAGTTGTGTTAAAGTGTTGTTATTCTATGTGAACTACACTGAGAGAGTTGTGTTGTAGTGTTGTTATTCTATGTTAACTACACTGAGAGAGTTGTGTTGTAGTGTTGTTATTCTATGTTAACTACACTGAGAGAGTTGTGTTGTAGTGTTGTTATTCTATGTTAACTACACTGAGAGAGTTGTGTTGTAGTGTTGTTATTCGATGTGAACTACACTGAGAGAGTTGTGTTAAAGTGTTGTTATTCTATGTGAACTACACTGAGAGAGTTGTGTCGTAGTGTTGTTATTCTATGTGAACTACACTGAGAGAGTTGTGTTGTAGTGTTGTTATTCTATGTGAACTACACTGAGAGAGTTGTGTTGTAGTGTTGTTATTCTATGTGAACTACACTGACAGTTGTGTTGTAGTGTTGTTATTCTATGTTAACTACACTGAGAGAGTTGTGTTGTAGTGTTGTTATTATATGTGAACTACACTGACAGTTGTGTTGTAGTGTTGTTATTGTATGTTAACTACACTGAGAGAGTTGTGTTGTAGTGTTGTTATTCTATGGTAACTACACTGAGAGAGTTGTGTTATAGTGTTGTTATTATATGTTAACTACACTGAGAGAGTTGTGTTGTAGTGTTGTTATTCTATGTTAACTACACTGAGAGAGTTGTGTTATAGTGTTGTTATTATATGTTAACTACACTGAGAGAGTTGTGTTGTAGTGTTGTTATTCTATGTGAACTACACTGAGAGAGTTGTGTTGTAGTGTTGTTATTCTATGTGAACTACACTGAGAGAGTTGTGTTGTAGTGTTGATATTCTATGTTAACTACACTGAGAGAGTTGTGTTATAATGTTGTTATTCTATGTTAACTACACGGAGAGAGTTGTGTTGTAGTGTTGTTATTCTACGTTAACTACACTGAGAGAGTTGTGTTATAGTGTTGTTATTCTATGTTAACTACACTGAGAGAGTTGTGTTGTAGTGTTGTTATTCTATGTTAACTACACTGAGAGAGTTGTGTTGTAGTGTTGTTATTCTATGTTAACTACCCTGAGAGAGTGGTGTTGTAGTGTTGTTATTCTATGTTAACTACACTGAGAGAGTTGTGTTGTCGTGTTGTTATTCTATGTTAACTACACAGAGAGTTGTGCTATAGTGTTGTTATGCTATGTTAACTACACTGAGAGAGTTGTGTTATAGTGTTGTTATTCTATGTGAACTACACTGAGAGAGTTGTGTTGTAGTGTTGTTATTCGATGTGAACTACACTGAGAGAGTTGTGTTAAAGTGTTGCTATTCTATGTGAACTACACTGAGAGAGTTGTGTTGTAGTGTTGTTATTCTATGTTAACTACACTGAGAGAGTTGTGTTGTAGTGTTGTTATTCTATGTTAACTACACTGAGAGAGTTGTGTTGTAGTGTTGTTATTCTATGTTAACTACACTGAGAGAGTTGTGTTGTAGTGTTGTTATTCTATGTGAACTACACTGACAGTTGTGTTGTAGTGTTGTTATTCTATGTTAACTACACTGTGAGAGTGGTGTTGTAGTGTTGTTATTCTACGTTAACTACACTGAGAGAGTTGTGTTGTAGTGTTGTTATTCTATGTTAACTACACTGAGAGAGTTGTGTTATAGTGTTGTTATTATATGTTAACTACACTGAGAGAGTTGTGTTGTAGTGTTGTTATTCTATGTGAACTACACTGAGAGAGTTGTGTTGTAGTGTTGTTATTCTATGTGAACTACACTGAGAGAGTTGTGTTGTAGTGTTGATATTCTATGTTAACTACACGGAGAGAGTTGTGTTATAATGTTGTTATTCTATGTTAACTACACGGAGAGAGTTGTGTTGTAGTGTTGTTATTCTACGTTAACTACACTGAGAGAGTTGTGTTATAGTGTTGTTATTCTATGTTAACTACACTGAGAGAGTTGTGTTGTAGTGTTGTTATTCTATGTTAACTACACTGAGAGAGTTGTGTTGTAGTGTTGTTATTCTATGTTAACTACCCTGAGAGAGTGGTGTTGTAGTGTTGTTATTCTATGTTAACTACACTGAGAGAGTTGTGTTGTCGTGTTATTCTATGTTAACTACACTGAGAGAGTTGTGCTATAGTGTTGTTATGCTATGTTAACTACACTGAGAGAGTTGTGTTATAGTGTTGTTATTCTATGTGAACTACACTGAGAGAGTTGTGTTGTAGTGTTGTTATTCGATGTGAACTACACTGAGAGAGTTGTGTTAAAGTGTTGTTATTCTATGTGAACTACACTGAGAGAGTTGTGTTGTAGTGTTGTTATTCTATGTTAACTACACTGAGAGAGTTGTGTTGTAGTGTTGTTATTCTATGTTAACTACACTGAGAGAGTTGTGTTGTAGTGTTGTTATTCTATGTTAACTACACTGAGAGAGTTGTGTTATAGTGTTGTTATTCTATGTTAACTACACTGAGAGAGTTGTGTTAAAGTGTTATTATTCTATGTTAACTACACTGAGAGAGTTGTGTTGTAGTGTTGTTATTCTATGTTAACTACACTGAGAGAGTTGTGTTGTAGTGTTGTTATTCTATGTGAACTACCCTGAGAGAGTGGTGTTGTAGTGTTGTTATTCTATGTTAACTACACTGAGAGAGTTGTGTTGTCGTGTTGTTATTCTATGTTAACTACACTGAGAGAGTTGTGCTATAGTGTTGTTATGCTATGTTAACTACACAGAGAGAGTTGTGTTATAGTGTTGTAATTCTATGTGAACTACACTGAGAGAGTTGTGTTGTAGTGTTGTTATTCGATGTGAACTACACTGAGAGAGTTGTGTTAAAGTGTTGTTATTCTATGTGAACTACACTGAGAGAGTTGTGTTGTAGTGTTGTTATTCTATGTTAACTACACTGAGAGAGTTGTGTTGTAGTGTTGTTATTCTATGTTAACTACACTGAGAGAGTTGTGTTATAGTGTTGTTATTATATGTTAACTACACTGAGAGAGTTGTGTTGTAGTGTTGTTATTCTATGTGAACTACACTGAGAGAGTTGTGTTGTAGTGTTGTTATTCTATGTGAACTACACTGAGAGAGTTGTGTTGTAGTGTTGATATTCTATGTTAACTACACGGAGAGAGTTGTGTTATAATGTTGTTATTCTATGTTAACTACACGGAGAGAGTTGTGCTGTAGTGTTGTTATTCTACGTTAACTACACTGAGAGAGTTGTGTTATAGTGTTGTTATTCTATGTTAACTACACTGAGAGAGTTGTGTTGTAGTGTTGTTATTCGATGTGAACTACACTGAGAGAGTTGTGTTGTAGTGTTGTTATTCGATGTGAACTACACTGAGAGAGTTGTGTTAAAGTGTTGTTATTCTATGTGAACTACACTGAGAGAGTTGTGTTGTAGTGTTGTTATTCTATGTTAACTACACTGAGAGAGTTGTGTTGTAGTGTTGTTATTCTATGTTAACTACACTGAGAGAGTTGTGTTGTAGTGTTGTTATTCTATGTTAACTACACTGAGAGAGTTGTGTTATAGTGTTGTTATTCTATGTTAACTACACTGAGAGAGTTGTGTTAAAGTGTTATTATTCTATGTTAACTACACTGAGAGAGTTGTGTTGTAGTGTTGTTATTCTATGTTAACTACACTGAGAGAGTTGTGTTGTAGTGTTGTTATTCTATGTGAACTACCCTGAGAGAGTGGTGTTGTAGTGTTGTTATTCTATGTTAACTACACTGAGAGAGTTGTGTTGTCGTGTTGTTATTCTATGTTAACTACACTGAGAGAGTTGTGCTATAGTGTTGTTATGCTATGTTAACTACACAGAGAGAGTTGTGTTATAGTGTTGTAATTCTATGTGAACTACACTGAGAGAGTTGTGTTGTAGTGTTGTTATTCGATGTGAACTACACTGAGAGAGTTGTGTTAAAGTGTTGTTATTCTATGTGAACTACACTGAGAGAGTTGTGTTGTAGTGTTGTTATTCTATGTTAACTACACTGAGAGAGTTGTGTTGTAGTGTTGTTATTCTATGTTAACTACACTGAGAGAGTTGTGTTATAGTGTTGTTATTATATGTTAACTACACTGAGAGAGTTGTGTTGTAGTGTTGTTATTCTATGTGAACTACACTGAGAGAGTTGTGTTGTAGTGTTGTTATTCTATGTGAACTACACTGAGAGAGTTGTGTTGTAGTGTTGATATTCTATGTTAACTACACGGAGAGAGTTGTGTTATAATGTTGTTATTCTATGTTAACTACACGGAGAGAGTTGTGTTGTAGTGTTGTTATTCTACGTTAACTACACTGAGAGAGTTGTGTTATAGTGTTGTTATTCTATGTTAACTACACTGAGGGAGTTGTGTTGTAGTGTTGTTATTCTATGTTAACTACACTGAGAGAGTTGTGTTGTAGTGTTGTTATTCTATGTTAACTACCCTGAGAGAGTGGTGTTGTAGTGTTGTTATTCTATGTTAACTACACTGAGAGAGTTGTGTTGTCGTGTTGTTATTCTATGTTAACTACACTGAGAGAGTTGTGCTATAGTGTTGTTATGCTATGTTAACTACACTGAGAGAGTTGTGTTATAGTGTTGTTATTCTATGTGAACTACACTGAGAGAGTTGTGTTGTAGTGTTGTTATTCGATGTGAACTACACTGAGAGAGTTGTGTTAAAGTGTTGTTATTCTATGTGAACTACACTGAGAGAGTTGTGTTGTAGTGTTGTTATTCTATGTTAACTACACTGAGAGAGTTGTGTTGTAGTGTTGTTATTCTATGTGAACTACCCTGAGAGAGTGGTGTTGTAGTGTTGTTATTCTATGTTAACTACACTGAGAGAGTTGTGTTGTCGTGTTTTTATTCTATGTTAACTACACTGAGAGAGTTGTGCTATAATGTTGTTATGCTATGTTAACTACACAGAGAGAGTTGTGTTATAGTGTTGTAATTCTATGTGAACTACACTGAGAGAGTTGTGTTGTAGTTTTGTTATTCGATGTGAACTACACTGAGAGAGTTGTGTTAAAGTGTTGTTATTCTATGTGAACTACACTGAGAGAGTTGTGTTGTAGTGTTGTTATTCGATGTGAACTACACTGAGAGAGTTGTGTTAAAGTGTTGTTATTCTATGTGAACTACACTGAGAGAGTTGTGTTGTAGTGTTGTTATTCTATGTTAACTACACTGAGAGAGTTGTGTTGTAGTGTTGTTATTCTATGTTAACTACACTGAGAGAGTTGTGTTGTAGTGTTGTTATTCTATGTTAACTACACTGAGAGAGTTGTGTTATAGTGTTGTTATTCTATGTTAACTACACTGAGAGAGTTGTGTTAAAGTGTTATTATTCTATGTTAACTACACTGAGAGAGTTGTGTTGTAGTGTTGTTATTCTATGTTAACTACACTGAGAGAGTTGTGTTGTAGTGTTGTTATTCTATGTGAACTACCCTGAGAGAGTGGTGTTGTAGTGTTGTTATTCTATGTTAACTACACTGAGAGAGTTGTGTTGTCGTGTTGTTATTCTATGTTAACTACACTGAGAGAGTTGTGCTATAGTGTTGTTATGCTATGTTAACTACACAGAGAGAGTTGTGTTATAGTGTTGTAATTCTATGTGAACTACACTGAGAGAGTTGTGTTGTAGTGTTGTTATTCGATGTGAACTACACTGAGAGAGTTGTGTTAAAGTGTTGTTATTCTATGTGAACTACACTGAGAGAGTTGTGTTGTAGTGTTGTTATTCTATGTTAACTACACTGAGAGAGTTGTGTTGTAGTGTTGTTATTCTATGTTAACTACACTGAGAGAGTTGTGTTATAGTGTTGTTATTATATGTTAACTACACTGAGAGAGTTGTGTTGTAGTGTTGTTATTCTATGTGAACTACACTGAGAGAGTTGTGTTGTAGTGTTGTTATTCTATGTGAACTACACTGAGAGAGTTGTGTTGTAGTGTTGATATTCTATGTTAACTACACGGAGAGAGTTGTGTTATAATGTTGTTATTCTATGTTAACTACACGGAGAGAGTTGTGTTGTAGTGTTGTTATTTTACGTTAACTACACTGAGAGAGTTGTGTTATAGTGTTGTTATTCTATGTTAACTACACTGAGAGAGTTGTGTTGTAGTGTTGTTATTCTATGTTAACTACACTGAGAGAGTTGTGTTGTAGTGTTGTTATTCTATGTTAACTACCCTGAGAGAGTGGTGTTGTAGTGTTGTTATTCTATGTTAACTAAACTGAGAGAGTTGTGTTGTCGTGTTGTTATTCTATGTTAACTACACTGAGAGAGTTGTGCTATAGTGTTGTTATGCTATGTTAACTACACTGAGAGAGTTGTGTTATAGTGTTGTTATTCTATGTGAACTACACTGAGAGAGTTGTGTTGTAGTGTTGTTATTCGATGTGAACTACACTGAGAGAGTTGTGTTAAAGTATTGTTATTCTATGTGAACTACACTGAGAGAGTTGTGTTGTAGTGTTGTTATTCTATGTTAACTACACTGAGAGAGTTGTGTTGTAGTGTTGTTATTCTATGTGAACTACCCTGAGAGAGTGGTGTTGTAGTGTTGTTATTCTATGTTAACTACACTGAGAGAGTTGTGTTGTCCTGTTGTTATTCTATGTTAACTACACTGAGAGAGTTGTGCTATAGTGTTGTTATGCTATGTTAACTACACAGAGAGAGTTGTGTTATAGTGTTGTAATTCTATGTGAACTACACTGAGAGAGTTGTGTTGTAGTGTTGTTATTCGATGTGAACTACACTGAGAGAGTTGTGTTAAAGTGTTGTTATTCTATGTGAACTACACTGAGAGAGTTGTGTTGTAGTGTTATTATTCTATGTTAACTACACTGAGAGAGTTGTGTTGTAGTGTTGTTATTCTATGTGAACTACCCTGAGAGAGTGGTGTTGTAGTGTTGTTATTCTATGTTAACTACACTGAGAGAGTTGTGTTGTCGTGTTGTTATTCTATGTTAACTACACTGAGAGAGTTGTGCTATAGTGTTGTTATGCTATGTTAACTACACAGAGAGAGTTGTGTTATAGTGTTGTAATTCTATGTGAACTACACTGAGAGAGTTGTGTTGTAGTGTTGTTATTCGATGTGAACTACACTGAGAGTTGTGTTAAAGTGTTGTTATTCTATGTGAACTACACTGAGAGAGTTGTGTTGTAGTGTTGTTATTCTATGTTAACTACACTGAGAGAGTTGTGTTGTAGTGTTGTTATTCTATGTTAACTACACTGAGAGAGTTGTGTTGTAGTGTTGTTATTCTATGTTAACTACACTGAGAGAGTTGTGTTATAGTGTTGTTATTCTATGTTAACTACACTGAGAGAGTTGTGTTAAAGTGTTATTATTTTATGTTAACTACACTGAGAGAGTTGTGTTGTAGTGTTGTTATGCTATGTTAACTACACTGAGAGAGTTGTGTTATAGTGTTGTTATTCTATGTTAACTACACTGAGAGAGTTGTGTTAAAGTGTTATTATTCTATGTTAACTACACTGAGAGAGTTGTGTTGTAGTGTTGATATTCTATGTGAACTACACTGAGAGAGTTGTGTTGTAGTGTTGATATTCTATGTGAACTACACGGAGAGAGTTGTGTTATAATGTTGTTATTCTATGTTAACTACACTGAGAGAGTTGTGTTGTAGTGTTGTTATTCTATGTTAACTACACTGAGAGAGTTGTGTTATAGTGTTGTTATTATATGTTAACTACACTGAGAGAGTTGTGTTGTAGTGTTGTTATTCTATGTGAACTACACTGAGAGAGTTGTGTTGTAGTGTTGTTATTCTATGTGAACTACACTGAGAGAGTTGTGTTGTAGTGTTGATATTCTATGTTAACTACACGGAGAGAGTTGTGTTATAATGTTGTTATTCTATGTTAACTACACGGAGAGAGTTGTGTTGTAGTGTTGTTATTTTACGTTAACTACACTGAGAGAGTTGTGTTATAGTGTTGTTATTCTATGTTAACTACACTGAGAGAGTTGTGTTGTAGTGTTGTTATTCTATGTTAACTACACTGAGAGAGTTGTGTTGTAGTGTTGTTATTCTATGTTAACTACCCTGAGAGAGTGGTGTTGTAGTGTTGTTATTCTATGTTAACTACACTGAGAGAGTTGTGTTGTCGTGTTGTTATTCTATGTTAACTACACTGAGAGAGTTGTGCTATAGTGTTGTTATGCTATGTTAACTACACTGAGAGAGTTGTGTTATAGTGTTGTTATTCTATGTGAACTACACTGAGAGAGTTGTGTTGTAGTGTTGTTATTCGATGTGAACTACACTGAGAGAGTTGTGTTAAAGTGTTGTTATTCTATGTGAACTACACTGAGAGAGTTGTGTTGTAGTGTTGTTATTCTATGTTAACTACACTGAGAGAGTTGTGTTGTAGTGTTGTTATTCTATGTGAACTACCCTGAGAGAGTGGTGTTGTAGTGTTGTTATTCTATGTTAACTACACTGAGAGAGTTGTGTTGTCCTGTTGTTATTCTATGTTAACTACACTGAGAGAGTTGTGCTATAGTGTTGTTATGCTATGTTAACTACACAGAGAGAGTTGTGTTATAGTGTTGTAATTCTATGTGAACTACACTGAGAGAGTTGTGTTGTAGTGTTGTTATTCGATGTGAACTACACTGAGAGAGTTGTGTTAAAGTGTTGTTATTCTATGTGAACTACACTGAGAGAGTTGTGTTGTAGTGTTGTTATTCTATGTTAACTACACTGAGAGAGTTGTGTTGTAGTGTTGTTATTCTATGTGAACTACCCTGAGAGAGTGGTGTTGTAGTGTTGTTATTCTATGTTAACTACACTGAGAGAGTTGTGTTGTCGTGTTGTTATTCTATGTTAACTACACTGAGAGAGTTGTGCTATAGTGTTGTTATGCTATGTTAACTACACAGAGAGAGTTGTGTTATAGTGTTGTAATTCTATGTGAACTACACTGAGAGAGTTGTGTTGTAGTGTTGTTATTCGATGTGAACTACACTGAGAGAGTTGTGTTAAAGTGTTGTTATTCTATGTGAACTACACTGAGAGAGTTGTGTTGTAGTGTTGTTATTCTATGTTAACTACACTGAGAGAGTTGTGTTGTAGTGTTGTTATTCTATGTTAACTACACTGAGAGAGTTGTGTTGTAGTGTTGTTATTCTATGTTAACTACACTGAGAGAGTTGTGTTATAGTGTTGTTATTCTATGTTAACTACACTGAGAGAGTTGTGTTAAAGTGTTATTATTTTATGTTAACTACACTGAGAGAGTTGTGTTGTAGTGTTGTTATGCTATGTTAACTACACTGAGAGAGTTGTGTTATAGTGTTGTTATTCTATGTTAACTACACTGAGAGAGTTGTGTTAAAGTGTTATTATTCTATGTTAACTACACTGAGAGAGTTGTGTTGTAGTGTTGATATTCTATGTGAACTACACTGAGAGAGTTGTGTTGTAGTGTTGATATTCTATGTGAACTACACTGAGAGCTGCACTACACCAGAGTCACAGTCCGTGTAGTGTAAACCTACATGAACGGTACACATGGTTCTGATTCTGACATGATAGAACTGTATAATTTCGAGAAGGGTCGGCACAGTGGTTAGTGCTGTCGCCTCACAGCAAGAAGGTCCTGGGTTCGAGCCCCGGGGTAGTCCAGCCTTGGGGGTCGTCCCGGGTCGTCCTCTGTGTGGAGTTTGCATGTTCTCTGCGTGAGTTTCCTCCAGCTGCTCCGGTCCAGGGTGTGTCCCCGCCTGGTGCCCAATGACTGCTGGGATAGGCTCCAGCATCACTGAGAGCAGGACACGCGGCTTGGATGATGGATGGATGGATGGAACGATGGATGTATAGATGGATGGAGATATGGATGGATGCAAGGACGGATGGGTAGAAGGATGATTGATGGATGGTTAATTCTGAGAAAATGCGTACTCTCTTTATTCTTTGGTTCCTCTCCTAGGAGTCCTATTACGTGGAGATAGAGCTGCCTGCCAGAGTGGGTTTCAGCAGGGGGGAGATCCCCTACCTGATATTTTCACGAACTGAAGGACCCCACTACAGCGTCACCAGCAACCTGCAGAGTGTTAAAAACCTGTACCAGTAAGTCACAACAGACAGGCAGCAGCACCAGCTGTCAGTAGAAAACCTGTACCAGTAAGTCACAATAGACAATCAGCAGCACCAGCTGTCAGTAGACGAACCTGTACCAGTAAGTCACAACAGACAGTCAGCAGCACCAGCTGTCAGTAGAAAAACATGTACCAGTAAGTCACAATAGACAATCAGCAGCACCAGCTGTCAGTAGACGAACCTGTACCAGTAAGTCACAACAGACAGTCAGCAGCACCAGCTGTCAGTAGACAAACCTGTACCAGTAAGTCACAACAGACAGTAAGCAGCACCAGCTGTCAGTAACAAAAACCTGTACCAGTAAGTCGCAACAGACAGTCAGCAGCACCAGATGTCAGTAGACAAACCTGTACCAGAAAGTCACAATTGACAGTCAGCAGCACCAGCTGTCAGTAGACAAACCTGTACCAGTTAGTCACAACAGACAGTCAGCAGCACCAGCTGTCAGTAGACAAACCTGTACCAGTAAGTCACAACAGTCTGCAGCACCAGCTGTCAGTAGAAAAACCTGTACCAGTAAGTCACAACAGACAGTCAGCAGCACCAGCTTCAGTAGACAAACCTGTACCAGTAAGTCACAACAGACAGTCAGCAGCACCAGCTGTCAGTAGACAAACCTGTACCAGTAAGTCACAACAGTCTGCAGCACCAGCTGTCAGTAGACAAACCTGTACCAGTAAGTCACAACAGACAGTCAGCAGCACCAGCTGTCAGTAGACAAACCTGTACCAGTAAGTCACAACAGACGGTCAGCAGCACCAGCTGTCAGTAACAAAAACCTGTACCAGTAAGTCGCAACAGACAGTCAACAGCACCAGCTGTCAGTAGACGAACCTGTACCAGTAAGTCACAACAGACAGTCAGCAGCACCAGCTGTCAGTAGACAAACCTGTACCAGTAATTCACAACAGATGGTCAGCAGCACCAGCTGTCAATAGAAAAACCTGTACCAGTAAGTCACAACAGACAATCAGCAGCACCAGCTGTCAGTAGAAAAACCTGTACCAGTAAGTCGCAACAGACAGTCAGCAGCACCAGCTGTCAGTAGACAAACCTGTACCAGTAAGTCGCAACAGACAGTCAGCAGCACCAGCTGTCAGTAGACAAACCTGTACCAGTAAGTCGCAACAGACAGTCAGCAGCACCAGATGTCAGTAGAAAAACCTGTACCAGTAAGTCGCAACAGACAGTCAGCAGCACCAGATGTCAGTAGACAAACCTGTACCAGTAAGTCACAACAGACGGTCAGCAGCACCAGCTGTCAGTAGAAAAACCTGTAGCAGTAAGTCACAACAGACAGTCAGCAGCACCAGCTGTCAGTAGACAAACCTGTACCAGTAAGTCACAACAGACGGTCAGCAGCACCAGCTGTCAGTAGACAAACCTGTACCAGTAAGTCACAACAGACGGTCAGCAGCACCAGCTGTCAGTAGAAAAACCTGTAGCAGTAAGTCACAACAGACAGTCAGCAGCACCAGCTGTCAGTAGACAAACCTGTACCAGTAAGTCACAACAGACGGTCAGCAGCACCAGCTGTCAGTAGACAAACCTGTACCAGTAAGTCACAACAGACAGTCATCAGCACCAGCTGTCAGTAGAAAAACCTGTACCAGTAAGTCGCAACAGACAGTCAGCAGCACCAGCTGTCAGTAGACAAGCCTGTACCAGTAATTCACAACAGACAGTCAGCAGCACCAGCTGTCAGTAGAAAAACCTGTACCAGTAAGTCACAACAGACAGTCAGCAGCACCAGCTGTCAGTAGCCAAACCCGTACCAGTAAGTCACAACAGACGGTCAGCAGCACCAGATGTCAGTAGACAAACCTGTACCAGTAAGTCACAACAGACGGTCAGCAGCACCATCTGTCAGTAGAAAAACCTGTAGCAGTAAGTCACAACAGACAGTCAGCAGCACCAGCTGTCAGTAGACAAACCTGTACCAGTAAGTCACAACAGACGGTCAGCAGCACCAGCTGTCAGTAGACAAACCTGTACCAGTTAGTCACAACAGACAGTCATCAGCACCAGCTGTCAGTAGAAAAACCTGTACCAGTAAGTCACAACAGACAGTCAGCAGCACGAGCTGTCAGTAGCCAAACCTGTACCAGTAAGTCACAACAGACGGTCAGCAGCACCAGATGTCAGTAGACAAACCTGTACCAGTAAGTCGCAACAGACAGTCAGCAGCACCAGATGTCAGTAGAAAAACCTGTACCAGTAAGTCACAACAGACAGTCAGCAGCACCAGCTGTCAGTAGACAAACCTGTACCAGTAAGTCACAACAGATGGTCAGCAGCACCAGCTGTCAGTAGACAAACCTGTACCAGTAAGTCACAACAGACGGTCAGCAGCACCAGCTGTCAGTAGAAAAACCTGTAGCAGTAAGTCACAACAGACAGTCAGCAGCACCAGCTGTCAGTAGAAAAACCTGTACCAGTAAGTCGCAACAGACAGTCAGCAGCACCAGCTGTCAGTAGACAAACCTGTACCAGTAAGTCACAACAGATGGTCCGCAGCACCAGCTGTCAGTAGAAAAACCTGTACCAGTAAGTCACAACAGACAGTCAACAGCACCAGCTGTCAGTAGACAAACCTGTACCAGTAAGTCACAACAGTCAGTCATCAGCACCAGCTGTCAGTAGAAAAACCTGTACCAGTAAGTCGCAACAGACAGTCAGCAGCACCAGCTGTCAGTAGACAAACCTGTACCAGTAAGTCACAACAGACAGTCAGCAGCACCAGCTGTCAGTAGAAAAACCTGTACCAGTAAGTCACAACAGACAGTCATCAGCACCAGATGTCAGTAGAAAAACCTGTACCAGTAAGTCGCAACAGACAGTCAGCAGCACCAGCTGTCAGTAGACAAACCTGTACCAGTAAGTCACAACAGATGGTCCGCAGCACCAGCTGTCAGTAGAAAAGCCTGTACCAGTAAGTCACGACAGACAGTCAGCAGCACCAGCTGTCAGTAGACAAACCTGTACCAGTAAGTCACAACAGACAGTCAGCAGCACCAGCTGTCAGTAGACGAACCTGTACCAGGAAGTCACAACAGATGGTCAGCAGCACCAGCTGTGAGTAGACAAACCTGTACCAGTAAGTCACAACAGACGGTCAGCAGCACCAGCTGTCAGTAGAAAAACCTGTACCAGTAAGTCACAACAGACAGTCAGCAGCACCAGCTGTCAGTAGACAAACCTGTACCAGTAATTCACAACAGATGGTCAGCAGCACCAGCTGTCAATAGAAAAACCTGTACCAGTAAGTCACAACAGACAATCAGCAGCACCAGCTGTCAGTAGAAAAACCTGTACCAGTAAGTCGCAACAGACAGTCAGCAGCACCGGCTGTCAGTAGACAAACCTGTACCAGTAAGTCGCAACAGACAGTCAGCAGCACCAGCTGTCAGTAGACAAACCTGTACCAGTAAGTCGCAACAGACAGTCAGCAGCACCAGATGTCAGTAGAAAAACCTGTACCAGTAAGTCGCAACAGACAGTCAGCAGCACCAGATGTCAGTAGAAAAACCTGTACCAGTAAGTCACAACAGACAGTCAGCAGCACCAGCTGTCAGTAGAAAAACCTGTACCAGTAAGTCGCAACAGACGGTCAGCAGCACCAGCTGTCAGTAGACAAACCTGTACCAGTAAGTCGCAACAGACAGTCAGCTGCGCCAAATGTCAGTAGAAAAACTTGTACCAGTAAGTCAAAACAGACAGTCAGCAGCACCAGCTGTCAGTAGAAAAACCTGTACCAGTAAGTCACAACAGACGGTCAGCAGCACCAGCTGTCAGTAGACAAACCCGTACCAGTAAGTCACAACAGACGGTCAGCAGCACGAGCTGTCAGTAGAAAAACCCGTACCAGTAAGTCGCAACAGACAGTCAGCAGCACCAGATGTCAGTAGAAAAACCTGTACCAGTAAGTCGCAACAGACGGTCAGCAGCACCAGCTGTCAGTAGAAAAACCTGTACCAGTAAGTCGCAACAGACGGTCAGCAGCACCAGCTGTCAGTAGACAAACCTATACCAGTAAGTCGCAACAGACAGTCAGCAGCACCAGCTGTCAGTAGACAAACCTGTACCAGTAAGTCGCAACAGACAGTCAGCAGCACCAGCTGTCAGTAGAAAAACCTGTACCAGTAAGTCACAACAGACAGTCAGCAGCACCAGCTGTCAGTAGAAAAACCTGTACCAGTAAGTCACAACAGACGGTCAGCAGCACCAGCTGTCAGTAGACAAACCCGTACCAGTAAGTCGCAACAGACGGTCAGCAGCACCAGATGTCAGTAGACAAACCTGTACCAGTAAGTCGCAACAGACAGTCAGCAGCACCAGCTGTCAGTAGACGAACCTGTACCAGAAAGTCACAACAGATGGTCAGCAGCACCAGCTGTCAGTAGACAAACCTGTACCAGTAAGTCACAACAGACGGTCAGCAGCACCAGCTGTCAGTAGAAAAACCTGTAGCAGTAAGTCACAACAGACAGTCAGCAGCACCAGCTGTCAGTAGAAAAACCTGTACCAGTAAGTCGCAACAGACAGTCAGCAGCACCAGCTGTCAGCAGACAAACCTGTACCAGTAAGTCACAACAGATGGTCCGCAGCACCAGCTGTCAGTAGAAAAACCTGTACCAGTAAGTCACAACAGACAGTCAACAGCACCAGCTGTCAGTAGACAAACCTGTACCAGTAAGTCACAACAGTCAGTCATCAGCACCAGCTGTCAGTAGAAAAACCTGTACCAGTAAGTCGCAACAGACAGTCAGCAGCACCAGCTGTCAGTAGACAAACCTGTACCAGTAAGTCACAACAGACAGTCAGCAGCACCAGCTGTCAGTAGAAAAACCTGTACCAGTAAGTCACAACAGACAGTCATCAGCACCAGATGTCAGTAGAAAAACCTGTACCAGTAAGTCGCAACAGACAGTCAGCAGCACCAGCTGTCAGTAGACAAACCTGTACCAGTAAGTCACAAAAGACGGTCCGCAACACCAGCTGTCAGTAGAAAAGCCTGTACCAGTAAGTCACGACAGACAGTCAGCAGCACCAGCTGTCAGTAGACAAACCTGTACCAGTAAGTCACAACAGACAGTCAGCAGCACCAGCTGTCAGTAGACGAACCTGTACCAGGAAGTCACAACAGATGGTCAGCAGCACCAGCTGTGAGTAGACAAACCTGTACCAGTAAGTCACAACAGACGGTCAGCAGCACCAGCTGTCAGTAGAAAAACCTGTACCAGTAAGTCACAACAGACAGTCAGCAGCACCAGCTGTCAGTAGACAAACCTGTACCAGTAATTCACAACAGATGGTCAGCAGCACCAGCTGTCAATAGAAAAACCTGTACCAGTAAGTCACAACAGACAATCAGCAGCACCAGCTGTCAGTAGAAAAACCTGTACCAGTAAGTCGCAACAGACAGTCAGCAGCACCAGCTGTCAGTAGACAAACCTGTACCAGTAAGTCGCAACAGACAGTCAGCAGCACCAGCTGTCAGTAGACAAACCTGTACCAGTAAGTCGCAACAGACAGTCAGCAGCACCAGATGTCAGTAGACAAACCTGTACCAGTAAGTCGCAACAGACAGTCAGCAGCACCAGCTGTCAGTAGACAAACCTGTACCAGTAAGTCACAACAGATGGTCCGCAGCACCAGCTGTCAGTAGAAAAACCTGTACCAGTAAGTCACAACAGACAGTCAACAGCACCAGCTGTCAGTAGACAAACCTGTACCAGTAAGTCACAACAGTCAGTCATCAGCACCAGCTGTCAGTAGAAAAACCTGTACCAGTAAGTCGCAACAGACAGTCAGCAGCACCAGCTGTCAGTAGACAAACCTGTACCAGTAAGTCACAACAGACAGTCAGCTGCACCAGCTGTCAGTAGAAAAACCTGTACCAGTAAGTCACAACAGACAGTCATCAGCACCAGATGTCAGTAGAAAAACCTGTACCAGTAAGTCGCAACAGACAGTCAGCAGCACCAGCTGTCAGTAGACAAACCTGTACCAGTAAGTCACAACAGATGGTCCGCAGCACCAGCTGTCAGTAGAAAAGCCTGTACCAGTAAGTCACGACAGACAGTCAGCAGCACCAGCTGTCAGTAGACAAACCTGTACCAGTAAGTCACAACAGACAGTCAGCAGCACCAGCTGTCAGTAGACGAACCTGTACCAGGAAGTCACAACAGATGGTCAGCAGCACCAGCTGTGAGTAGACAAACCTGTACCAGTAAGTCACAACAGACAGTCAGCAGCACCAGCTGTCAGTAGACGAACCTGTACCAGGAAGTCACAACAGATGGTCAGCAGCACCAGCTGTGAGTAGACAAACCTGTACCAGTAAGTCACAACAGACAATCAGCAGCACCAGCTGTCAGTAGAAAAACCTGTACCAGTAAGTCGCAACAGACAGTCAGCAGCACCAGCTGTCAGTAGACAAACCTGTACCAGTAAGTCGCAACAGACAGTCAGCAGCACCAGCTGTCAGTAGACAAACCTGTACCAGTAAGTCGCAACAGACAGTCAGCAGCACCAGATGTCAGTAGAAAAACCTGTACCAGTAAGTCGCAACAGACAGTCAGCAGCACCAGATGTCAGTAGAAAAACCTGTACCAGTAAGTCACAACAGACAGTCAGCAGCACCAGCTGTCAGTAGATAAACCTGTACCAGTAAGTCGCAACAGACGGTCAGCAGCACCAGCTGTCAGTAGACAAACCTGTACCAGTAAGTCGCAACAGACAGTCAGCTGCGCCAAATGTCAGTAGAAAAACTTGTACCAGTAAGTCAAAACAGACAGTCAGCAGCACCAGCTGTCAGTAGAAAAACCTGTACCAGTAAGTCACAACAGACGGTCAGCAGCACCAGCTGTCAGTAGACAAACCCGTACCAGTAAGTCACAACAGACGGTCAGCAGCACGAGCTGTCAGTAGAAAAACCCGTACCAGTAAGTCGCAACAGACAGTCAGCAGCACCAGATGTCAGTAGAAAAACCTGTACCAGTAAGTCGCAACAGACGGTCAGCAGCACCAGCTGTCAGTAGAAAAACCTGTACCAGTAAGTCGCAACAGACGGTCAGCAGCACCAGCTGTCAGTAGACAAACCTGTACCAGTAAGTCGCAACAGACAGTCAGCAGCACCAGCTGTCAGTAGACAAACCTGTACCAGTAAGTCGCAACAGACAGTCAGCAGCACCAGCTGTCAGTAGAAAAACCTGTACCAGTAAGTCACAACAGACAGTCAGCAGCACCAGCTGTCAGTAGAAAAACCTGTACCAGTAAGTCACAACAGACGGTCAGCAGCACCAGCTGTCAGTAGACAAACCCGTACCAGTAAGTCGCAACAGACGGTCAGCAGCACCAGATGTCAGTAGACAAACCTGTACCAGTAAGTCGCAACAGACAGTCAGCAGCACCAGATGTCAGTAGAAAAACCTGTACCAGTAAGTCACAACAGACAGTCAGCAGCACCAGCTGTCAATAGACAAACCTGTACCAGTAAGTCACAACAGATGGTCAGCAGCACCAGCTGTCAGTAGACAAACCTGTACCAGTAAGTCACAACAGACAGTCAGCAGCACCAGATGTCAGTAGAAAAACCTGTACCAGTAAGTCACAACAGACAGTCAGCAGCACCAGCTGTCAGTAGAAAAACCTGTACCAGTAAGTCACAACAGACGGTCAGCAGCACCAGCTGTCAGTAGACAAACCTGTACCAGTAAGTCACAACAGACGGTCAGCAGCACCAGCTGTCAGTAGAAAAACCTGTACCAGTAAGTCGCAACAGACAGTCAGCAGCACCAGCTGTCAGTAGACAAACCTGTACCAGTAAGTCACAACAGACGGTCCGCAGCACCAGCTGTCAGTAGAAAAGCCTGTACCAGTAAGTCACGACAGACAGTCAGCAGCACCAGCTGTCAGTAGACAAACCTGTACCAGTAAGTCACAACCGACAGTCAGCAGCACCAGCTGTCAGTAGACGAACCTGTACCAGGAAGTCACAACAGATGGTCAGCAGCACCAGCTGTGAGTAGACAAACCTGTACCAGTAAGTCACAACAGACAGTCAGCAGCACCAGCTGTCAGTAGACAAACCTGTACCAGTAATTCACAACAGATGGTCAGCAGCACCAGCTGTCAATAGAAAAACCTGTACCAGTAAGTCACAACAGACAATCAGCAGCACCAGCTGTCAGTAGAAAAACCTGTACCAGTAAGTCGCAACAGACAGTCAGCAGCACCAGCTGTCAGTAGACAAACCTGTACCAGTAAGTCGCAACAGACAGTCAGCAGCACCAGCTGTCAGTAGACAAACCTGTACCAGTAAGTCGCAACAGACAGTCAGCAGCACCAGATGTCAGTAGAAAAACCTGTACCAGTAAGTCGCAACAGACAGTCAGCAGCACCAGCTGTCAGTAGACAAACCTGTACCAGTAAGTCGCAACAGACGGTCAGCAGCACCAGCTGTCAGTAGACAAACCTGTACCAGTAAGTCGCAACAGACAGTCAGCTGCGCCAAATGTCAGTAGAAAAACTTGTACCAGTAAGTCAAAACAGACAGTCAGCAGCACCAGCTGTCAGTAGAAAAACCTGTACCAGTAAGTCACAACAGACGGTCAGCAGCACCAGCTGTCAGTAGACAAACCCGTACCAGTAAGTCACAACAGACGGTCAGCAGCACGAGCTGTCAGTAGAAAAACCCGTACCAGTAAGTCGCAACAGACAGTCAGCAGCACCAGATGTCAGTAGAAAAACCTGTACCAGTAAGTCGCAACAGACGGTCAGCAGCACCAGCTGTCAGTAGAAAAACCTGTACCAGTAAGTCGCAACAGACGGTCAGCAGCACCAGCTGTCAGTAGACAAACCTGTACCAGTAAGTCGCAACAGACAGTCAGCAGCACCAGCTGTCAGTAGACAAACCTGTACCAGTAAGTCGCAACAGACAGTCAGCAGCACCAGCTGTCAGTAGAAAAACCTGTACCAGTAAGTCACAACAGACAGTCAGCAGCACCAGCTGTCAGTAGAAAAACCTGTACCAGTAAGTCACAACAGACGGTCAGCAGCACCAGCTGTCAGTAGACAAACCCGTACCAGTAAGTCGCAACAGACGGTCAGCAGCACCAGATGTCAGTAGACAAACCTGTACCAGTAAGTCGCAACAGACAGTCAGCAGCACCAGATGTCAGTAGAAAAACCTGTACCAGTAAGTCACAACAGACAGTCAGCAGCACCAGCTGTCAATAGACAAACCTGTACCAGTAAGTCACAACAGATGGTCAGCAGCACCAGCTGTCAGTAGACAAACCTGTACCAGTAAGTCACAACAGACAGTCAGCAGCACCAGATGTCAGTAGACAAACCTGTACCAGTAAGTCGCAACAGACAGTCAGCAGCACCAGCTGTCAGTAGAAAAACCTGTACCAGTAAGTCACAACAGACGGTCAGCAGCACCAGCTGTCAGTAGACAAACCTGTACCAGTAAGTCACAACAGACGGTCAGCAGCACCAGCTGTCAGTAGAAAAACCTGTACCAGTAAGTCGCAACAGACAGTCAGCAGCACCAGCTGTCAGTAGACAAACCTGTACCAGTAAGTCACACCAGATGGTCCGCAGCACCAGCTGCCAGTAGAAAAACCTGTACCAGTAAGTCACAACAGACAGTCAGCAGCACCAGCTGTCAGTAGACAAACCTGTACCAGTAAGTCACAACAGACAGTCAGCAGCACCAGCTGTCAGTAGACAAACCTGTACCAGTAAGTCACAACAGACGGTCAGCAGCACCAGTTGTCAGTAGACAAACCTGTACCAGTAAGTCACAACAGACAGTCATCAGCACCAGCTGTCAGTAGAAAAACCTGTACCAGTAAGTCGCAACAGACAGTCAGCAGCACCAGCTGTCAGTAGACAAACCTGTACCAGTAAGTCACAACAGACAGTCAACAGCACCAGCTGTCAGTAGACAAACCTGTACCAGTAAGTCACAACAGACAGTCATCAGCACCAGCTGTCAGTAGAAAAACCTGTACCAGTAAGTCGCAACAGACAGTCAGCAGCACCAGCTGTCAGTAGACAAACCTGTACCAGTAAGTCACAACAGACAGTCAGCAGCACCAGCTGTCAGTAGAAAAACCTGTACCAGTAAGTCACAACAGACAGTCATCAGCACCAGATGTCAGTAGAAAAACCTGTACCAGTAAGTCGCAACAGACAGTCAGCAGCACCAGCTGTCAGTAGACAATCCTGTACCAGTAAGTCACAACAGACGGTCCGCAGCACCAGCTGTCAGTAGAAAAGCCTGTACCAGTAAGTCACGACAGACAGTCAGCAGCACCAGCTGTCAGTAGACAAACCTGTACCAGTAAGTCACAACAGACAGTCAGCAGCACCAGCTGTCAGTAGACGAACCTGTACCAGGAAGTCACAACAGATGGTCAGCAGCACCAGCTGTGAGTAGACAAACCTGTACCAGTAAGTCACAACAGACGGTCAGCAGCACCAGCTGTCAGTAGAAAAACCTGTACCAGTAAGTCACAACAGACAGTCAGCAGCACCAGCTGTCAGTAGACAAACCTGTACCAGTAATTCACAACAGACGGTCAGCAGCACCAGCTGTCAATAGAAAAACCTGTACCAGTAAGTCGCAACAGACAATCAGCAGCACCAGCTGTCAGTAGAAAAACCTGTACCAGTAAGTCGCAACAGACAGTCAGCAGCACCAGCTGTCAGTAGACAAACCTGTACCAGTAAGTCGCAACAGACAGTCAGCAGCACCAGCTGTCAGTAGACAAACCTGTACCAGTAAGTCGCAACAGACAGTCAGCAGCACCAGATGTCAGTAGAAAAACCTGTACCAGTAAGTCGCAACAGACAGTCAGCAGCACCAGATGTCAGTAGAAAAACCTGTACCAGTAAGTCGCAACAGACAGTCAGCAGCACCAGCTGTCAGTAGAAAAACCTGTACCAGTAAGTCACAACAGACAGTCAGCAGCACCAGCTGTCAGTAGAAAAACCTGTACCAGTAAGTCGCAACAGACGGTCAGCAGCACCAGCTGTCAGTAGACAAACCTGTACCAGTAAGTCACAACAGACGGTCAGCAGCACCAGCTGTCAGTAGACAAACCTGTACCAGTAAGTCACAACAGACGGTCAGCAGCACCAGATGTCAGTAGAAAAACCCGTACCAGTAAGTCGCAACAGACGGTCAGCAGCACCAGATGTCAGTAGAAAAACCTGTACCAGTAAGTCGCAACAGACGGTCAGCAGCACCAGCTGTCAGTAGAAAAACCTGTACCAGTAAGTCACAACAGACGGTCAGCAGCACCAGCTGTCAGTAGACAAACCTGTACCAGTAAGTCACAACAGACAGTCAGCAGCACCAGCTGTCAGTAGACAAACCTGTACCAGTAAGTCGCAACAGACAGTCAGCAGCACCAGCTGTCAGTAGAAAAACCTGTACCAGTAAGTCACAACAGACAGTCAGCAGCACCAGCTGTCAGTAGAAAAACCTGTACCAGTAAGTCACAACAGACGGTCAGCAGCACCAGCTGTCAGTAGACAAACCCGTACCGGTACGTCGCAACAGACGGTCAGCAGCACCAGATGTCAGTAGACAAACCTGTACCAGTAAGTCGCAACAGACAGTCAGCAGCACCAGATGTCAGTAGAAAAACCTGTACCAGTAAGTCACAACAGACAGTCAGCAGCACCAGCTGTCAATAGACAAACCTGTACCAGTAAGTCACAACAGATGGTCAGCAGCACCAGCTGTCAGTAGACAAACCTGTACCAGTAAGTCACAACAGACAGTCAGCAGCACCAGATGTCAGTAGAAAAACCTGTACCAGTAAGTCACAACAGACAGTCAGCAGCACCAGCTGTCAGTAGAAAAACTTGTACCAGTAAGTCGCAACAGATGGTCAGCAGCACCAGCTGTCAGTAGACAAACCTGTACCAGTAAGTCACAACAGACGGTCAGCAGCACCAGCTGTCAGTAGAAAAACCTGTACCAGTAAGTCGCAACAGACAGTCAGCAGCACCAGCTGTCAGTAGACAAACCTGTACCAGTAAGTCACGCCAGATGGTCCGCAGCACCAGCTGCCAGTAGAAAAACCTGTACCGGTAAGTCACAACAGACAGTCAGCAGCACCAGCTGTCAGTAGACAAACCTGTACCAGTAAGTCACAACAGACAGTCAGCAGCACCAGCTGTCAGTAGACAAACCTGTACCAGTAAGTCACAACAGACAGTCAGCAGCACCAGCTGTCAGTAGACAAACCTGTACCAGTAAGTCACAACAGACGGTCAGCAGCACCAGCTGTCAGTAGACAAACCTGTACCAGTAAGTCACAACAGACAGTCATCAGCACCAGCTGTCAGTAGAAAAACCTGTACCAGTAAGTCGCAACAGACAGTCAGCAGCACCAGCTGTCAGTAGACAAACCTGTACCAGTAAGTCACGCCAGATGGTCCGCAGCACCAGCTGCCAGTAGAAAAACCTGTTCCAGTAAGTCACAACAGACAGTCAGCAGCACCAGCTGTCAGTAGACAAACCTGTACCAGTAAGTCACAACAGACGGTCAGCAGCACCAGCTCTCAGTAGACAAACCTGTACCAGTAAGTCACAACAGACAGTCATCAGCACCAGCTGTCAGTAGAAAAACCTGTACCAGTAAGTCGCAACAGACAGTCAGCAGCACCAGCTGTCAGTAGACAAACCTGTACCAGTAAGTCGCAACAGACAGTCAGCAGCACCAGATGTCAGTAGAAAAACCTGTACCAGTAAGTCGCAACAGACAGTCAGCAGCACCAGCTGTCAGTAGACAAACCTGTACCAGTAAGTCACAACAGACGGTCAGCAGCACCAGCTGTCAGTAGACAAACCTGTACCAGTAAGTCACAACAGATGGTCAGCAGCACCAGCTGTCAGTAGACAAACCTGTACCAGTAAGTCACAACAGACGGTCAGTAGCACCAGCTGTCAGTAGACAAACCTGTACCAGTAAGTCACAACAGACAGTCATCAGCACCAGCTGTCAGTAGAAAAACCTGTACCAGTAAGTCGCAACAGACAGTCAGCAGCACCAGCTGTCAGTAGACAAACCTGTACCAGTAAGTCACGCCAGATGGTCCGCAGCACCAGCTGCCAGTAGAAAAACCTGTACCAGTAAGTCACAACAGACAGTCAGCAGCACCAGCTGTCAGTAGACAAACCTGTACCAGTAAGTCACAACAGACGGTCAGCAGCACCAGCTGTCAGTAGACAAACCTGTACCAGTAAGTCACAACAGACAGTCATCAGCACCAGCTGTCAGTAGAAAAACCTGTACCGGTAAGTCGCAACAGACAGTCAGCAGCACCAGCTGTCAGTAGACAAACCTGTACCAGTAAGTCGCAACAGACAGTCAGCAGCACCAGATGTCAGTAGAAAAACCTGTACCAGTAAGTCGCAACAGACAGTCAGCAGCACCAGCTGACAGTAGAAAAACCTGTACCAGTAAGTCACAACAGACAGTCAGCAGCACCAGCTGTCAGTAGACAAACCTGTACCAGTAAGTCACAACAGACGGTCAGCAGCACCAGCTGTCAGTAGACAAACCTGTACCAGTAAGTCGCAACAGACAGTCAGCAGCACCAGCTGTCAGTAGAAAAACCTGTACCAGTAAGTCACAACAGACAGTCAGCAGCACCAGCTGTCAGTAGAAAAACCTGTACCAGTAAGTCACAACAGACGGTCAGCAGCACCAGCTGTCAGTAGACAAACCTGTACCAGTAAGTCGCAACAGACAGTCAGCAGCACGAGCTGTCAGTAGACAAACCCGTACCAGTAAGTCACAACAGACGGTCAGCAGCACCAGATGTCAGTAGAAAAACCCGTACCAGTAAGTCGCAACAGACAGTCAGCAGCACCAGATGTCAGTAGAAAAACCTGTACCAGTAAGTCGCAACAGACAGTCAGCAGCACCAGCTGTCAGTAGACAAACCTGTACCAGTAAGTCACAACAGACAGTCAGCAGCACCAGCTGTCAGTAGAAAAACCTGTACCAGTAAGTCACAACAGACGGTCAGCAGCACCAGCTGTCAGTAGACAAACCCGTACCAGTAAGTCACAACAGATGGTCAGCCGCACCTGATGTCAGTAGACAAACCTGTACCAGTAAGTCGCAACAGACAGTCAGCAGCACCAGATGTCAGTAGAAAAACCTGTACCAGTAAGTCACAACAGACAGTCAGCAGCACCAGCTGTCAATAGACAAACCCGTACCAGTAAGTCACAACAGACGGTCAGCAGCACCAGCTGTCAGTAGACAAACCTGTACCAGTAAGTCACAACAGACAGTCAGCAGCACCAGATGTCAGTAGAAAAACCTGTACCAGTAAGTCACAACAGACAGTCAGCAGCACCAGCTGTCAGTAGAAAAACCTGTACCAGTAAGTCACAACAGATGGTCAGCAGCACCAGCTGTCAGTAGACAAACCTGTACCAGTAAGTCACAACAGACGGTCAGCAGCACCAGCTGTCAGTAGAAAAACCTGTACCAGTAAGTCACAACAGACAGTCAGCAGCACCAGCTGTCAGTAGAAAAACCTGTACCAGTAAGTCACAACAGACAGTCAGCAGCACCAGCTGTCAGTAGACGAACCTGTACCAGTAAGTCACAACAGATGGTCAGCAGCACCAGCTGTCAGTAGACAAACCTGTACCAGTAAGTCACAACAGACGGTCAGCAGCACCAGCTGTCAGTAGAAAAACCTGTACCAGTAAGTCACAACAGACAGTCAGCAGCACCAGCTGTCAGTAGAAAAACCTGTACCAGTAAGTCACAACAGACGGTCAGCAGCACCAGCTGTCAGTAGACGAACCTGTACCAGTAAGTCACAACAGATGGTCAGCAGCACCAGCTGTCAGTAGACAAACCTGTACCAGTAAGTCACAACAGACGGTCAGCAGCACCAGCTGTCAGTAGAAAAACCTGTACCAGTAAGTCACAACAGACAGTCAGCAGCACCAGCTGTCAGTAGAAAAACCTGTACCAGTAAGTCGCAACAGACAGTCAGCAGCACCAGATGTCAGTAGAAAAACCTGTACCAGTAAGTCGCAACAGACAGTCAGCAGCACCAGCTGTCAGTAGAAAAACCTGTACCAGTAAGTCACAACAGACAGTCAGCAGCACCAGCTGTCAGTAGACAAACCTGTACCAGTAAGTCACAACAGACGGTCAGCAGCACCAGCTGTCAGTAGACAAACCTGTACCAGTAAGTCGCAACAGACAGTCAGCAGCACCAGCTGTCAGTAGAAAAACCTGTACCAGTAAGTCACAACAGACAGTTAGCAGCACCAGCTGTCAGTAGAAAAACCTGTACCAGTAAGTCACAACAGACGGTCAGCAGCACCAGCTGTCAGTAGACAAACCTGTACCAGTAAGTCGCAACAGACAGTCAGCAGCACGAGCTGTCAGTAGACAAACCCGTACCAGTAAGTCACAACAGACGGTCAGCAGCACCAGATGTCAGTAGAAAAACCCGTACCAGTAAGTCGCAACAGACCGTCAGCAGCACCAGATGTCAGTAGAAAAACCTGTACCAGTAAGTCACAACAGACGGTCAGCAGCACCAGCTGTCAGTAGACAAACCTGTACCAGTAAGTCACAACAGACAGTCAGCAGCACCAGCTGTCAATAGACAAACCTGTACCAGTAAGTCACAACAGATGGTCAGCAGCACCAGCTGTCAGTAGACAAACCTGTACCAGTAAGTCACAACAGACAGTCAGCAGCACCAGCTGTCAGTAGACAAACCTGTACCAGTAAGTCACAACAGACAGTCAGCAGCACCAGCTGTCAGTAGACAAACCTGTACCAGTAAGTCACAACAGACGGTCAGCAGCACCAGTTGTCAGTAGACAAACCTGTACCAGTAAGTCACAACAGACAGTCATCAGCACCAGCTGTCAGTAGAAAAACCTGTACCAGTAAGTCGCAACAGACAGTCAGCAGCACCAGTTGTCAGTAGACAAACCTGTACCAGTAAGTCACAACAGACAGTCATCAGCACCAGCTGTCAGTAGAAAAACCTGTACCAGTAAGTCGCAACAGACAGTCAGCAGCACCAGCTGTCAGTAGACAAACCTGTACCAGTAAGTCACAACAGACAGTCAACAGCACCAGCTGTCAGTAGACAAACCTGTACCAGTAAGTCACAACAGACAGTCATCAGCACCAGCTGTCAGTAGAAAAACCTGTACCAGTAAGTCGCAACAGACAGTCAGCAGCACCAGCTGTCAGTAGACAAACCTGTACCAGTAAGTCACAACAGACAGTCAGCAGCACCAGCTGTCAGTAGAAAAACCTGTACCAGTAAGTCACAACAGACAGTCATCAGCACCAGATGTCAGTAGAAAAACCTGTACCAGTAAGTCGCAACAGACAGTCAGCAGCACCAGCTGTCAGTAGACAATCCTGTACCAGTAAGTCACAACAGACGGTCCGCAGCACCAGCTGTCAGTAGAAAAGCCTGTACCAGTAAGTCACGACAGACAGTCAGCAGCACCAGCTGTCAGTAGACAAACCTGTACCAGTAAGTCACAACAGACAGTCAGCAGCACCAGCTGTCAGTAGACGAACCTGTACCAGGAAGTCACAACAGATGGTCAGCAGCACCAGCTGTGAGTAGACAAACCTGTACCAGTAAGTCACAACAGACGGTCAGCAGCACCAGCTGTCAGTAGAAAAACCTGTACCAGTAAGTCACAACAGACAGTCAGCAGCACCAGCTGTCAGTAGACAAACCTGTACCAGTAATTCACAACAGACGGTCAGCAGCACCAGCTGTCAATAGAAAAACCTGTACCAGTAAGTCGCAACAGACAATCAGCAGCACCAGCTGTCAGTAGAAAAACCTGTACCAGTAAGTCGCAACAGACAGTCAGCAGCACCAGCTGTCAGTAGACAAACCTGTACCAGTAAGTCGCAACAGACAGTCAGCAGCACCAGCTGTCAGTAGACAAACCTGTACCAGTAAGTCGCAACAGACAGTCAGCAGCACCAGATGTCAGTAGAAAAACCTGTACCAGTAAGTCGCAACAGACAGTCAGCAGCACCAGATGTCAGTAGAAAAACCTGTACCAGTAAGTCGCAACAGACAGTCAGCAGCACCAGCTGTCAGTAGAAAAACCTGTACCAGTAAGTCACAACAGACAGTCAGCAGCACCAGCTGTCAGTAGAAAAACCTGTACCAGTAAGTCGCAACAGACGGTCAGCAGCACCAGCTGTCAGTAGACAAACCTGTACCAGTAAGTCACAACAGACGGTCAGCAGCACCAGCTGTCAGTAGACAAACCTGTACCAGTAAGTCACAACAGACGGTCAGCAGCACCAGATGTCAGTAGAAAAACCCGTACCAGTAAGTCGCAACAGACGGTCAGCAGCACCAGATGTCAGTAGAAAAACCTGTACCAGTAAGTCGCAACAGACGGTCAGCAGCACCAGCTGTCAGTAGAAAAACCTGTACCAGTAAGTCACAACAGACGGTCAGCAGCACCAGCTGTCAGTAGACAAACCTGTACCAGTAAGTCACAACAGACAGTCAGCAGCACCAGCTGTCAGTAGACAAACCTGTACCAGTAAGTCGCAACAGACAGTCAGCAGCACCAGCTGTCAGTAGAAAAACCTGTACCAGTAAGTCACAACAGACAGTCAGCAGCACCAGCTGTCAGTAGAAAAACCTGTACCAGTAAGTCACAACAGACGGTCAGCAGCACCAGCTGTCAGTAGACAAACCCGTACCGGTACGTCGCAACAGACGGTCAGCAGCACCAGATGTCAGTAGACAAACCTGTACCAGTAAGTCGCAACAGACAGTCAGCAGCACCAGATGTCAGTAGAAAAACCTGTACCAGTAAGTCACAACAGACAGTCAGCAGCACCAGCTGTCAATAGACAAACCTGTACCAGTAAGTCACAACAGATGGTCAGCAGCACCAGCTGTCAGTAGACAAACCTGTACCAGTAAGTCACAACAGACAGTCAGCAGCACCAGATGTCAGTAGAAAAACCTGTACCAGTAAGTCACAACAGACAGTCAGCAGCACCAGCTGTCAGTAGAAAAACTTGTACCAGTAAGTCGCAACAGATGGTCAGCAGCACCAGCTGTCAGTAGACAAACCTGTACCAGTAAGTCACAACAGACGGTCAGCAGCACCAGCTGTCAGTAGAAAAACCTGTACCAGTAAGTCGCAACAGACAGTCAGCAGCACCAGCTGTCAGTAGACAAACCTGTACCAGTAAGTCACGCCAGATGGTCCGCAGCACCAGCTGCCAGTAGAAAAACCTGTACCGGTAAGTCACAACAGACAGTCAGCAGCACCAGCTGTCAGTAGACAAACCTGTACCAGTAAGTCACAACAGACAGTCAGCAGCACCAGCTGTCAGTAGACAAACCTGTACCAGTAAGTCACAACAGACAGTCAGCAGCACCAGCTGTCAGTAGACAAACCTGTACCAGTAAGTCACAACAGACGGTCAGCAGCACCAGCTGTCAGTAGACAAACCTGTACCAGTAAGTCACAACAGACAGTCATCAGCACCAGCTGTCAGTAGAAAAACCTGTACCAGTAAGTCGCAACAGACAGTCAGCAGCACCAGCTGTCAGTAGACAAACCTGTACCAGTAAGTCACGCCAGATGGTCCGCAGCACCAGCTGCCAGTAGAAAAACCTGTTCCAGTAAGTCACAACAGACAGTCAGCAGCACCAGCTGTCAGTAGACAAACCTGTACCAGTAAGTCACAACAGACGGTCAGCAGCACCAGCTCTCAGTAGACAAACCTGTACCAGTAAGTCACAACAGACAGTCATCAGCACCAGCTGTCAGTAGAAAAACCTGTACCAGTAAGTCGCAACAGACAGTCAGCAGCACCAGCTGTCAGTAGACAAACCTGTACCAGTAAGTCGCAACAGACAGTCAGCAGCACCAGATGTCAGTAGAAAAACCTGTACCAGTAAGTCGCAACAGACAGTCAGCAGCACCAGCTGTCAGTAGACAAACCTGTACCAGTAAGTCACAACAGACGGTCAGCAGCACCAGCTGTCAGTAGACAAACCTGTACCAGTAAGTCACAACAGATGGTCAGCAGCACCAGCTGTCAGTAGACAAACCTGTACCAGTAAGTCACAACAGACGGTCAGTAGCACCAGCTGTCAGTAGACAAACCTGTACCAGTAAGTCACAACAGACAGTCATCAGCACCAGCTGTCAGTAGAAAAACCTGTACCAGTAAGTCGCAACAGACAGTCAGCAGCACCAGCTGTCAGTAGACAAACCTGTACCAGTAAGTCACGCCAGATGGTCCGCAGCACCAGCTGCCAGTAGAAAAACCTGTACCAGTAAGTCACAACAGACAGTCAGCAGCACCAGCTGTCAGTAGACAAACCTGTACCAGTAAGTCACAACAGACGGTCAGCAGCACCAGCTGTCAGTAGACAAACCTGTACCAGTAAGTCACAACAGACAGTCATCAGCACCAGCTGTCAGTAGAAAAACCTGTACCGGTAAGTCGCAACAGACAGTCAGCAGCACCAGCTGTCAGTAGACAAACCTGTACCAGTAAGTCGCAACAGACAGTCAGCAGCACCAGATGTCAGTAGAAAAACCTGTACCAGTAAGTCGCAACAGACAGTCAGCAGCACCAGCTGACAGTAGAAAAACCTGTACCAGTAAGTCACAACAGACAGTCAGCAGCACCAGCTGTCAGTAGACAAACCTGTACCAGTAAGTCACAACAGACGGTCAGCAGCACCAGCTGTCAGTAGACAAACCTGTACCAGTAAGTCGCAACAGACAGTCAGCAGCACCAGCTGTCAGTAGAAAAACCTGTACCAGTAAGTCACAACAGACAGTCAGCAGCACCAGCTGTCAGTAGAAAAACCTGTACCAGTAAGTCACAACAGACGGTCAGCAGCACCAGCTGTCAGTAGACAAACCTGTACCAGTAAGTCGCAACAGACAGTCAGCAGCACGAGCTGTCAGTAGACAAACCCGTACCAGTAAGTCACAACAGACGGTCAGCAGCACCAGATGTCAGTAGAAAAACCCGTACCAGTAAGTCGCAACAGACAGTCAGCAGCACCAGATGTCAGTAGAAAAACCTGTACCAGTAAGTCGCAACAGACAGTCAGCAGCACCAGCTGTCAGTAGACAAACCTGTACCAGTAAGTCACAACAGACAGTCAGCAGCACCAGCTGTCAGTAGAAAAACCTGTACCAGTAAGTCACAACAGACGGTCAGCAGCACCAGCTGTCAGTAGACAAACCCGTACCAGTAAGTCACAACAGATGGTCAGCCGCACCTGATGTCAGTAGACAAACCTGTACCAGTAAGTCGCAACAGACAGTCAGCAGCACCAGATGTCAGTAGAAAAACCTGTACCAGTAAGTCACAACAGACAGTCAGCAGCACCAGCTGTCAATAGACAAACCCGTACCAGTAAGTCACAACAGACGGTCAGCAGCACCAGCTGTCAGTAGACAAACCTGTACCAGTAAGTCACAACAGACAGTCAGCAGCACCAGATGTCAGTAGAAAAACCTGTACCAGTAAGTCACAACAGACAGTCAGCAGCACCAGCTGTCAGTAGAAAAACCTGTACCAGTAAGTCACAACAGATGGTCAGCAGCACCAGCTGTCAGTAGACAAACCTGTACCAGTAAGTCACAACAGACGGTCAGCAGCACCAGCTGTCAGTAGAAAAACCTGTACCAGTAAGTCACAACAGACAGTCAGCAGCAGCAGCTGTCAGTAGAAAAACCTGTACCAGTAAGTCACAACAGACAGTCAGCAGCACCAGCTGTCAGTAGACGAACCTGTACCAGTAAGTCACAACAGATGGTCAGCAGCACCAGCTGTCAGTAGACAAACCTGTACCAGTAAGTCACAACAGACGGTCAGCAGCACCAGCTGTCAGTAGAAAAACCTGTACCAGTAAGTCACAACAGACAGTCAGCAGCACCAGCTGTCAGTAGAAAAACCTGTACCAGTAAGTCACAACAGACGGTCAGCAGCACCAGCTGTCAGTAGACGAACCTGTACCAGTAAGTCACAACAGATGGTCAGCAGCACCAGCTGTCAGTAGACAAACCTGTACCAGTAAGTCACAACAGACGGTCAGCAGCACCAGCTGTCAGTAGAAAAACCTGTACCAGTAAGTCACAACAGACAGTCAGCAGCACCAGCTGTCAGTAGAAAAACCTGTACCAGTAAGTCGCAACAGACAGTCAGCAGCACCAGATGTCAGTAGAAAAACCTGTACCAGTAAGTCGCAACAGACAGTCAGCAGCACCAGCTGTCAGTAGAAAAACCTGTACCAGTAAGTCACAACAGACAGTCAGCAGCACCAGCTGTCAGTAGACAAACCTGTACCAGTAAGTCACAACAGACGGTCAGCAGCACCAGCTGTCAGTAGACAAACCTGTACCAGTAAGTCGCAACAGACAGTCAGCAGCACCAGCTGTCAGTAGAAAAACCTGTACCAGTAAGTCACAACAGACAGTTAGCAGCACCAGCTGTCAGTAGAAAAACCTGTACCAGTAAGTCACAACAGACGGTCAGCAGCACCAGCTGTCAGTAGACAAACCTGTACCAGTAAGTCGCAACAGACAGTCAGCAGCACGAGCTGTCAGTAGACAAACCCGTACCAGTAAGTCACAACAGACGGTCAGCAGCACCAGATGTCAGTAGAAAAACCCGTACCAGTAAGTCGCAACAGACCGTCAGCAGCACCAGATGTCAGTAGAAAAACCTGTACCAGTAAGTCGCAACAGACAGTCAGCAGCACCAGCTGTCAGTAGAAAAACCTGTACCAGTAAGTCACAACAGACAGTCAGCAGCACCAGCTGTCAGTAGAAAAACCTGTACCAGTAAGTCACAACAGACGGTCAGCAGCACCAGCTGTCAGTAGACAAACCCGTACCAGTAAGTCACAACAGACGGTCAGCAGCACCAGATGTCAGTAGAAAAACCTGTACCAGTAAGTCGCAACAGACAGTCAGCAGCACCAGATGTCAGTAGAAAAACCTGTACCAGTAAGTCACAACAGACAGTCAGCAGCACCAGCTGTCAGTAGACAAACCTGTACCAGTAAGTCACAACAGACAGTCAGCAGCACCAGCTGTCAGTAGACAAACCTGTACCAGTAAGTCACAACAGACGGTCAGCAGCACCAGCTGTCAGTAGACAAACCTGTACCAGTAAGTCACAACAGACAGTCATCAGCACCAGCTGTCAGTAGAAAAACCTGTACCAGTAAGTCGCAACAGACAGTCAGCAGCACCAGCTGTCAGTAGACAAACCTGTACCAGTAAGTCACGCCAGATGGTCCGCAGCACCAGCTGCCAGTAGAAAAACCTGTACCAGTAAGTCACAACAGACAGTCAGCAGCACCAGCTGTCAGTAGACAAACCTGTACCAGTAAGTCACAACAGACGGTCAGCAGCACCAGCTGTCAGTAGACAAACCTGTACCAGTAAGTCACAACAGACAGTCATCAGCACCAGCTGTCAGTAGAAAAACCTGTACCAGTAAGTCGCAACAGACAGTCAGCAGCACCAGCTGTCAGTAGACAAACCTGTACCAGTAAGTCGCAACAGACAGTCAGCAGCACCAGATGTCAGTAGAAAAACCTGTACCAGTAAGTCGCAACAGACAGTCAGCAGCACCAGCTGTCAGTAGACAAACCTGTACCAGTAAGTCACAACAGACGGTCAGCAGCACCAGCTGTCAGTAGACAAACCTGTACCAGTAAGTCACAACAGATGGTCAGCAGCACCAGCTGTCAGTAGACAACCCTGTACCAGTAAGTCACAACAGACGGTCAGTAGCACCAGCTGTCAGTAGACAAACCTGTACCAGTAAGTCACAACAGACAGTCATCAGCACCAGCTGTCAGTAGAAAAACCTGTACCAGTAAGTCGCAACAGACAGTCAGCAGCACCAGCTGTCAGTAGACAAACCTGTACCAGTAAGTCACGCCAGATGGTCCGCAGCACCAGCTGCCAGTAGAAAAACCTGTACCAGTAAGTCACAACAGACAGTCAGCAGCACCAGCTGTCAGTAGACAAACCTGTACCAGTAAGTCACAACAGACGGTCAGCAGCACCAGCTGTCAGTAGACAAACCTGTACCAGTAAGTCACAACAGACAGTCATCAGCACCAGCTGTCAGTAGAAAAACCTGTACCAGTAAGTCGCAACAGACAGTCAGCAGCACCAGCTGTCAGTAGACAAACCTGTACCAGTAAGTCGCAACAGACAGTCAGCAGCACCAGATGTCAGTAGAAAAACCTGTACCAGTAAGTCGCAACAGACAGTCAGCAGCACCAGCTGACAGTAGAAAAACCTGTACCAGTAAGTCACAACAGACGGTCAGCAGCACCAGCTGTCAGTAGACAAACCTGTACCAGTAAGTCACAACAGACGGTCAGCAGCACCAGCTGTCAGTAGACAAACCTGTACCAGTAAGTCGCAACAGACAGTCAGCAGCACCAGCTGTCAGTAGAAAAACCTGTACCAGTAAGTCACAACAGACAGTCAGCAGCACCAGCTGTCAGTAGAAAAACCTGTACCAGTAAGTCACAACAGACGGTCAGCAGCACCAGCTGTCAGTAGACAAACCTGTACCAGTAAGTCGCAACAGACAGTCAGCAGCACGAGCTGTCAGTAGACAAACCTGTACCAGTAAGTCACAACAGACGGTCAGCAGCACCAGATGTCAGTAGAAAAACCCGTACCAGTAAGTCGCAACAGACAGTCAGCAGCACCAGATGTCAGTAGAAAAACCTGTACCAGTAAGTCGCAACAGACAGTCAGCAGCACCAGCTGTCAGTAGACAAACCTGTACCAGTAAGTCACAACAGACAGTCAGCAGCACCAGCTGTCAGTAGAAAAACCTGTACCAGTAAGTCACAACAGACGGTCAGCAGCACCAGCTGTCAGTAGACAAACCCGTACCAGTAAGTCACAACAGACGGTCAGCCGCACCTGATGTCAGTAGTCAAACCTGTACCAGTAAGTCGCAACAGACAGTCAGCAGCACCAGATGTCAGTAGAAAAACCTGTACCAGTAAGTCACAACAGACAGTCAGCAGCACCAGCTGTCAATAGACAAACCCGTACCAGTAAGTCACAACAGACGGTCAGCAGCACCAGCTGTCAGTAGACAAACCTGTACCAGTAAGTCACAACAGACAGTCAGCAGCACCAGATGTCAGTAGAAAAACCTGTACCAGTAAGTCACAACAGACAGTCAGCAGCACCAGCTGTCAGTAGAAAAACCTGTACCAGTAAGTCACAACAGATGGTCAGCAGCACCAGCTGTCAGTAGACAAACCTGTACCAGTAAGTCACAACAGACAGTCAGCAGCACCAGCTGTCAGTAGAAAAACCTGTACCAGTAAGTCGCAACAGACAGTCAGCAGCACCAGCTGTCAGTAGACAAACCTGTACCAGTAAGTCACGCCAGATGGTCCGCAGCACCAGCTGCCAGTAGAAAAACCTGTTCCAGTAAGTCACAACAGACAGTCAGCAGCACCAGCTGTCAGTAGACAAACCTGTACCAGTAAGTCACAACAGACGGTCAGCAGCACCAGCTGTCAGTAGACAAACCTGTACCAGTAAGTCACAACAGACAGTCATCAGCACCAGCTGTCAGTAGAAAAACCTGTACCAGTAAGTCGCAACAGACAGTCAGCAGCACCAGCTGTCAGTAGACAAACCTGTACCAGTAAGTCGCAACAGACAGTCAGCAGCACCAGATGTCAGTAGAAAAACCTGTACCAGTAAGTCGCAACAGACAGTCAGCAGCACCAGCTGTCAGTAGACAAACCTGTACCAGTAAGTCACAACAGACGGTCAGCAGCACCAGCTGTCAGTAGACAAACCTGTACCAGTAAGTCACAACAGATGGTCAGCAGCACCAGCTGTCAGTAGACAAACCTGTACCAGTAAGTCACAACAGACGGTCAGTAGCACCAGCTGTCAGTAGACAAACCTGTACCAGTAAGTCACAACAGACAGTCATCAGCACCAGCTGTCAGTAGAAAAACCTGTACCAGTAAGTCGCAACAGACAGTCAGCAGCACCAGCTGTCAGTAGACAAACCTGTACCAGTAAGTCACGCCAGATGGTCCGCAGCACCAGCTGCCAGTAGAAAAACCTGTACCAGTAAGTCACAACAGACAGTCAGCAGCACGAGCTGTCAGTAGACAAACCTGTACCAGTAAGTCACAACAGACGGTCAGCAGCACCAGCTGTCAGTAGACAAACCTGTACCAGTAAGTCACAACAGACAGTCATCAGCACCAGCTGTCAGTAGAAAAACCTGTACCGGTAAGTCGCAACAGACAGTCAGCAGCACCAGCTGTCAGTAGACAAACCTGTACCAGTAAGTCGCAACAGACAGTCAGCAGCACCAGATGTCAGTAGAAAAACCTGTACCAGTAAGTCGCAACAGACAGTCAGCAGCACCAGCTGACAGTAGAAAAACCTGTACCAGTAAGTCACAACAGACAGTCAGCAGCACCAGCTGTCAGTAGACAAACCTGTACCAGTAAGTCACAACAGACGGTCAGCAGCACCAGCTGTCAGTAGACAAACCTGTACCAGTAAGTCGCAACAGACAGTCAGCAGCACCAGCTGTCAGTAGAAAAACCTGTACCAGTAAGTCACAACAGACAGTCAGCAGCACCAGCTGTCAGTAGAAAAACCTGTACCAGTAAGTCACAACAGACGGTCAGCAGCACCAGCTGTCAGTAGACAAACCTGTACCAGTAAGTCGCAACAGACAGTCAGCAGCACGAGCTGTCAGTAGACAAACCCGTACCAGTAAGTCACAACAGACGGTCAGCAGCACCAGATGTCAGTAGAAAAACCCGTACCAGTAAGTCGCAACAGACAGTCAGCAGCACCAGATGTCAGTAGAAAAACCTGTACCAGTAAGTCGCAACAGACAGTCAGCAGCACCAGCTGTCAGTAGACAAACCTGTACCAGTAAGTCACAACAGACAGTCAGCAGCACCAGCTGTCAGTAGAAAAACCTGTACCAGTAAGTCACAACAGACGGTCAGCAGCACCAGCTGTCAGTAGACAAACCCGTACCAGTAAGTCACAACAGATGGTCAGCCGCACCTGATGTCAGTAGACAAACCTGTACCAGTAAGTCGCAACAGACAGTCAGCAGCACCAGATGTCAGTAGAAAAACCTGTACCAGTAAGTCACAACAGACAGTCAGCAGCACCAGCTGTCAATAGACAAACCCGTACCAGTAAGTCACAACAGACGGTCAGCAGCACCAGCTGTCAGTAGACAAACCTGTACCAGTAAGTCACAACAGACAGTCAGCAGCACCAGATGTCAGTAGAAAAACCTGTACCAGTAAGTCACAACAGACAGTCAGCAGCACCAGCTGTCAGTAGAAAAACCTGTACCAGTAAGTCACAACAGATGGTCAGCAGCACCAGCTGTCAGTAGACAAACCTGTACCAGTAAGTCACAACAGACGGTCAGCAGCACCAGCTGTCAGTAGAAAAACCTGTACCAGTAAGTCACAACAGAGAGTCAGCAGCACCAGCTGTCAGTAGACGAACCTGTACCAGTAAGTCACAACAGATGGTCAGCAGCACCAGCTGTCAGTAGACAAACCTGTACCAGTAAGTCACAACAGACGGTCAGCAGCACCAGCTGTCAGTAGAAAAACCTGTACCAGTAAGTCACAACAGACAGTCAGCAGCACCAGCTGTCAGTAGAAAAACCTGTACCAGTAAGTCACAACAGACGGTCAGCAGCACCAGCTGTCAGTAGACGAACCTGTACCAGTAAGTCACAACAGATGGTCAGCAGCACCAGCTGTCAGTAGACAAACCTGTACCAGTAAGTCACAACAGACGGTCAGCAGCACCAGCTGTCAGTAGAAAAACCTGTACCAGTAAGTCACAACAGACAGTCAGCAGCACCAGCTGTCAGTAGAAAAACCTGTACCAGTAAGTCGCAACAGACAGTCAGCAGCACCAGATGTCAGTAGAAAAACCTGTACCAGTAAGTCGCAACAGACAGTCAGCAGCACCAGCTGTCAGTAGAAAAACCTGTACCAGTAAGTCACAACAGACAGTCAGCAGCACCAGCTGTCAGTAGACAAACCTGTACCAGTAAGTCACAACAGACGGTCAGCAGCACCAGCTGTCAGTAGACAAACCTGTACCAGTAAGTCGCAACAGACAGTCAGCAGCACCAGCTGTCAGTAGAAAAACCTGTACCAGTAAGTCACAACAGACAGTTAGCAGCACCAGCTGTCAGTAGAAAAACCTGTACCAGTAAGTCACAACAGACGGTCAGCAGCACCAGCTGTCAGTAGACAAACCTGTACCAGTAAGTCGCAACAGACAGTCAGCAGCACGAGCTGTCAGTAGACAAACCCGTACCAGTAAGTCACAACAGACGGTCAGCAGCACCAGATGTCAGTAGAAAAACCCGTACCAGTAAGTCGCAACAGACCGTCAGCAGCACCAGATGTCAGTAGAAAAACCTGTACCAGTAAGTCGCAACAGACAGTCAGCAGCACCAGCTGTCAGTAGAAAAACCTGTACCAGTAAGTCACAACAGACAGTCAGCAGCACCAGCTGTCAGTAGAAAAACCTGTACCAGTAAGTCACAACAGACGGTCAGCAGCACCAGCTGTCAGTAGACAAACCCGTACCAGTAAGTCACAACAGACGGTCAGCAGCACCAGATGTCAGTAGAAAAACCTGTACCAGTAAGTCGCAACAGACAGTCAGCAGCACCAGATGTCAGTAGAAAAACCTGTACCAGTAAGTCACAACAGACAGTCAGCAGCACCAGCTGTCAGTAGACAAACCTGTACCAGTAAGTCACAACAGACAGTCAGCAGCACCAGCTGTCAGTAGACAAACCTGTACCAGTAAGTCACAACAGACGGTCAGCAGCACCAGCTGTCAGTAGACAAACCTGTACCAGTAAGTCACAACAGACAGTCATCAGCACCAGCTGTCAGTAGAAAAACCTGTACCAGTAAGTCGCAACAGACAGTCAGCAGCACCAGCTGTCAGTAGACAAACCTGTACCAGTAAGTCACGCCAGATGGTCCGCAGCACCAGCTGCCAGTAGAAAAACCTGTACCAGTAAGTCACAACAGACAGTCAGCAGCACCAGCTGTCAGTAGACAAACCTGTACCAGTAAGTCACAACAGACGGTCAGCAGCACCAGCTGTCAGTAGACAAACCTGTACCAGTAAGTCACAAAAGACAGTCATCAGCACCAGCTGTCAGTAGAAAAACCTGTACCAGTAAGTCGCAACAGACAGTCAGCAGCACCAGCTGTCAGTAGACAAACCTGTACCAGTAAGTCGCAACAGACAGTCAGCAGCACCAGATGTCAGTAGAAAAACCTGTACCAGTAAGTCGCAACAGACAGTCAGCAGCACCAGCTGTCAGTAGACAAACCTGTACCAGTAAGTCACAACAGACGGTCAGCAGCACCAGCTGTCAGTAGACAAACCTGTACCAGTAAGTCACAACAGATGGTCAGCAGCACCAGCTGTCAGTAGACAAACCTGTACCAGTAAGTCACAACAGACGGTCAGTAGCACCAGCTGTCAGTAGACAAACCTGTACCAGTAAGTCACAACAGACAGTCATCAGCACCAGCTGTCAGTAGAAAAACCTGTACCAGTAAGTCGCAACAGACAGTCAGCAGCACCAGCTGTCAGTAGACAAACCTGTACCAGTAAGTCACGCCAGATGGTCCGCAGCACCAGCTGCCAGTAGAAAAACCTGTACCAGTAAGTCACAACAGACAGTCAGCAGCACCAGCTGTCAGTAGACAAACCTGTACCAGTAAGTCACAACAGACGGTCAGCAGCACCAGCTGTCAGTAGACAAACCTGTACCAGTAAGTCACAACAGACAGTCATCAGCACCAGCTGTCAGTAGAAAAACCTGTACCAGTAAGTCGCAACAGACAGTCAGCAGCACCAGCTGTCAGTAGACAAACCTGTACCAGTAAGTCGCAACAGACAGTCAGCAGCACCAGATGTCAGTAGAAAAACCTGTACCAGTAAGTCGCAACAGACAGTCAGCAGCACCAGCTGACAGTAGAAAAACCTGTACCAGTAAGTCACAACAGACAGTCAGCAGCACCAGCTGTCAGTAGACAAACCTGTACCAGTAAGTCACAACAGACAGTCAGCAGCACCAGATGTCAGTAGAAAAACCTGTACCAGTAAGTCGCAACAGACAGTCAGCAGCACCAGCTGTCAGTAGACAAACCTGTACCAGTAAGTCACAACAGACAGTCAGCAGCACCAGCTGTCAGTAGAAAAACCTGTACCAGTAAGTCACAACAGACGGTCAGCAGCACCAGCTGTCAGTAGACAAACCCGTACCAGTAAGTCACAACAGACGGTCAGCCGCACCTGATGTCAGTAGTCAAACCTGTACCAGTAAGTCGCAACAGACAGTCAGCAGCACCAGATGTCAGTAGAAAAACCTGTACCAGTAAGTCACAACAGACAGTCAGCAGCACCAGCTGTCAATAGACAAACCCGTACCAGTAAGTCACAAAAGACGGTCAGCAGCACCAGCTGTCAGTAGACAAACCTGTACCAGTAAGTCACAACAGACAGTCAGCAGCACCAGATGTCAGTAGAAAAACCTGTACCAGTAAGTCACAACAGACAGTCAGCAGCACCAGCTGTCAGTAGAAAAACCTGTACCAGTAAGTCACAACAGATGGTCAGCAGCACCAGCTGTCAGTAGACAAACCTGTACCAGTAAGTCACAACAGACGGTCAGCAGCACCAGCTGTCAGTAGAAAAACCTGTACCAGTAAGTCACAACAGACAGTCAGCAGCACCAGCTGTCAGTAGACGAACCTGTACCAGTAAGTCACAACAGATGGTCAGCAGCACCAGCTGTCAGTAGACAAACCTGTACCAGTAAGTCACAACAGACGGTCAGCAGCACCAGCTGTCAGTAGAAAAACCTGTACCAGTAAGTCACAACAGACAGTCAGCAGCACCAGCTGTCAGTAGAAAAACCTGTACCAGTAAGTCACAACAGACGGTCAGCAGCACCAGCTGTCAGTAGACGAACCTGTACCAGTAAGTCACAACAGATGGTCAGCAGCACCAGCTGTCAGTAGACAAACCTGTACCAGTAAGTCACAACAGACGGTCAGCAGCACCAGCTGTCAGTAGAAAAACCTGTACCAGTAAGTCACAACAGACAGTCAGCAGCACCAGCTGTCAGTAGAAAAACCTGTACCAGTAAGTCGCAACAGACAGTCAGCAGCACCAGATGTCAGTAGAAAAACCTGTACCAGTAAGTCGCAACAGACAGTCAGCAGCACCAGCTGTCAGTAGAAAAACCTGTACCAGTAAGTCACAACAGACGGTCAGCAGCACCAGCTGTCAGTAGACAAACCTGTACCAGTAAGTCACAACAGACGGTCAGCAGCACCAGCTGTCAGTAGACAAACCTGTACCAGTAAGTCGCAACAGACAGTCAGCAGCACCAGCTGTCAGTAGAAAAACCTGTACCAGTAAGTCACAACAGACAGTTAGCAGCACCAGCTGTCAGTAGAAAAACCTGTACCAGTAAGTCACAACAGACGGTCAGCAGCACCAGCTGTCAGTAGACAAACCTGTACCAGTAAGTCGCAACAGACAGTCAGCAGCACGAGCTGTCAGTAGACAAACCCGTACCAGTAAGTCACAACAGACGGTCAGCAGCACCAGATGTCAGTAGAAAAACCCCTACCAGTAAGTCGCAACAGACCGTCAGCAGCACCAGATGTCAGTAGAAAAACCTGTACCAGTAAGTCGCAACAGACAGTCAGCAGCACCAGCTGTCAGTAGAAAAACCTGTACCAGTAAGTCACAACAGACAGTCAGCAGCACCAGCTGTCAGTAGAAAAACCTGTACCAGTAAGTCACAACAGACGGTCAGCAGCACCAGCTGTCAGTAGACAAACCCGTACCAGTAAGTCACAACAGACGGTCAGCAGCACCAGATGTCAGTAGAAAAACCTGTACCAGTAAGTCGCAACAGACAGTCAGCAGCACCAGATGTCAGTAGAAAAACCTGTACCAGTAAGTCACAACAGACAGTCAGCAGCACCAGCTGTCAATAGACAAACCTGTACCAGTAAGTCACAACAGATGGTCAGCAGCACCAGCTGTCAGTAGACAAACCTGTACCAGTAAGTCACAACAGACAGTCAGCAGCACCAGATGTCAGTAGAAAAACCTGTACCAGTAAGTCACAACAGACGGTCAGCAGCACCAGCTGTCAGTAGAAAAACCTGTACCAGTAAGTCACAACAGATGGTCAGCAGCACCAGCTGTCAGTAGACAAACCTGTACCAGTAAGTCACAACAGACGGTCAGCAGCACCAGCTGTCAGTAGAAAAACCTGTACCAGTAAGTCACAACAGACAGTCAGCAGCACCAGCTGTCAGTAGACGAACCTGTACCAGTAAGTCACAACAGATGGTCAGCAGCACCAGCTGTCAGTAGACAAACCTGTACCAGTAAGTCACAACAGACGGTCAGCAGCACCAGCTGTCAGTAGAAAAACCTGTACCAGTAAGTCACAACAGACAGTCAGCAGCACCAGCTGTCAGTAGAAAAACCTGTACCAGTAAGTCGCAACAGACAGTCAGCAGCACCAGCTGTCAGTAGACAAACCTGTACCAGTAAGTCACAACAGACAGTCATCAGCACCAGCTGTCAGTAGAAAAACCTGTACCGGTAAGTCGCAACAGACAGTCAGCAGCACCAGCTGTCAGTAGACAAACCTGTACCAGTAATTCACAACAGACAGTCAGCAGCACCAGCTGTCAGTAGAAAAACCTGTACCAGTAAGTCACAACAGACGGTCAGCAGCACGAGCTGTCAGTAGCCAAACCCATACCAGTAAGTCACAACAGACGGTCAGCAGCACCAGATGTCAGTAGACAAACCTGTACCAGTAAGTCACAACAGACGGTCAGCAGCACCAGCTGTCAGTAGAAAAACCTGTAGCAGTAAGTCACAACAGACGGTCAGCAGCACCAGCTGTCAGTAGACAAACCTGTACCAGTAAGTCACAACAGACGGTCAGAAGCACCAGCTGTCAGTAGACAAACCTGTACCAGTAAGTCACAACAGACAGTCATCAGCACCAGCTGTCAGTAGAAAAACCTGTACCAGTAAGTCGCAACAGACAGTCAGCAGCACCAGCTGTCAGTAGAAAAACCTGTACCAGTAAGTCACAACAGACAGTCAGCAGCATGAGCTGTCAGTAGCCAAACCTGTACCAGTAAGTCACAACAGACGGTCAGCAGCACCAGCTGTCAGTAGACAAACCTGTACCAGTAAGTCACAACAGATGGTCCGCAGCACCAGCTGTCAGTAGAAAAGCCTGTACCAGTAAGTCACGACAGACAGTCAGCAGCACCAGCTGTCAGTAGACAAACCTGTACCAGTAAGTCACAACAGACAGTCAGCAGCACCAGCTGTCAGTAGACGAACCTGTACCAGGAAGTCACAACAGATGGTCAGCAGCACCAGCTGTCAGTAGACAAACCTGCACCAGTAAGTCACAACAGACGGTCAGCAGCACCAGCTGTCAGTAGAAAAACCTGTACCAGTAAGTCACAACAGACAATCAGCAGCACCAGTTGTCAGTAGAAAAACCTGTACCAGTAAGTCGCAACATACAGTCAGCAGCACCAGCTGTCAGTAGACAAACCTGTACCAGTAAGTCGCAACAGACAGTCAGCAGCACCAGCTGTCAGTAGACAAACCTGTACCAGTAAGTCGCAACAGACAGTCAGCAGCACCAGATGTCAGTAGAAAAACCTGTACCAGTAAGTCGCAACAGACAGTCAGCAGCACCAGATGTCAGTAGAAAAACCTGTACCAGTAAGTCGCAACAGACAGTCAGCAGCACCAGCTGTCAGTAGAAAAACCTGTACCAGTAAGTCACAACAGACAGTCAGCAGCACCAGCTGTCAGTAGAAAAACCTGTACCAGTAAGTCGCAACAGACGGTCAGCAGCACCAGCTGTCAGTAGAAAAACCTGTACCAGTAAGTCACAACAGACGGTCAGCAGCACCAGCTGTCAGTAGACAAACCTGTACCAGTAAGTCGCAACAGACAGTCAGCAGCACGAGCTGTCAGTAGACAAACCCGTACCAGTAAGTCACAACAGACGGTCAGCAGCACCAGATGTCAGTAGAAAAACCCGTACCAGTAAGTCGCAACAGACAGTCAGCAGCACCAGATGTCAGTAGAAAAACCCGTACCAGTAAGTCGCAACAGACGGTCAGCAGCACCAGCTGTCAGTAGAAAAGCCTGTACCAGTAAGTCGCAACAGACGGTCAGCAGCACCAGCTGTCAGTAGACAAACCTGTACCAGTAAGTCGCAACAGACAGTCAGCAGCACCAGCTGTCAGTAGACAAACCTGTACCAGTAAGTCGCAACAGACAGTCAGCAGCACCAGCTGTCAGTAGACAAACCTGTACCAGTAAGTCACAACAGACAGTCAGCAGCACCAGCTGTCAGTAGAAAAACCTGTACCAGTAAGTCACAACAGACGGTCAGCAGCACCAGCTGTCAGTAGACAAACCCGTACCAGTAAGTCACAACAGACGGTCAGCAGCACCAGCTGTCAGTAGACAAACCTGTACCAGTAAGTCGCAACAGACAGTCAGCAGCACCAGATGTCAGTAGAAAAACCTGTACCAGTAAGTCACAACAGACGGTCAGCAGCACCAGCTGTCAGTAGAAAAACCTGTACCAGTAAGTCACAACAGACGGTCAGCAGCACCAGCTGTCAGTAGAAAAACCTGTACCAGTAAGTCGCAACAGACAGTCAGCAGCACCAGCTGTCAGTAGAAAAACCTGTACCAGTAAGTCACAACAGACAGTCAGCAGCACCAGCTGTCAGTAGAAAAACCTGTACCAGTAAGTCACAACAGACGGTCAGCAGCCCCAGCTGTCAGTAGACAAACCCGTACCAGTAAGTCACAACAGACGGTCAGCAGCACCAGATGTCAGTAGACAAACCTGTACCAGTATGTCGCAACAGACAGTCAGCAGCATTAGATGTCAGTAGAAAAACCTGTACCAGTAAGTCACAACAGACGGTCAGCAGCACCAGCTGTCAGTAGACAAACATGTACCAGTAAGTCACAACAGATGGTCAGCAGCACCAGCTGTCAGTAGACAAACCTGTACCAGTAAGTCACAACAGATGGTCAGCAGCACCAGCTGTCAGTAGAAAAACCTGTACCAGTAAGTCACAACAGACAGTCAGCAGCACCAGCTGTCAGTAGACGAACCTGTACCAGTAAGTCACAACAGACGGTCAGCAGCACCAGCTTTCAGTAGACAAACCTGTACCAGTAAGTCACAACAGACGGTCATCAGCACCAGCTGTCAGTAGAAAAACCTGTACCAGTAAGTCGCAACAGACAGTCAGCAGCACCAGCTGTCAGTAGACAAACCTGTACCAGTAAGTCGCAACAGACAGTCAGCAGCACCAGCTGTCAGTAGACAAACCTGTACCAGTAAGTCACAACAGACGGTCAGCAGCACCAGCTGTCAGTAGACAAACCTGTACCAGTAAGTCACAACAGATGGTCATCAGCACCAGCTGTCAGTAGAAAAACCTGTACCAGTAAGTCGCAACAGACAGTCAGCAGCACCAGCTGTCAGTAGACAAACCTGTACCAGTAAGTCACAACAGACAGTCAGCAGCACCAGCTGTCAGTAGAAAAACCTATACCAGTAAGTCACAACAGACAGTCATCAGCACCAGCTGTCAGTAGAAAAACCTGTACCAGTAAGTCGCAACAGACAGTCAGCAGCACCAGCTGTCAGTAGACAAACCTGTACCAGTAAGTCACAACAGATGGTCCGCAGCACCAGCTGTCAGTAGAAAAACCTGTACCAGTAAGTCACAACAGACAGTCAGCAGCACCAGCTGTCAGTAGACAAACCTGTACCAGGAAGTCACAACAGATGATCAGCAGCACCAGCTGTCAGTAGACGAACCTGTACCAGTAAGTCACAACAGACGGGCAGCAGCACCAGCCGTCAGTAGAAAAACCTGTACCAGTAAGTCACAACAGACAGTCAGCAGCACCAGCTGTCAGTAGAAAAACCTGTACCAGTAAGTCACAACAGACAGTCAGCAGCACCAGCTGTCAGTAGAACATGTTACAGGTGTACACGTTAAAGGCTGTCTCAAGCACACCGGCACACATGTGCAAGTATGTCCATAAAAACACACATATACTGATGCAGACATCCAAGTATTTCCATTAAACTCCAGTTTAACGTAGTACCATCCAGCCTAGGCCTCCTTCAGCTGGTCCACATGGGCTTGCAGATGCTCTCTAACTGGCGGCTGGGTTCCCGCTGGCCTCAGCTCGAAGCGTCACAGCTCCAGGGAGACATGCTGCATGGGAGGGCAGACATTGGGGTAAAACCCTAAATGATCGCTCGTTGTGCTAAACGGAGGTAAGAAGTCCACGTGACTTGATAACGTGATGAAGAGGAGTAGAAACTGCACTAAACGATGACGTAGACCAAATCCAGATGTGTCCTCGTGAGTTAATCCAGCTAACTTCTCAAATGGCAAGTCATTCTTGTAACCCCAGCTGTGTTTTATACCTTTTTAATTGCGATGGTCCAGACCAGGACGGTCCAGACCAGGACGGTCCTTATGACCGTTTTGGATTGTCAGAGTTTGATAACTTTGTGAACAAAGACACACACCTGCCGCTGCTGAATGCTACCGAAATTGCACATATTTGCATTAAAATGTGTTTTAGATCAATTGCACAAAAAAACAAAAAAACAAGTTACGATAAGAGCTACCTAAAACGACCATGGGCGGTCAAAAAGACGGCTCGTAGTTTGCGCGTGATGGTGCGCTTCGTGTGACTACTTATGACGTGTGCTGGTGGCGTCATGTCCTTCTTGAAGTTCATTGCTCTGTCCTAGAAACACACCAGCGCCCTCCAGTGGAGAGAAATAGTCTAAACGTGATGTGTGATGATGTGCAACATGTCTGCTTACAGCCGCACCATGACTCCCACCGAGGCGCTGCAGGGTTTACAGGCGTTGGACAGCCGCCATTTCAACTTGTTTGAAAGACAGTATTAAAGTTGTTAAAATGTTAACTGGTGTCAGTTAGCTTCATAACAGACATACTGACATATGTAGTGCATTAATATCTCAACTGGGTGTTTACCTTGACAGCATATAGAGTTTACACACCGGCGGTCAGTTTGACCGCCCATGGCGGTTTTAGGCAGGAGTGAAACCCCGGTCGTCCCCGCGTTAACATAAGGCCACACGGCTGCATGACACGGACTTCCACATGCCTTCTCTGCTCCACGGAAAGCTAGCCCAACACTTCCCTTCAGCCAGCTGCAGGTGCAGGGTTTGTAACTTGTGCCAACTTGTGCCGTTTACTCCAGATCCCCCGTCGACTATGTAGGTGCCCGACCACCTGCAGGAGCCACTGATTGCTATGGTAGGATACGTCACGTCTGTAAGCTCCCCATCCAGAAGCATTGCCAGATGTGCTCCCTGGGACACCCGGCCAAGCTGGAGGCCACACAGGTGTTCAAACCATGAACACCAGCCTTTGAAATGCCAGCGTACTAGTCCTTTGTGTTCCTGCAGGTTTTCACTGATGGGGTTTTGCTGGCCGCCACTATAGAGATCATTCATTCATTTAAAACATGCTGGAAGAAGAAAGTCACCTGATTCCGGATTTTGACATTTTAAACTTTTTTTGCTTTCTTAAAATGTGCTTAACATTTTGATGAAAAATGCCTACTAAGGTAAAAGAGTGTCATCTGTGTGAGGAATACTAGTAGTGGGGTCAGTCTTTAGAGGGAGAAGAAGAAGCTGATGTGATTTTTCGAATTTATGTTCTCATTTTCCGTCTCTCTTTCTGTCTCTCTGTCAGGGCTGGGAACACAGGGTATCCCGGTGTCTGGTTGTTCCACATTGGAAACCGTTATTCGTTTGACAATATTGTTCCCGCATCTTTTGGTGGTCTTCTCATCACCCCACCCCCTAGAAGGCGTGACATCTCCCAGGTATGTTTTCCATTTCGCTAAACCTTAACTTGAAGTCAATAGATGCTTGAGCCGGGTAAGGAAATCACAGAAAGGTGAATCAGTTCATCTGGACACAAAGTTTATTGAGAGGAATGTTTCATCACTCATCTAAGGGTTATTACTCCTGCCTGTGCCCCTGAGCAAAGCAGTGGAAAGAAGAAGTGGAGTTGGTCCACGGGTGCTGCAGCCGCCCACTGCTCCTGTGCAATAGGGTAGGTTAAAGGCAGAGAACACGGGCATTGTAACAATAATATTCACAGTACGAATACAATGACAAAACTGCAAGTGGATTTTGCTGTCACGCCGAGGCAAATCCCGCTAGTGGAGCTGATCCCAGCCACGGAGTCGACCATCGGTAATACCAACACGACGGAAGCTGAGCAACTGGGGACGAAAGTCTCAGCCTGCCTCAGCAATGCGAAGACACCGCCGTCCAACATCAGTAGAGACGAGAAGAATGCACTCACAGCTCTCAGTAAGGACAATAATGTCATCATCCTTCCAGCGGACAAAGGCAGAGGCACTGTTGTGTTAAACCAGACAGACTGTCGTTATGACGTCACTTAACGACATAAATACGTATGAGCCCCTGAAACCAGATCCAGGCAGTGGTCACAAGAAAAAGGTGATAGATTGTCTGAAGCTGTTAGAACAGGGCAATGCTACTGACAGACTTTAGTACCACCGATTATATCCAGGGGGCGCTACACCTAGTCTGTATGGGTTACCTAGGATACATAAATAGGATGTGTCCTTACAGCCTGTGGTTTGTATGATTAACTCAGTGACCTATAACCTCTCTAAGTTTCTGGCATCTTTTCTTAGCCCGTTGGGGGCAGTAATGAACATCACATTCAGAACACTGTGGATGTTGTGGATGAGGTGAGGGACGTCATTATGGAGAGGGATGAAACAATTGTCTCTTATGATGTTAAGTCTCTCTTCACGTGCGTTCCTGTTGATGAAGCAGTGGAGGTAGTCCGTATGAAATTACAAAACGACCCCACCCTTAGCAATAGGACCACCCTTAACACTGACCAAGTGTGTCTGCTCCTGAAGCTGTGTCTTCAGTACACCTACTTCACATACAGGGGGCAGTACTATAGGCAGAGGCATGGGGGTGCTATGGGTTCCCCAGTCTCACCTGTAGTGGCCAACTTGTGTATGGAGGAAGCAGAAAAGAGGCTCTGCTGTCCTATCCAGGGACACCACCTAGCCACTGGTTCAGACTGGTGGACGACACCTGGGTGAAAATGAAATCTCAGGACATACCACATTTCACCGACCACATGAACTCTGTGGACACCACATCAAGTTCACCAGGGAGGATGTGTAACTTGACAGGGTAGTCTTCTGACACTGTGAAATAGACCCTTTTACAGTTGGTAAACAGTGATCATGTCATTTTGCTGCCAAAATGCGCACGCATACTATGCGTGACATAGGTCATAAAAGGGTCTATTGAGCGGTCTTTTCCCCAATGGATTGCGGTAGAAATTACCACCTTTAGTTTTGCTAGACCTGTTCTGGCTGGCAACCCACAACACAGCAAGATGAAAAAAATCCACTTGCACTCTGCATTGATTGCAGATGGAGAAGTGGCCTCTGTTGCTGCCAGAATGCGTGCGCATACTATGCATGACGTAGGTCATAAAAGGGCCTATTGCAACTGGTGATGGGGGACATTTGATTGTTGATGGTTACTGTAGACCAACACATACTGATCAGGACTTAAGGTTTGACTCTCATCACCCACTGGAGCACAAACTAGAAGTCATCAGGACGCTGGACCACCGAGCTGACAACGTCCCCACCGACACAGCGGCCGGGGAAGGGGAGAAATCCCACATTAAACAGGCCCTGGTTAAGTGTGGTTATCCTGACTGGGCGCTTGTCTAAGCCAGGAAGACCCTGAACAGTGCTCCCGCTGATCCAAGAGAGGAGGAGGACAACAGCTGTCTAAGCGTAAACCAGTGGTGATTCTGTATGTGGTGGGAGTGTCGGAAAAGCCGAGACGCGAATTTTCCAAACACCACATTTCAGTTGCTTTCAAACCCCAAAACGCTCTGCACCAGAAGGTGGTCCACCCCTAGCATCGGGTCCCCCAGCACAAACAGAGCAATATAGTGTAGCTGTTAAGTACCAGGAGGGTTGCCGTGACTTGTACATCGGGGAAACCAAACAGACGCTGGCCAGTAACAAAAAGAGGATGGCACAACACTGGAGACCTAACACCTCAGACCAGGACTCCACAGTGTACACCATCTACACAGTCTACACCGTCTGTGGTCCAGACACCAACGAAACAGCCCAGGACCTGAGCCACATGGCCATTGAAAGGCTAGTTAATGATCACGGCAATTTGCATATGAAACGGATCGTTGGTTCGGTCGTTATGTAACTGTATTATTTATAAGGTGGGGACACCTGCAGTCACCGTACTGTTTATAAGTGGAGACTGAAGAGGTCACTTAGATGATGATGAAACGTATCTCCCAATAAACATTGTGTCCAGATGAACTGATTCCACTTTCTGTGAACAATGTCTTGTGTATCTACATGTGAAGTAAGACTGAAAATGACTTAGAATTGGTGAAATAATTGTCTGTTGTTATATAACACAGCCTGATTTGTTACTCCTTTTTTCTGTTCCTAGCCACCTGACCACTCCTTACTGTCTGCTCCCTAGCAGTGTTACCGATTCTAGTAGATTTGCTTCTAGCAGCGTGATCCCTCCTTGCTGTTCTGCTGCATGACCACTCCTTATTCACTTCCCTTAGGACACCACTACCCCAGAATACGCTGAGTTTGAGGAGTACTCCGATAATAACTTTGACCCTGTGAACCAAGAGGGAGAGGATGATTACCCTCTGACAGGCGGGGACCCTGAATTCCAGCCTAACCCCGGTGGACATGCGATCCAAGAATCTGTTCAACCCGAAAATCAGAACCACCCTTCCTCATCTTCACTGTATTCAGATCCAGTTACAGATGGCAGCGACGGTGTACCCCTGACCTCTGAACCCAAATATGGTTTAGACCCAGTGGGGCAGCACCATGCTCCTATTCCAGCAGAAACTGTTAGTTTGCCAGAAGGAGGATCTAAACAGCTGCAGGTACAGCTCCCACAGGTAACTATGGTACATCAGCCTATTTCATGCATAGTTTTACAAAAGGGTTAGTTTCAACTTGTTAGAACCATGCTCATACCTACTAAGCCTGGTTAACCACGTATGGTCAGTGGCTTCTCATACCAAGCCACAGCCATGTTGTACTCATAATCATAGTAAAGAAGCCTTTCTTGGGTAAAATAGCTATGGGCTTTTTCTGACCTCCTAAAGGACAGAAAGTCATGGCCAAGGAGACAAATTTATTTTTAAATATTCCCATAGAAATGTATAATTACAATTGTTAGCATAATAACTGAAAATATTAATTTTGTATGACATAATCATCTAAGCCTAACCTCCCTGAGTGTCATGCTAGCTACTGCTGGACAACCAGCAAGGCTCATGTTCTTGGCTCTCAAAAAACTTAAGAATCACAATCAGCTTTATTGGCCAAGTGTGCTTATGCACACGAGGAATTTGACTCCGGTACACAGCAGCTTCTAGCACTTGCAGACATCACACACACACACACACACACACACACACACACACACACACACACACACACACACACACACACACACACACACACACACACAAAGACAAATAAAGAGAAAAAGCAAAACAAAACAGAAGAAATAAATGGACCCAGTATACAGTAGTTATATGTGTATCTACAGTTGTACATTTGTGTTGCACAAACATTTGTGTTGCACATCTGGTTTAAAAACAGGTAGTGCACATCGTAGATATGTAGGTGAGACATCATGACCATAGGGGGCTATTTACAAAATGTCCCATTTACACAATAAGTGTCCAATATTGCACCATGCTGTTAAGTGTTCAGGGGAGAGGTGGCCCAGTGCTGATTTTGCTTGCTCGTTCCTGGGCTCTAGAGGTGTACAAGTCCTGCTGGGAGGGCAGGGGAACACCAGTGATTTTTTCTTCTTCTTTTTTTTTTTTTTGTTGCTGTCATTACTGTTCACTGCAGCCTGTTTCTATCCTGTTGCTGCTCCAAAACCAGACCATGATGGATGTGCACAGGACAGATTCAATGTCTGCGGTGTAGAACTGCCTCAGCAGCTCCTGTGTCAGACCAAACTTCCTCAATTACTGCAGAAAGAACATCCTCTGCTGGGCCTTTTTGAGGATGGAGTTGATGTTGGTCTCCCAATTCAGGTCTCTGGAAATGGTAGTTTCCAGAAACTTGAAGGTCAACACGGTCGACACAGGGCTGTTGGATATTGTGAGGTGGAGCAGTGCTGAGGGTGTCTCCTAAAGTCCACTGTCACCTCCACAGTCTTGAGCATGTTCATCTCCAAGTTGTTCTGACTGCATCAACCACTGGCCGCTGAACCTCCTGCCGATATTCAGACTCATCGCCATTCTGGATGAGTCCGATGAACATAGTGTCATCTGCAAACTTCAGTATTTTAACAGGTGTAGAGGGAGAAGAACAGTGGGGAGAGGCCACATCCCCGGGGAGCAACCAGTGCTGATCGTCTGTATACCAGAAGTGACTTCTCCTAGCCTCACCTGCTGTTTCCTACCTGTCAGGAAACTGGTGATCCACTGACAGATGGCGAGGGATACAGTGAGCTGTGAGAGTTTGGAGGAGGGGATTTCTGGAATGATGGTGTTGAACGCTGAACTGAAGTCATCATACAGGATCCTTGCATATGTTGCTGGGCAATCAAGGTGTTGCAGGATGTAGTCCAGTCCCATGTTGACTGCATCATCCACTGACCTGTTTGCCCGGTAAGTAAACTGCAGGGGGTCCAGCAGGTGTTCTCTGACATTCTTCCGATGGGCCAACACCAGTCGTTCAAAAGTCTTCATGACCACAAACATCAGAGTGACAGGCCTGTAGTCATTCAGTCCTGTGATGGAGGGTTTGTTTGGGACCGGGATGACGGTGGAGCATTCAAAGCAGGAGGGGACTTCACATAGCTCCAGGGATCTGTTGAAGATCTGCATGAAGGTTGTAAAAACTTCATCAGTGAGTTTGTCATTTGATGTGTCAATGACCTGAGGATGGTACACCATTATTCATCCTCGGGGATTTTAAAAGCCAACTTGGTAATATACATGAAGCATCTTAGGCCCTGTTTAGACCTGGCACTTAAATGCATCTTGGGTGATCCATTCACGAGTGGGCAGCTAGATGCATTGTTGGTCACACCTAGCTTCAGAATGTGTCTCCACATTTACCTCAAGTGAACACTCGTGATTTGATTTCGACTCCCAGCTCAATCTCAATATGCAAATAACCATAAACATTACCAGAACCTGTGCTCACAATCAAATCAATACAGACTAGTGACAGACAAACCCTCCTGAATGACTGGTGAAGTCACGCTGGAAGTGATGACTCACTGGCACCGCTCTGCTGGCTACTATCAGCTGTCTTTGGGCATGATGTCTTGCCGATAATCATATTTTTATGTTTGGTAAAATTAAATCAAATTAAACAAACGGAAACAGTGTACGTAACATCAAAAACTACCCAAAATAAGATATAGTCATTGAATGTTGTTAATGTCATTATGTATATTTTTTTCACCAGAAATGGCAACTATTTCTGGCCCTTTCTTTTGTCTGCATCTTTGTACATTGGTAGACTTAATGTATGAATCACTATGTATATCCGCGAATGTAGTTGACTCGGTGGACCTTCAGTGTTGTTCATTTGTGTTCGGACTACACTAAATATGTGGACATAAGTGTCCCAGGCCACCTCCAAATGCACCCTGAGTGACTGTCTTTATGCATGCTCGATAATCCAGGTAAGAAAATCACAGAAAGTTGGATCAGTTCATCTGGACACGACGTTTATTGAGAGAGAAACATTTCATCCTTCATTCAAGTGACTTCTTAAGTCTCAACTGACTGTAGGTGTCCCCACCCTTATAAACAATAGTTTACTTGGGAATGGTTGCAATCACAGTATTTGAAGATGGCGACAGATGTACTCTTAGGACCCTCCACCCCACCCCCTCGGTTCAGGGATGGTCGTTCCCTCTTCATATAGATGGCCTCTTTGACTCCCCGTTCAAACCATCGTTCCTCCCTATCAAGGATGTGCACATCCTCATCCTTGAAAGAGTGGCCACTGGCCTGTAGATGGTGCAGACTGTGTAGATGGAGTAGACTGCAGAGTCCTGGTCTGACGCGTTAGCTCGTCTGTGTTGTGACATCCCCTCGGCCAGCATCTGTTTGGTTCCCCCGATGTAAAAGTCAATCCTCCTGGCACTTAACAGCTACACTATATTACTCTGTTTGTGCTGGGGGACCTGACCCTACTAAATTGTCTGTGAATAGTTAACATTGCTATTGAAACTCTAGTTAATGCTCACGGTAATTTGAGCATGAAACTGATCGTTTTCGGTTGTTATGCCACTGTATTATTTATAAGACTTAACGGTAATGGATTACATTACATATAGGGCTTTATCTAGACAACTAAATCGCTTCACAGAGAAGGGGGGGGTCTCACCTCAACCACCACCAATATGCAGCACCACCTGGGTGATGCATGACAGCCATTTTGCACCAGAACGCTCACCACACATCAGCTTGAGGTGGAGAGGGAGGAATCCTGAGCGAATTACACAGAAGGATGATGAGATGGCCAGATGGAGAGAGCCAGGTTGGGAATTTTGCCAGGACACCAGGGGACCCCTATTCTTTGTGATACGTGCCATGGGATCTTTAATGACCACAGTGAGTCAGGACCTCGGTTTTAATGTCTCATTCAAAGGACGGCATCTCCTACAGCACAGTGTCCCCATCACTGCCCTGGGGCATTGGGATTTTTTTTGGGTCTTTTTTGTATTATTAGGGCCACAGGGAAGATGCCTCCTACTGGCCCACCAACACCACTTCCAACAGCAACTCAGTTTTCCCGGGAGGTCTTCCATCCATGTACTAGCCAAGCCCACGCCTGCTTAGCTTTTGTCATTCGGCAGAGCCAGGGTACATGTTGGTATGGCCGGCAGCCATACCCTTTTAGTTTGTCATTTCCTGGAAATTGATCAAAAGATGTTGATGACTCATTCTGCGCTCAGGGTCGCGAACTAATTTTGCGTCCATTGAAATAAATGCTTTCTCGAATTTTTATGTCCCTCCCACACGACTATAAATTCTGCCGGTTACTGACCAGTGCACAGGACCTATGAACTAGCTAGCAGTTTTGGGTCGTCGCTGTGTTTCTGGTTGTGCTAACTCCTGCAATCTTTTCCCCTTTTGTGGAACTCCCGATGGATTGCTTCAGCTGGAGAAATTCGCGAGAAGGGCCTGGCACATGCCCAGACTCACCACCGCCTTGCACAGTCCCCTCTGCCAGCCCGCCTTCCAGCAGCACAGCGTCGGGCACCATCTTGTGAGACCCCCTTCCATCTGCGGTGCATTCAGTGCTATTAGCTACTGCAAAGGCCAATCAATATCTGTGACAAGTCCCTCCCTAGAAGAATAAAGAAGGAAACCACTTTATTCTATCATTGTATTCTTACAACGACTTGTATTCTTACACCAAATCTGTCCTCTGCATTTAACCCATCCTATTGTTAGGAGCAATGGGCAGCTGCAGCGCCCATGGACTAACGTCAGTTCTTCCTTCCATTGCCAGCTTCCTGTTTTACAGGAAACCTGTAACTATGCAGAATCAAATAGCACTCTGCTAGCTGTTTCATGAGAGCTTTAAGGCTCAGTGTGCTTATTCACACTTCATCATCTCACATAGTCCAATAATCTTGCAACAAGATTTCTCCTACCATTGCTATGCTGATGACACACGACTCCGCCTTACTTTTTTGCTGGAAGACACTGATGTGTTTAAGCGGATTACTACTTGCCTCAATGACATAACTGCTACAATGTGGGAGCAGTACCTCCAGCTGGACTTGTCATAAAAATGAACTGCTACTCATCCCTACCACATCCTTCATCCCCAGGGACATGGTATCAGGCTCAGTACATCAGCAAACATGCCCTCCAAAACTGCAAGTATATTGAGGTGATGATGGGCAAGTAACTTTCATTTTCTGACAAAAAGGGCTGAGCACCAGGTCCAGATACCTCTCTCACCAGACCTGCAGAATTGTTTATTTCAGTCACGAAGCTTAAAAGCTTCCTCTTCCCAGGCCTGCCTTAATCCATAGATGGTCTGTTAGCATTGATTTGTCACACTGTTCGGTTAATTTGACAAAAAAAAAACACAAACAAAACAGTACATTACAACTACCCAGCAGCACAATAGTACCGCTAGTTACCGGTCCTAATAAATTGACCTATTCAACCTGCCACTTTAGCCGTTAATTACAGCAGGCAACATTTGAACAAAGTGATGTCATCCCCACACCTGTGTGATGACACCTCTGGGTTCAGTTCTGAAAGAGTTGTTTTTGTTCAGAAACTCTGACTCGACTACATTTGGCAGCAAGAAGGACGTGTATGATCCAGGAAAAACGAAAGATTTCCCATTTGTTCTGCTTTCTTATAGGCTCCTTTGGAAGTAGTGGATGTGTACCCCCCTCAGAAAAACGGCTCGCCTGTGTCCCCTGGAGGGAACATAGTCAGTGTGGAGGAAGATGATGTCGATTTTGACACAGGAGGTAAGGCAGGAAAGAGTGTGTGTTTATGTGTGCATGTGTGCATGTGTGTACGTGTGTGTGTGTGTGTGTGTGGGAGGGGGTTACTTCTAGGTCAGAGAGCTAAGGTTGTGTAAGAAAAGCCATTAGTTCAACTCCATGAGGAGGAGGGGGGGGGCATTGGGTGGAGGAGTGGGTTACACCACCTCATGCAAAGCACCCAACCCCCCATTTCTGCAGCAGGGCTGCTGACTGGCCAGCAGGTACAATGCTGCTGCTGTACTGGTCCTTCCCAGGTGCAGGGGAGGGTGCTGCTGCCCCCTGCACCCTCCCCTGCAACTGCACCGCCACACCGCAACCAAGAATGTGCTCCTAGGCAGGTTTCTTGGTTTTTATAAGGCTCAAAAGGTGTGTTTGTTTGCATCTGTGTGTGTGTGTGTGTGTGTTTCTCATATATGTGTGTGTGCAATTCCATCATAAGATAAGGAAGCCCCATTTCTGTCTCTTAACAGACATCTTTCAGACATGAGAAATGAAAGGGAGATGAATGGGATGGGCGAGACATGAATAAACAGATGGACTGAGAAAAGGGAGGGAAGACAGAAAGAGAAACAGATGGTGACAGAGGGAAGAAAGAAGAGATGAAGAAAGTCTGGAGTTGTTTAAAACTCCCATGAAACAGCACTTAAGCGCACTTCAAGCTCTCGTGATTTGGCCAATAATCACAGACGGGTCGGATGGGATTTTGCGAGGGGAGGCAGTTTGGTTTGACTGACAGTCGATCATGGCGTGGTATTTTAGAACAACGTGGACCAACATGATATTGTTATTTTCAATTTACTGCTAGAGGATCACTCTGCTCTCAGTGTCGATCGCTCATTCTTTTCTTTTGACATTTTTGTTACCGTGTGCCTGTAAGTGAAACATGACATGAATAAAAACATATTGTATTTGTCAGGAGAAGAAAGACATTATTCTTATCTACTACTACTACTACTACTACTACTACTACTACTACTACTACTACTACTTTTGGCTGCCCTGTCAAAGGTCACCATAATGGATTATCCGTCTCCATCTCTTCCTGTCTTCTGCATCTTCCTCTGTCACACCAGCCACCTGCATGTCCTCCCTCACCACATCCATAAACCTCCTCTTTGGCCTTCCTCTTCTCCTCTTCCCTGGCAGCTCCATATTCAGCATCCTTCTCCCAGTATACCCAGCATCTCTCCTCCACACATGTCCAAACCATCTCAATCTTGCCTCTCCTGCTTTGTCTCCAAACCGTCCAACCTGAGCGGTCCCTCTAATATAATCGTTCCTAATCCTGTCCTTCTTCATCACTCCCAGTGAAAATCTTAGCATCTTCATCTCTGCCACCTCCAGCTCCACCTCCTCCTGTCTTTTCATCAGTGCCACTGTCTCCAAACCATACAACATAGCTGGTCTCACCACCATCTTGTAAACCTTCCCTTTAACTCTTGCTGGTACCCTTCTGTCACACATCACTCCTGACACCCTTCTCCACCCACTCCACCCTGCCTGCACTCTCTTCTTCACTCCCCGTTACTTTGGACAGTTGACCCCAAGTATTTAAACTCAAATGCCTTCGTCACCTCCACTCCTTGCATCCTGACCATTCCACTGTCCTCTCTCTCATTCATGCATAGGTATTCCGTCTTGCTCCTACTGACTTTCATTCCTCTTCTCTCCAGTGCATACCTCCACCTCTCCAGGCTCTCCTCACCCTGCACCCTACTCTCACTACAGATCACAATGTCATCCACAAACATCATCGTCCATGGAGACTCCTGCCTGATCTTGTCCGTCAACCTGTCCATCACCACTGCAAACAAGAAAGGGCTCAGAGCCGATCCTTGATGTAATCCCACCTCCACCTTGAACCCATCTGTCATTCCAACCACACATCTCACCACTGTCACACCTCCCTCATACATATCCTGCACCACTCCTACATACTTCTCTGCAACTCCTGACTTCCTCATACAATACCACACCTCCTCTCTCGGCACCCTGTCGTATGCTTTCTCTAAATCTACAAAGACACAATGCAACTCTTTCTGGCCTTCTCTATACTTCTCAATCAACATTCTCAAAGCAAACATCACGTCTGTGGTGCTCTTTCGTGGCATGAAACCATACTGCTGCTGCTGATCGTCACCTCTCCTCTTAACCTAGCTTCTATTACTCTTTCCCATATCTTCATGCTGTGCTGATCAACTTTATACCTCTGTAGTTGTTACAGTTCTGCACATCGCCCTTGCTCTTGAAAATCGGTACCAGTATGCTTCTTCTCCACTCCTCAGGCATCCTCTCACTTTCCAGGATTGTGTTAAACAATCTAGTTAAAAACCCCAAAGCCATCTCTCCTAAACATCTCCATGCCTCCACAGGTATGTCATCAGGACCAACTGCCTTTCCACTCTTCATCCTCTTCATAGCTGCCCTCACTTCCTCCTTGCTAATCCACTGAACTTCCTGATTCACTATCCCTACATCATCCAACCTTCTCTCTCATTCTCGCTCTCTCTCTCTCTCTCTCTCTCTCTCTCTCTCTCTCTCTCTCTCTCTCTCTCTCTCTCTCTCTCTCTCTCTCTCTCTCTCTCTCTCTCTCTCTCTCTCTCTCTCATTTTTTTCATTCATCAGCCCCTCAAAGTACTCCTTCCACCTTCTCAACACACTCTCCTCACTTGTCAGCACATTTCCATCTCTATCCTTGATCATCCTAACTTGTTGCACATCCTTTGCAGCTTGGTCCCTCTGTCTAGCCAATCGGTACAAGTCCTTTTCTCCTTCCTTAGTGTGTAACGTCTCATACAGCTTGCCATACGCCTTTTCCTTTGCCACCTCTCTCTTCACTTTATGCTGCATCTCCTTGTACTCCTGTCTACTTTCTTCATCTCTCTGACTATCCCACTTCTTCTTTGCCAACCTTTTCCTCTGTATACTTTGCTGTACTTCCTCATTCCACCGCCAAGTCTCCTTGTCTTCCTTCCTCTGTCCTGATGACACACCAAGTACCTTCCTAGCTGTCTCCCTCACTATTTCTGCAGTGGTTGTCCAGCCATCTGGCAACTCTTCACTACCACCCAGTGCCTGTCTAACTCCTGCCTGAACTCCACACAACAGTCTTCCTTCTTCAACTTCCACCATTTGATCTTCGGCTCTGCCTTCACTCTCTTCCTCTTCTTGGTCTCCAAAGTCATCCTACAGACCACCATCCAATGCTGCCTAGCTACGTTCTCCCCTATCACCACCTTGCAGTCTCCAATCCCTTTTAGATGGCGCCTTCTACATAAGATATAGTCCACCTGTGTGCACTTTCCTCCACTCTTGTACGTTATCCTGTGTTCCTCCCTCTTCTTGAAATATGTATTCACCACAGCAATTTCCATCCTTTTCACAAAATCGACCACCATCTGTCCTTCCACATTTCTCTCCTTGACTCCATACCTTCCCATCACCTCCTCATCACCTCTGTTCCCTACACTAACATGCCCATTGAAGTCCGCTCCAATCACCACTCTCTCCTCCTTGGGTACCCTCTCCACCATGTCGTCCAACTCACTCCAGAATTCTTCTTTTTCATCCATCTCACACCCAACTTGCGGGGCATATGTGCTGATAACATTCAGCAATAAACCTTCAATTTCCAGCTTCATACTCATCACTCTGTGTGACACTCTCTTCACCTCCAGCACGCTCTTGACATACTCTTCCTTCAGAATTACCCCTACCCCATTACTCCCCCCATTCACACCATGGTAGAAGAGTTTGAACCCACCTCCGATACTCCTGGCCTTACTCCCCTTCCACCTGGTCTCTTGCACACACAGTATGCCTACCTTTCTTCTCTCCATCATGTCAGCCAGCTCTCTCCCTTTACCAGTCATACTGCCAACATTCAAAGCTCCGACTCTCACCTCCACACTCCTACCCTTCCTCTTCTCCTGCTGCCTCTGAACAAGCCTTCCCCCTCTCCTTCTCCTTCCCCCAACAGTAGCATAGTTTCCACCGGCACCCTGCTGGCCAACAGTACCGGTGGCAGTCATTGGTAACCCGGGCCTAAAACCAGTCCGGTATGGAAATCTGATTTATGATCTGAATATTTGATTTGGCAAAGATGTTATGCCGGGTGCCCTTCCTGACACAACCCTCCCCATTCATCCGGGCTTGGGACCAGCACTAAGAATGCACTGGCTTGTGCATACACAGTGGCAGGGTTAAAATAAACATTATTCTTATAAACACAAAAATAAAACTTTTTGTGAGTTTCTAGAACATAGCGTTAAATATTAAATAGATGTAAATAAAATGCAGATAAAAGAGTTAAAAGGATGAAAATTGGGCAGTACAGTTGTGTAGTAGTTAGTGCTGTCGCCTCACAGCAAGAAGGTTCTGCGTTCAAACCCCAGGGTTGTCCATCCTTGAGGTCATCCCAGGTCGTCCTCTGTGTGGAGTTTGAATGTTCTCCCTGTGTCTGTGGTGGGTTTTCTGTGGGTGCTCCGGTTTCCTCCCACCATCAAAAAGACATGCATGTTAGGGTTAATACTCCTGTCTCTGCCCCTGACCAAGGCAATAGAAAGAAGAACTGGAGATGGTCCCCAGGTGCTGCACAGCAGCTGCCCAATGCTCCTAGCTACACAGCTAGGACGGGCTAAATGCAGAGTATAATTTCCCTACGGGGCTCAATAAAGTATCTGAAAATAAAAAATAAAAAAGGTTTTTCGTTTCATGCGACCATTAAGGTGGTGTTCACAGTCTCCCTCCCACAAATGTCCTCCTTCAGTTTAGTCAGGTATGCCATCCAGATTAGTCACAACGAAGCATTCCGTCACACCTTCTAATCCTGACATTTGGTCATATAGACTGAGAACAGGCCACTCAATTAGTTTTAAAGGTCCTTGTTTCTGTATAGATTGAATCGTTGGGCTCAAGTTCAAGAGCAATCCTAAAAGGAACTTTCCAGAACAATTTGCTGTTCCTCCTCTAAGTTTCTACTATGAATATAGATCTCCCTTTATCGTTTTTTGGCACCTTAGTTTTGATTTCAATGAAATTATTGTTGGATATATTGCATCCAAAAAATATGACCCTCATCTTTTCCTTCTCCATCCATTCCACCCCACCCAGTGATTCACTACAGTACAGAGAACAAGGAGACTTGTGCCAGGTATGTACAGGATGAACTGACACTTTACCAGAGGACTTGTCATGAAAACATGTTTCTTATTGAACTCCTCAAATGAAACTAAAAGGTTATTTCTTAATTTTACTTTTAATTCCTTAAAAGTAAACAGTCCTGGGCATCAGGGTAGCATAGCGGTCTATTCCGTTGCTTACCAACACAGGGATTGGCGGTTTGAATCCCCATGTTACCTCTGGCTTGGTCGGGCGTCCCTACAGACACAATTGGACATGTCTGCGGGTTGGAAGCATACTGTGGGTATGTGTCCTGTTCGCTGCACTAGCACCTCCTCTGGTCGGTTGGGGCACCTGTTCGGGGAGGAGGGGGAAATGGGGGGAGTGGCGTGATCCTCCCATGCTCTACATCCCCCTGGTGAAACTCCTCACTGTCAGGTGAAAAGAAGCAGCTGGTGACTCCACATGTATCGGAGGAGACGTGCTAGTCTGTAGCCCTCCCCGGATCGGCAGAGGGGGTGGAGCAGCGACCAGGATGGCTCAGAGGAGTGGGGTAATTGGCCCGGTACAACTAGGGAGAAAAAAAGGGGGGGTGTAAACAGTCCTTAGGCTCTTCCCTTTTTTAGAATTACTCAAAGCATTAAATTAGCCTTTGTCACTTTAGGTTATAAGGTTTAAAGTTAAAGTTAAGGTTGAGGGTTATAGTTTAAGGGTGAAGGTTATAGGTTATAAGGTTAAAGTTAAGGGTTATAGTTTAAGGGTGAAAGTTATAGGTTATAGGGTTAAGGTTAAGGGTGAAGGTTATAAGGTTGAAGTTAAGGGTTATAGTTTAAAGGTGAAGGTTATTGTTATAAGGTTAAAGTTAAGGGTTATAGTTTAAGGGTGAAAGTTATAGGTTATAGGTTATAAGTTATAACGTTAAGGTTGAGGGTTATAGTTTAAGGGTGAAGGTTATAGGTTATAAAGTTGAAGTTAAGGGTTATAGTTTAAGGGTTCAACATTATAGGTCAATATTGAGATGTTAACTCACAGAGACTCACATATAAGGGGTGAAATAACATTGTAGAGCGCTTCAAAAGTCAGCGATAAATCAGCGATAAGTAACGTAAATCAAGAGTTCACACTTTCATCCATTCATTCCTTTAATCATTCCTAATCTTCGGCATTCATTCTTTCCATTCATAAATTCACTCATTCTGTCTTTATTCAGTTAATCATCTCGCCTCCATTTCCCATGGCTTCTGTGACTGGTTGGTTCTTCTTCTTCTTCTCTCTCTGCAGGTTCCAGCAGCAGTGCTCCCAGCATGCAGTGTGCACTGACTATGCCGCAGGATTCTGCTGTCGTTGCAGACCTGGTTTCTATGGAAACGGTCGACAGTGTCTGCCTGAGGGTTAGTATATAAACACACACGGACATGTAGACGTGTGTGTGTGTGTGTGTGTGTGTGTGTGTGTGTGTGTGTGTGTGTGTGTGGTGTGTGGTGTTGGCTTTGTCCATGTCGTGCTGCCACAGCAGAGGTGTGTCAGGATGTGTGTGTCGTGGCTGCTTTGCGTTGTGAGTCCAGGTGTGGTCTCGGTTCAGAAAGGCAAGTCTCGCCGTCACGGTGTAGTGGATAAGAGTTTCAGCATGTCGGCAAGTCAACATTTTATTTGTGTTCTTTTTTTTGGGGGGGGGGTGCAATGTATTTTGCGTCATATGCCTGACACATCTCTCAACACTAAGTAATGTGTAGTTGCTGTCTTGCTCCAGGTGCTCCACAGCGGGTGAGCGGGAAGGTGAGCGGCACGGTGACCGTGGGCTCGACTCCGGTGGCGCTGAACAACATTGATCTCCATGCCTACATTGTGGTGGGAGATGGGAGGGCATACACCGCCATCAGTGAGGTAGGATCTGCTCACCAGATCTGCACTGGTTGAACCAACAGTCCCAACTGCTGCTTTTAGCCCAGCCCGGTTGTTTTGCTCTGTGTGCATGCAGCGGCTGCTGTAGAGCAGGGCCGAGACTGAACCTCTTCATGCTGTTTCCTTATTCTCATGCATGCCGACCAAGTGCTGAACGTCACATTAGAGGCCCTCGCTGGAATTGGGATCCCGCGAGACCCAACGCAAATCTCGCGGGAGCGGGAGGTTTTCGCTTGGCGGCAGGCGGGAGCGGGCGGGAACGAGTCACCTAGCTAGCGCTAACGAGTCACCTAGCTAGCGCTAACAAGAAAGACGAAGTCTTTACGAAGCTGAAAAGAAACTCTTAGTCATAACAAACAAAAACGAAGCCAGGAGGTGTGCTGTTTGGAAAAGTTTCTCAGTTGTGACAGTCAAAGATGGAAAAGAACTGGACAAAACGGGCACAAGTCCGGCACCGGTGGTTGAGGCGACGTGCCTGCTGCGTTGTCCCCGGCCAGGGTAAGCCGTCTGTCAGGATAAAGCGCTTCTCCCTGCGCTCATTAAACACCATATAATCAGAAACATGTCGAGACATGCGGCCGTAGGACTTGGCCACCAGGCCAGGCTTTGTTGACATAGTTCAAGACGTTGTGAATGTAGTCGCTAAATACGGCAAATTTTATGTAAAATATGTTTTGCCTCACTCGAACACTGTATCCAGACACGTGAAGGGGAGAGCTCAGGCACTGCAGGCGTCATGGCAACGGAGATAAAGCTCATCATAGAAACATATGGATGTGCCATCACAACACATATATGGACTGAGGATTACCACAAAACATCATTCATCAAACAGAACACAAAAGATTAATAATCAAAACATGCAAATGAGATTAAGATTTATAAAACTTTAGTTTATGAACATAATGTGAACATGTTCATACACGTATGATTTTGGGGTATTATAATTAACTTCTCATTGTTGGTTCCTCTGTTATTGCTGCTAACTTCCCCACCCAGTCTTTCTAATGTTGTGTGGCTGTGATTGGTCAGGTCCCAGAGGCAGTGGGCGGGGCTCTGATGCCTGCTGCAGCCAGCCATTCTAATGTTGTGTGGCTGTGATTGCTCAGGTCCCAGAGCCAGTGGGCGGGGCTCTGATAGCTGTTGCAAACCAGCCATTCTAATGTTGTGTGGCTGTGATTGCTCAGGTCCCAGAGCCAGTGGGCGGGGCTCTGATACCTGTTGCAGCCAGTCATTCTAATGTTGTGTGGCTGCGATTGGTCAGGTCCCAGAGCCAGTGGGCGGGGCTCTGATGCCTGTTGCTGCCAGTCATTCTAATGTTGTGTGGCTGTGATTGTTCAGGTCCCAGAGCCAGTGGGCGGGGCTCTGATACCTGTTGCAGCCAGTCATTCTAATGTTGTGTGGCTGTGATTGTTCAGGTCCCAGAGCCAGTGGGCTGGGCTCTGATGCCTGTTGCACCAATAGGAGAGCTGTTTGGATGGCTGTTTGCCCTTGAGCTCCCTAACAGCCAAGCAGGATTTAAGATCACCGGTAAGTGTGTGTGTGTGTGTGTGTGTGTGTGTGTGTGTGTGTGTGTGTGTGTGTGTGTGTGTGTGTGTGTGTGTGTGTGTGTGTGTGTGTGAGTGAGTGAGTGTGTGAGTTGCTGTTGCAGCTAGAAAAGCACTATATAAAATGCAGCTTGATTGACTGATTGATCCACATACAAACATGAACATATTACAACGCCTCTGTAATATTGCTTTGCTTCCAAACACTTATTTGGACAGGCAGACAGACTGCTAGACAGAGAGACAGGCAGGCATGCAGACAGAATGACAGACAGACAGACAGCTAGATATGTAGACAGACAGACAGAAAGACAGCTACATAGACACACAAGCAGACAGACAGATAGACAGCTAGACAGACAGACAGACAGGCAGCTAGACAGACAGGCAGGCAGGCAGCTAGATAGACAGACAGACACAGACAGACAGACAGACATGCAGACAGACAAGCAGACAGGCAGACAGACAAACAGACAGAGTAATGGATTTAATGTTGAGTGCTTTATCTTACAACAGGTGCAGAGTTTACCCGTCACGCAGACGTGATCTTTCATCCTGGCAACCAGCGCTTGTCAATCATACAGACAGCTCGTGGCCTTGATGACCACAACCACCTCACTGTGGACACCGTTGTCAATGGCAATGTGCCTTTCCTGCCTCCTGGAGCCACGGTTACGATGGAACCCTTTAAGGAGACCTATGAGTATTACCCCTCAGGTAGAAAATGACAAACACAACACATTTAAAATCAGTGTAGTCCTTGTTATGATGAGTACACATTTTTAGCTTAGGTCGTCCCAGGTGAAATGGATCCACAAGCCCTAGTAGTAGTAGCCTTCACTGGCTCTTTTTTATATTGCTGCATTATTTTGAGTAATTACTCTCTTCTCTCTCTCTCTCTCTCTCTCTCTCTCTCTCTCTCTCTCTCTCTCTCTCTCTCTCTCTCTCTCTCTCTCTCTCTCTCTCTCTCTCTCTCGCTCTCTTTCTTTGCTTATCTATCGCTCCCCTCCAGTTGCTACCTCTAACTCTGTGCGGGAATACTTGGTGGTCTCTGCAGAGCGCGGGTCAGAGTCCTTCTCCTTCCAGCTCAAACAGAACCTCACCTATCGGGACTGTCGCCACGACAGCCACATTGGCCCAGAGACTCTGCAGCTCACCATGGAGAGGCTGTTTCTGATGTACGTCAAAGAGGAGAGGATACTAAGATATGCTATCACCAACAAGATAGGTCCAGCTGGAGGTGAGTGAACATTCTGCAGACAGACCTGCTTAGAGCATGTAACCTGACCCAGAGACCTCTAATCTGACCCAGAGTCCTGTAATATGACCCAGACTCCTGTAAACTGACCTTGAGTCCTGTAATCTGATCCAGAGCCCTATAATCTGACCCAGAAACCTGTAACTTTACCATGAGTCCTTTAATCAGACTCAGAGTCCTGTAACCTGACCCAGAACCCTGTAACCTGACCCAGAAACCTGTAACCTGACCTTGAGCCCTATAATCTGACCCAGAGTCCTGTAACCTGACCCAGAGTCCTGTAATCTGACCCAGAAACCTGTAACCTTACCGTGAGTCCTGTAACTGACCCAGAGCCCTGTAATCTGACCCAGAGTCCTGTAACCTGACCCAGAGCCCTGTAACCTGACTCAGAGTCCTGTAATCTGACTCAGAGTCCTGCACACAGTTCCTTTGTTGCTGATACATATTTCAAGTGAAAGCAGTTAGCTTTGCCTGTTTAGTCCAACACATTGTCCTCCCATGACATTACATATTGACCCCATGGGCTTGACAGATACATATTCGCTATATCCTGACACGGACTGTCGGAACTGCCGGTCTGCATGGGCTAGCAGTTAGCTTAGCCTGCCCTGCTTCCGCGTCCTATCAGAACGCCCTCAGTGTTTCCTCCTCGGGCACAGCTCCAGGCAGGGCCGTGGTCCCTGTGGGCTCACCGGATGCAGTAGACCAAGCTCTCCCAGCCAATACAATGCCAGCTCTCCCAGCCAGATACCCCAGATACACCTCCCGACACTCCACACGATGGCATCAACACTAAGTGAGGCCGCTGCCAGACCGCCCTCGATGTTATCGGAACTGCCGGTCTGCATAGGCTAGCAGTTAGCTTAGCTTACCCCGCTTCCGCATCCTGTCAGACTGCCCTCGGTGTTTCCTTTTCGAGCAAAGCTCCAGGCAGGGCCGTGGTCCCTGGACCCACAGGACAGCAGACCAAGCTCCCCTAGCAATCAAACGAAGACACAAACTTAGCTGCAGACGTGGACGATGACACTGCATGAACGGTACTGGGTGAGGCCGCTGCAAACGTGGATTCGCACTGCTGTCTTCCCATACCGGAAGTGGTGATAATAATTAAATTATATTTAAAAATAATTAAATAATGTAGCGAATTCAGGGGGCAACCATAGGAACTGCCGCGGCGCGAACCCGTATCGCCCGCACCGCAGGAGAACATCGCTAATCGCTCGACTAAAGGGTCAGACCCGTTAGCCAGCAGCCAACGTGTCTACTTATCCATGCATGTTAAACTACCTCCCCTCCTTCCGGAAGCATGTCCCCGCGCTTGAGCATATCAGCTCCTTCACGCCTCTGGGCGCATACACTTCCGATGGCCCTACGGTCTCACCATCCCACTTCTGACACCAATGTAGCGAATTCGGGGGGACAACCACAGGAACTGCCGCGGCGCGAACCCGTATCACCCGCGCCGCGGGAGACATCTCTAACCACTCTACTAAAGGGTCAGACCCGTCAGCCAGCGGCCAACGTGTCTTCTTATCCATGCACGTTACACTACCCCCTCCTTCGGGAAGCGCGTCCCGGCGCTTAAGCATATCAGTTCCTTCACGCCTCTGGGCGCATATGCTTCCGATGGCCTTACTGTCTCACCATCCCACTTCTGACACCAATGTAGCGAATTCAGGGAGTCTGACCCTTTAGTCGAGTGTTCAGCGATGTCTCCCGCGGTGCGGGCAATACGGGTTCGCGTCCCGGTCGCGGCAGTTCCTGTGGTTGCCCTCTGAATTCGCTACATTGGTGTCAGAAGTGGGATACGCGCGGACACGCTTCCCGAATGAGGGGGGTAGTGTAACGTGCATGGGTAAGTAGACACGTTGGTCCGTGACTAACGGGTCGGACCCTTTAGTCCACTGATTAACGTTGTTGCTTGCGGAGTGGGAGACACGGGTTCGCGTCCCGAATGTGGCGGTTCTCGGACTGCCCCCCGAATTCGCTACATTGGTGTTAGAAGTGGGATGGTGAGACTGTAAGGCCATCGGAAGTGTATGCGCCCAGAGGCGTGAAGGAGCTGATATGCTTAAGCGCGGGGTCGTGCTTCCCGGAGGAGGGGGGTGTGTAGTTTAATGTGCATGGATAAGTAGACACGTTGGCCGCTGACTAATGAAAACATAGCACTGAACAGGGAGCCGCTGCGTCCAGCGCGCCGCCATCTTGGATATGACAGTCCATTGAAATCTCCATTGACTTAAATTCGTCCAGTGCAGGACGAAAAAAGTTAAACAATCGTCCACTGGTGGACGATTCAATAGATTAATTTTCATCAATATAAGAACGAAATTTCGTAATATCATGTTGGGGGAATAGCGTGATCCTCCCACGCGCTACGTCACCCTGGTGAAACTCCTCACTGTCAGGAGAAAAGAAGCGGCTGGCGACTCCACATGTATTGGGGGAGACGTGGTAGTCTGCAGCCCTCCCCGGATCAGCAGAGGGGGTGGAGCAAAGACCGGGACGGCTCGGAAGAGTGGGGTAATTGGCCAAAATTCAACAGGGGAGAAAAATGTGGGGGGGATAATTAAATCATAAAGAAAGAATACTGGAGAAAAAAAAGCTATGGAGGGACAGAGAAAGAGACAGAAAGGTAGTGACTCAGCAGTCAGGGCAAGACTGAGCCTTCCCATCTCTCTGAGTGTGTACCAAGTTCCTGTCATTAAATTGTCAACACGTAGATTAAATAGGTCACTATGACATGTTACACACACATACACATGCCATCTCTCTCTCCCTCTCTCTCTCTCTCTCTCTCTCCCTCTCTCTCTCTCTCTCTCTCTCTCTCTCCCTCTCTCTCTCTCTCTCTCTCTCTCTCTCTCTCTCACTCACACACACACACAGGCACACACAGCCACCAGTATACATAGACCACAGCTGGAGCAGCTCTTTAGTACCAGGGTTTTGTAAATATGGGTTAAGTGCTGTGTGTGTGTGTGTGTGTGTGTGTGTGTGTGTGTGTGTGTGTGTGTGTGTGTCTGTGCATACGTATGTGTGCGTGCATGTGTGTGTACACGTACATGTGTGCATGTGGGTAGAGTTCCTAAGCTTTCTGGGAAATAATATCCCAGCCAATGACAGATTTTTGCAGGCCGGGGGGGGGAGGGGGGAGGGGTTACCGGGCAGAATAGCTGCCCAGTGATGTCATGAGAATCAGACAGAGAGGAGACAGTAAGGGCAGAGAGAGAGAGAGAGAGAGAGTGAGAGAGAGATTTGATTTTGAACAATATTTTAATAAAAGTTACAACACAACAAGCAGGATAAAGACCAACATGGTCAGTAACATCAGATTGACAGGATGTAAATCATCTCAGGACACTCCCCAAGATCAGCTCATCATCAACAACACAGCAAAGCACAATTTGTAACACCACACACTGTGAACACTTTCCAGACCGTCCATCATTGTGAAGTAGCAAAAATCTACTTTTAAACGAACTCTTAAAATTTTTACAAACACCAAAACGGCATCATCATCATCCTCAGCTTCTTCCATTCTGTTTCTTCTGCTGAGGTACACGGCCATCTTTGCACTCCCCAGAATGAAATTAAGAAGCTGCATTTGACCTTGTTTTTCTGAGAGTACCTGTAGCCCAGAATGAACACGACTCTGGGAAAGACCTCCCCAAACAATCCGAAAACATTTTCCAGTAATGTAAAAAGTGGCAGCAGTCGACAACATTCCATGAAACAATGAAAGACAGTTTCATGATTAGAGCAAAATGGGCGATCACGAATAACCTCAGAATTAATAACAGAGATAAATGCATTAACAGCCACGATACCATGTAAGACCCTCCACTGCAGGTCTGAAGTTCTTTTGACCAATGGTGGTTTGTACAGCGCTCTCTACTCAGGTCCAACACCGTCACTCAGAGCTAAGTGAGCCCTCCATGGGGTGTCAGGTTTACCATGTAATTTGTCCCTGTGCAGAACTTTAATATACATTTTGTACACTGACCTCCCATTTGGATCTTGAAAGGAAAACACAGAGGAATTCTCACTTTTTAAAAGATGTCCTGTACAGTCCTTAAAATCTGGGGAAATGTTCATTGAAGGGGAAACATCATCCTCATCAGGTCTAACAAAGCCATTATAATACTGGATCTACAGTGTCCGCTCACCATTTGTGAGAGATTCCCTCCATTTATTAAGAAGCAGAGCGAGGACATGAGTTGATCTCAGCTCTAAGTGGGAGGTAAGAGGAGCTGCATTGTCCATGTCTGGACCTGTAAAATGAACTACATGTCCCAGAGTCACCACGTTCGACACACAGAACCGCCTCAGCAGAGTTATCCAAAGGAGTTGAATTAAGTGCAACTGGACTTGGTATATATCCGTGAAGATGTTTCGCCTCTCATCCAAGAGGCTTCCTCAGTTCATGCCTTTCTGACTAGACCAAGCTAGTCTGACTGGCTGGTGATGACACTCAGAATGTATCCTCTAGGAGTCGTTATCGGAGCTATTGATATGCGTGGCTCTCCTGTGATCCGATGTCCAGCCGGGCCCGTCACCATCGGAGCTATTGATTTGCATTTGATTAGCAGCGACGGTCGTTGGGGGTGTTAGTTTCGACTTCATTGTTCAGTGGTCATGAGAGGCGTTGGAGCCGTTAGTGACCGACTGTTGTTCTTGGAGGCTAGGCTTCTTGAGTCTCCTGGGTAGAGATGAAAGGACGGCATTGACTCAAAAGCTTAGCCTCCAAGAACAGTCTGTCACTAACAGCTCCAACGACTCATGACCACTGAATGGAGCACTAACGAAGTCAAAACTAACACCTCCAACAACTGTTGTTGCTAAACATGGGAACACAAAAGAGCCATTGACATCAATAGCTCTGAAACGACTGTCGTTGCTAAACATGGGAACACAAAAGAGCCATTGACATCAATAGCTCTGATAACGACTCCAAAGAGGCTAAATATCAGAGTTTCATCACCAGCCAGTCAGACTAGCTTGGTCTGGTCAGAAATGCACGAACTGATGAAGCCTCTTGGATGAGAGGCGAAACGTCTTCACAGATATATAACCAAGTCAAGTTGCACTTTATTCAATTCCTTTGGATAACTATGACCTGGATGAATGAGAACATTCACAGACACATATAAATAGGTTACTGTAGAAATGGAAAGAACACTTACAAATTGCAGTATGGTCAGTTAGCACCTGCCCAGTTTCAGATTTTGAGCTGTGAATGAACCGCTTTTGTCCATTCTTACACTCCAGGCCAAAGAAAAAGTGTGATGGGAAATCCATCTGGGCTACATTTTGAAAGCGGGACCTGACCAAAGTGCCCTGAGCTGAAATACCCAGCAGGTTGTTTAAATGAGACTTTTTCGCTGCGAGTGCCTCAGTATGGTGTTGGTCCCCTGTGTCCTCAGCTAAGCCTTGGAGTTCCTCTACTTGAGACTTCAGAGCTTTCACTGAACTCATTAAGGTTCGTGTGGCATTCCGAGTGTACTGTTTACATAGTTGTCTTATTTGGACTTTTCCAATATCCCACCACTGTTGTACAGACACAAAATCAGATATTTTACTTTGGTGGTTTTTCCAAAAACAGGCAAAAGTGTCCTTGAAGTTTCTATCCACTGTGGCTGTGTTAAAATGCCAATAGACACTATTGAATATTACACATTTTATAAAGACAGAAACCATTACTAGCGAGTGTTCAGAAAAACCGACAGGGCTGATGATACAACTTTTGAACACATTAAACTGATGTTTCAAACAATAGAAACAATCAAGCCTGACCATAGACATCAAGTTGTCCTTAACATGTGTCCAGGTGTATTGTCTCTGTTTATTATGAAACCCTCTCCACACATCACACAGTTCATGAGCCTCAATAAGACGAACCAGATGACTGCGAGAGGCAGTGTGAGGCTCTGAATGGTTCCTGTCTAACCTGCTGTCCTCAGTACAGTTGAAATCTCCACCAATGAATAAATAGTCCTCACTGGTACAATTCTCAATAACTTCATGTAAAACATCCAGGAAGACTAACCTCTCCACTCCCGCAACTGGAGCATAAATATTAATAAACACCATTTTTACCTGTTCATACACTGCTGTTAATGTTAACAGGCGGCCTTTAATAACTTCCTCAGACTCAACAGACTGAGGAATAAAATTCCTGGAAAAAAGAATCCCAACTCCACCACTGTTACTGGTTTTGTGACTTAAAAAGGTCTCACCAGTCCATTCTGTCCTCCAGTCAGCCTTGTTATCAGTGGTACTGTGTCTCTTGTATAAAAAGCACAACTAACTTTTTAAAAGCACACAGCTTGAAAAGAGAGGCCCTTTTCTCACCATTCCGTGCCCCATTTAAATTTAAACTACCCATTCTTTTATCCACCATAATACAGAAAAAACGTTGCAAAACAGAAACAAGTGGACAGAGAAAGAATAAATTGAAAAACTTATTCATCATTCTCTAACTGCTTTTTGACCTTTTGAACTAGTTTTTTCAAACGAAAAGTTTCCTGTTCAGTGAAAGCTCTCTCTCCCAGACCACCAGGACTTCTCAGAAAAAGTCTTCACTGAATCAAGGAAGAGTTATAAATCAGGAAACACTTTGTCAAGTTTTACATTTCTGGCCCCCGTAGTGTCCTGCAGGAACTTCTTAATACTCACTAGAGAGTATCCAGTCTGTTGTTGAGTCCCCGTCTGAGACGGCAGGTCGAGACTTCACATCACTCTCCTCATCACCTTCATTCTCATCCAACTGCAGACACATACTCTGACGAAAAACCTTTGTCGCTATACTAGCAGGCAGAGATACCTCATCAGGTTTCCTCTTCTTATCCTTGACATTAGAAGAGTCTTTCTTTATCAACATGTCACGTTTCTCCTCCAGAGAACATTGTCCTTCATTTGTTTCAGTCTGTGTGTCCATTCCATCACAGTTAATGATATCTGTGGGGCACTTTTCAACAACCTCTACACCAGTATCTTCGTGTGTAGGGCCTGGATCAGCAGCACCTGAACCCACAGCCCCTGCATTTGCCGAACCCAGATCGTCAGCAACTGAACCAGGAACAGCAGCAGCCAGAAACTCAGCTTCACTGTTTTTTGTTTTTTTTCCCTCCTGCTGCGTTTTTTCCTGCTTTGAGCTCGGCACTGCAGTCCCAGTTTGCTCAGGGCCCTGCTCTGCAGTCTCACCCTCATTTGGTTCAGCAGTTGATTTCTCTGGACAGGAACATATGAGATGACCCTCCATGCCACAGACAAAACATTTCATTGTCTCTGCATACACATCATAGTCAAAACCATCAACTCTACTACTTTTGGCTGCTCCCGCCACAGAAAATCATCCATTTCCATCTCTTCCGGTCCTCTGCATCTTCCTCTGTCACACCAGCCACCTGCATGTCCTCCCTCACCACATCCATAAACCTCCTCTTTGGTCTTTTTCTCTTCTCTTCCCTGGCAGCTCCATATTCAGCATCCTTCTCCCAATATACCCAGCATCTCTCCTCCACACATGTCCAAACCATCTTAATCTTGTCTCTCTTGCTTTGTCTCCAAACCTTCCAACCTGAGCTGTCCCTCTAATATACTCATTCCTAATCCTGTCCTTCTTCATCACTCCCAATGAAAATCTTAGCATCTTCAACTCTGCCTCCAGCTCCACCTCCTGTCAGTGCCACTGTCTCCAAACCATATAATGTAGCTGGTCTCACAAAAACTACGAAATGGCCTAGAGTCCACCAACGGTATTTCATGCTGTATTGTCTTCGTGTGGCCATAGTCAGTGGGGTGCTGAGAGAAAACTGCAGCATTCTTGTCCACTAGCTCCCTGAGCTGAGAACACTGGCATTCATCCTCTACTGCTGCTTCACTTAGGTCCACAACACAGCTGATGTTGATCAATCGATCAACTTGATCAATGCTCAGGCATGTGTCATTGTTCCCCCTATTTTTGGATTTGTTCTGTTCACCGTCCGCCACCTCCAGTACGTTCTCGACAAGGAAGACTTCGGCCATGTGAGAGTTTGACCTGATTGTAACAGCCTGTTGTGACAGATTCATTACTCGGATGGGGACACGGCCTTTCTTTACATCAGCCAGGACTTTGGCAACCAACAGGCCTTCAGGGAGCTGTTGGGAGGAGTGGTTTTCAATCAGAGCAGTGTAGGTTATTTTTTTCGGTCCGGATCTGATCCTACACATTAAATCCATTTCTTTCCTGGCGGGAATGCGTATCTTGTGGCTGGTGTACACAGCGGGACCCACTTTGTCATTTAAGTCACTCTGTCCTGCCTCTCCAACCTGCAACACTGCTGTCTACCATTCTGGGTGGCTTTCTTTAACCTTGTGCAGGAACTGCTGGCCATAGGTTGCTTGCAGGTGGCATTTAAAGGGACGGATGACATTGGTTCCCAACAGCAGGGGACTGTGGAGCGGTAATCAGAATCAGGGACAACAAAGGCTGGCACATTGGTGAACTCTTTTCCCAGTACCTTAAGTTTAAGGTCTATGACACCGCAATAGGGCACACTCTGGCCTCCTGCACCCTCTATGGGAACCCTAGAGGGGTGGAGCTTTTGCTCTCGAAGAACGGGGTGGTTGCGCCAGAACCCATGGGTAATACTAGTGATTTGTGAGCCAGAGTCGACAAGAGCCCTGCATTTTAGTCCACTGACCTCCACCTCCCCTTCATTTCTGGGGCCCACCAAAGGTGTGGCCTCCCCTCCATCACTATGTCTTTTTTTCTGCCATTGGGGGTCTTGTTGCCTGCCCATGGTAACCCCGGCTACCACGGGCCCTAACCATTTAAAGGCTGCTCAGCCGGTGCTGTATTACCATCTCCAGGGAACGCTGCGGGCGGCTGTAGGTGTGGCACCTGGTTGTTGACTGGCATTACTGCTCTACAAACTCTAGCTACATGTCCTGCCCTCCCACATCGGTAACACACAAAAGTGGCAGTGGCTCCCTCACTCCCCCTCACATGGAGGCAAGTGAGAACATATTGTTCAGCTATAGTATAGTATAGTATAGTATAGTACAGCTCTCCTTGTCTTCACCCAGTAAGTAGGGTAGTTTACTGTAGGTGTTTTCATATGTGACTGTTCAGTATCCAGCGTGTTGTGTGACACTTTTGTTGGAGTGTGCTGGTTGTTAAGTTCATGTCCACTGTCCTGACATTCACTGTCATCTGGGTAGTGCTGTGCTGGAGCAGGCTCGACAACCGGCAGAATATGGCACCTATTTCTCATGTACAGCTTTCCTTCTGAGTGAATGAGATAGGATCTGGGCTCCTTGCAGATCTCCTTTACCATGCCTGTTCGATTGTAGCCTTGAGGGGTCTGCATTCTGATAACTTGTCCTTCCATCAATGGTTGAAGAGGTCGGCTCGTTCTGTCATAGTACAGCTTCTGTGTCAGTCTTTTGTTAAGAAGCTGAGCCTTTACCTCCAGTGGCTTGTACACCTCTGGTTCAAGCAGCTTTCTTGAGACTGGCAAAGTGGTGCGTGTTTGCCTTGACATCAGTATTTTATAGCCATAGGAATGTGATGTGCAGGACGAACAGCAGGTCTCACCTCTGGATCAAGTGTCATGGAGTAAGTCACAGGTAGTTTCCCAAGCTCATCTGAAAAGAGGTTGCTGTATTCAGTGTAAATTTGCTGCGACAGATCATTATCAGTAGGACCTAACTGATGAACATCTTTGCTGAATGAGACGAGTCCATCTCTCTACATACATGTAGACCAAGCAGTGGCAAAACATCCTTATGAACAATGAAGAACGGCAATGTGTGTGTTTGTCCCTCTAGGTGACACTGCAGCCGAACAAGACCAACAGTTTTAATTTTGCTGCCCCCATATGCAACAAGGTTTGTGGGTTTCATATTTACTTCAAGTTGATCATTTCTCTCTATCTGTTCAAATGTCCGAATTGACAGGACATTGCACTTAGCACCAGTATCAACTTTCAGCTCAACTGGACTTCCATTTACATGTACAGTAACAAAAGCTTCATCTTGTTCAATTACGTGTACATCAGGTGAATCAACAGTGTTTTGCAGTGTTAGGCCATCAACATAGAATGTATCTTCAGCAATATTATCAGCTTGGTCAGGTTCAATCTGGTGAACAGCTCTCCTGAATTTTAGCTTGTTGTGGCCCTGCTGTACAGATCTACAACATCTTTTACAGTGATTCCATTTTTTACAGGCGTTGCACTGTTGACCAAAAGCTGGGCATTTGTCTCTCCTGGCCGCATGACTGCCTCCACAGTTGTTGCAGTTAGCAATGCTCTGTTTGACATATTTTTCTGATTGATTGTCCACTTTGTCTCTATCATGCTTTTTTATTCTCATGTTGCCATCAAAGACGAGAGGGTCGGGCCGCCGAAATCCGTCCGCCATGTTCGCTGATTAGCTCCGTAGGCTAGGCGGCTCCGTTGTCCTCGCTAGAAAAAATAAAAAGTATCGGCCGAAAAAATGTGCGTGAAAGTTCCAAAATCTTCCGCTTCTGACACCGTGTTTCGTGTTCTCATGAATGATGCAGGGTTAGTGCTCATAACCTGGTTTATTAACCAACACGACGAGGATGCAATAAGACGACATACGGGTAGCTGGCATCCAGCACCATCGCTTCGCGGGCCCTCACCCGGTAACCTGTATAACTGAGTGTTCCTCAGTACGGTGTCTGCAGTGGCTCAATAAACATCAGCAATAACACAGTCCCTGATCTACAAAAACCCTCTGAGTTCCTCTGTACTGTTTTCGCCCCATCTGTATGATTCCCATAAGTCGAACAGCTTACTGGGCAGTAATTTGATGGCGTTAATTTCTGTCGTTTTGATGAACACGGTGGTTTGGCTGTGATCAGAAAGGGTTTGACAGTGAATGCTCTAATTGACAAAGTGTCTATATCGGTTATTACGTAATTTACTGTGCTATTCCCAAGAAGTGAGCACAATGTGTCTTCCAAAGGTGTCTCCTCTTATCCTACCACTGACGATATACAGGCCCAGGCTGCAATAGAGCAGCAATAATTCTCTTCCGTGTCTGTTTATAACCGGATCACAGTTCCTTCCGTGGGGGTAAACAAAATTATTAGTCTTATGAAGTGAGTTATAACTGTAATGATTGCCATCAGTACTTACAAAGTTGTTTTTGGGTGCCTGTGCATGTGTTTAGGTCTCCACAAACAAGAATATTTCCCTGGTCCTGGAAATGGCTCGTTTCTGTCTCCAATAATGTAAATGTGTCTTTAGTGTAACAAGGAGATTCATAAGGGGGGATATTGCACAGAGGAAGACATCTTTCTGTGAGCTGAATATTTCCCTCCTAATTTTTAGCCGGATATGATATTTACCTGTTTTCATGACGCTGATGTGTCTGTCCAATTTTGATTTGTACCACATTAACAAACCTCCTGAGTTTCTTCCCTGTTGTACAGTGCTGATTTTTTTGTGAAGATACTACTATATCTTTGTAGTTTGGGGGACAGTGAGTGATTTTGTCTTCTTTATGCCATGTTTCTAGTAATATCAGTATATCAATACCTTTAATATTGTCCTGAAACTCTCTGTTTGTATATTTCAGGCCAAAAGCTGATGAGCTCAGGCCCTGAATATTCCAAGTACTAATGGAAAGGGAGGCCATACTAACAAATATTAATAATTAAATGTTCACAATGAGATAAACCTTTCAGAACATAAAACAGTAAAAATACATTGTCAATAGATACAGTAATCAATCCTTTTTTTGTGATAGTCTTAAATGAATTTAGAGCAGATGTACTGGAGCAACTGTTTTATCTCACCCATCTGAAGTGACTCTTGTCCTTTCAGTGCCTCTGCATAGCTTTGCTCCAGTTTGGGGGGCTCTTTGTTGGGCTGAGTTGCGATGGGCTGAGTTGGTAGCTGGAGATGGTGGTCCAGCCAGGTGGAGGAGGGTGGTGGTGATGGGGTGTTTTTTTTTTATGGAGGGTAGCGGTCTGGTCTGGCAGGGGGTGGGGTGGTAATGGGCAGGTCCTGAGGGCCAGTGGACTGGTCTGGAGGGGGTGTGGACTGGTCTTGGAGGCAGGAGGTCTGGTCCGAAAGGGGGGTGGGCTGGTCCTAGTGGATGGGAGTTTTGGCCTGCTGTGGGTGTGGCAAGCTTGTGGGCTGATGTGTTGGTCCTGATGAATGGTGGACTGGGTGTTGTGGCTTGGTTGGTCTGTTGATCATGGTACTGATGTATAGGTGGATGTCTCTCTCTGGGTGGTTATACGCTGGTGTATTCCTATGGGGGGCATGGCCTGGGGCTAGGGTGTCCACCTGTTGTGGGGAGCTGTCTCCCTAGTGCTGTGTCTTTCACACAAAAGGTTTGCTGACCCTTTTGAATTTGTCTTTTCTTGTTAGCTCGTTAGCTAAGTTGCTAGCGGTTAGCGTTAGTTATCCTTTCCTTAATCTGTGGTGGTTTTGCCTGTTTGCCAGTTCCAAACGTGCAGTTGCTACTCCTTTAGTTTTATTTTTGTAGTCCTGTAGTGCAGTTTGTTGTCGTTTTGGCCGTCTGAATCCTGGCTGTGATCTCTTGGACGTCGTCTTATAGATGGTAGTTCTGTAAATGCACTCAGGTTAGCTAGCTAGCTAGCTTGCCAATATTTAAAGGTAGTTGTAATGTTGAGTCCGATTAGTAAAATTGACGTTATAAGTATTAATTACTAATTTGGTTGGTTTTGAAAGGTTTAACTTATTTTGGAACCAACAAAATTGTCCAAATTTCAGGAGCTCGTAATCCATGATCTCGCTCTCTCTCTGTCTCTCTGTCTGTCTCTGTCTCTCACTCTCTCCCTAGCTCTCTGCCTCTAGCTGTCTCACTCTCTCTGTCTCTCTCTCACTCTCTCTCTGTGTTTCTGCTGTTTCTGTCTGCCGCTCTCTCATTCTCTCTCTCTGTCTCTCTCACTCTCTTTCTGTCTCTGTCTCTCTCCCTAGCGCTCCACCTCTCTCTCATTCATTCTTTCTCTCCCTGTCTGTCTGTCTGTCTGTCTGTCTGTCTCTCTCTCTCCCTAGCTTGCCGCCTCTCTCTCTCATTTCTCATTCTGTCTCTCTCATTCTCTCACACCCACAAACACACACGCAATTACTTATTAATTAACACGGCTTGACACACACACACACACACACACACGCACGCACACACACACACACACACACACACACACACACACACACACACACACACACACACACACACACACACACATGTGCAGTGTGAGTTTTGTAAAAGACAACAGGTGGATTACTGCAGTCATCGCTTTGATGATGATGATGATGATGTGTGTGTGTGTGTGTGTGTGTGTGTGTGTGTGTGTGTGTGTGTGTGTGTGTGTGTGTGTGTGTGTTCCACCCACCTCTCTCTCTAATTATGCCTTAGTTGAGTCTCATGTTCCCTATCTCCCTCCCTCTTTCTCAGCCACAGCAGACTTTGAAGAGCCTGTCTCCCCCCCCCTCCCTCCTTCTCACTCTCTCTCTGTCTCTCTCTCGCTGTCTCCCCCCCCCCCCCCCGTCTTTGATAATAAGCCAAATTGGTCTTCAGCCTCGGGAGATGGCAGCAAGCTGTGCCTATGATGTGTAACTTGTGTGTGTGTGTGTGTTTACAGTGCAATCCAGTGTCAAGTTTCCTGTTGTTAACTCTGGACACATACACACACACACACACACACGGTAAAACCCCAGTACTGTTGGAAGTACCACCCAAGTGTGTGTGTGACCAGGGAGACCCCAGATGACCACGTGTTGGCTGGTCGTCTTAGTGATGACCACAAGACAAATACACATGTGTATTGTATCAGTACATTGTGTTGGAACTGTATGTAGACTGTATTTGACAGTGAAACCCTACAGTGAAACACAGTAATGTGCATAGTGTTGTTGAGTGTGTACTTGTAGTTGCATCACAGTGCTTGCTAAAAGAAAGACAGGGATGTGCTGTGTTTATGTTGCGGGTTGTGAGAAAAGACTCTGCAGACTCTTATTGTCTTCAGGGGCTGGACACATGGTGACAGTAGGAAACCCTGCACTCACATCCGCTCACTTCCTCCTCTGCCTGTCCACTGCTCCGTCTTTTTTCATCCTTCTGTTCTTCTGCTCGTTTTTCTGCATGTTCCCCTCTTTCTTAGTTTCTCTACTTCCTTCTTTCTGTCGCCCTTAGTCTCTCTCTCTCTGTCTCTCTCGCTCGGCTTTCCTCTCTCTTTCTCTCTGCAGCATAGGAGTGTCTAACGGCAGCCATATGTTGAGCGTTTGGAGCAGGAACGGAGGCTTTCTGCAGAGCAGCTTGTCCTCTGGGACTTAATGTGCGCTGGTTTTACATGTGTGTTTGGTTTGGCCACACTGTAATTCACTGGAAGTCGGGGAGTTTATCATGTTGGAGAACTTCATATTCCATCTGTTACCTTGTACAAATCCCATGGCTTAATAATGTAACTTTTGTAAAAGTAAATTCAGCGTCTCAAGAATTGAGGGTTTTATTTCTCCCTCAAAACCCAAGTTTTTTCTATGACATGCACAGTATCGTATTCATGTTTTTTTATTTTAATTTATTTCTGATTTTTCCCTTTTTCTCCCAATTTAGTGGTTATCGCTCTTTATTCTAATTCAAACACCCACCCTCATACTGTATGTGTTCGCCAACTGCATCTCTTTGGCTGGCAGTCTCGAAGGAGACGCCTCGCCACTTTCATGACAAGGCGACTCCAGGCCGAACCACCGCTTTTTCCCCACACACACACACAGACGCATTCATGTGATGAACACAAGGCAACTCCGCCCCCCTCCCGAAGACAGCGCTGCCAGTTATTGCTGCTTTATCGAGTCCGGCCATAGTCGGATCTGACGAGACTGGGACGTGAACCCCAGTCCCTAGTGGGCAACTGCATCGACACAAAGCCGATGCTTAGACCGCTACACCACTGCGGACGCTTTTTTTTTTCATGTTTTGTGTGGGGTTCCACAGTGTTGGTGTACACTATGAAGGGCAAATTTCTAATAATATCCAAGTAAATGGTGGCACAGTGGTTAGCTCGGTCGCCTCACAGCGAGAAGGTTCTGGGTCGAGCCCCGGGGTAGTCCAACCTTGGGGGTCGTCCCGGGTCGTCCTCTGTGTGGAGTTTGCGTGTTCTTCCCGTGTCTTTGTGGGTTTCCTCCGGGTGTTCCGGTTTCCTCCCACTGTCCGAAGACATGTAGATCAGGTGAATCGGCCATACTAAATTGTCCCTAGGTGTGAACGTGTGTGTGTGTGTGTGTGGGCCCTGTGGTGGACTGGTAGCCTGTACAGGATGCCTCCCTGCCTGCCGGCCATTGACTGCTGGGATAGGCTCCAGCATCCCTGCGATCCTGAGAGCAAGATAAGTGGTTTGGATAATGGATGGATGGATGCATCCGAGTAAATGAGTACCCATGGCCCTTCCTACCAATTCGTTCTTTACATCTTGAGATGTTTAAGTGTTGTTCCACGGTGTCCGGCTTTGGGAGAAACCTCTCCTCCACTGGGAGGGGGTGGCCATGATCTGAAGGCAGCATGGTCCGATCCCTTCAGCAGCAAGACCTCGGTGTCGTCGAGTAAGACAATGAAGCCCTGTGTAAGGCGCTGCTCCAGGCTAACCCCGAATGTTATGAAAGTACTCACATGGCATAACGCAGAGTAAACTGATTCCAGTTCTTAAATTTTACCAATCAGTCTCTCTTTCCCATGTCCCAACCTCTTCCCCCCTCTCCGTCCACCCCCTTTTCGCTCTGTGTTTCGGTGCATCCACAGGCCCAGAGCTGGTCAACCCATGCTACGCTGGGAGCCATGACTGTGACACCACAGCCCAGTGTGTGCCGCTGGAGGGCCAGGCTTATCAGTGTCAGTGTGCTACCGGCTACAGAGGGGATGGACGCAACTGCTATGGTGAGCTTTTTCTGTCTGTCTGTATGTCTATCTTATCTGTCTTCATGTCTATATGTACACTGTGTATCTAGAGCAGGGATGGACAACTTTGATGATAGAGACGGCCACAAAAATGTTATCTTCACTACCAGAGGGCCAGATTGTGACCGTGCACTTCCACTGTAGTTCGCAACGTTCAAGCTGCAACTCTGGGGGTTGCTCACTGACAGCAGCAGGGAGGGTGTCAGTGAATAATGCAATTTGTGGCTGCATGGCATCGAAATCTTGAAAGCATCCCTTGAACTGCTGCTGCGGTGTTTCTATGTCTGCTCTGTAGTTGAGAAATGTTTTCTCACATTCAGGGACATCTTTGTGCATCTCTTCACATGCAGGAAAGTGTGCCAAATTTGGATGGTCGGATGAAAAGCCTTCTTTGAACAGGGCTAATTTACACTTAAATGCATTCATGTGTGCATAGAGATCCAGCACAGTTTGGCCTCTTCCCTGCAACTGCATATTAAGGTGATTAAGATGCGAGGTAATGTCCGCAAGGAAGGCCGTGTTGCAGAGAAAACCTGTATCCCTGAGTTTACTGCAGTAAGCACTTGTATCACATGGAATGCTGTGATCCAAGAACACTGGGATTTCAGTGCACAGCGCAAAAAACCTCTCCAAGCACTTCCTGCCACTCATCCATCTGATCTCAGTGTGCATCTGAAAATCCCCATAAGCAGCACTCACTTCTTCCAAAAAGGCTGCAAACTTCCTATGACTGAGAGACCTGTCCCCCCCTCGAATGAGATTGGTAACCTTGGTAACTACATTCATGGCATGGCTGAAGTTCTTTGTCTTGGCACACAGAGGGCCTCCTGTAAGATCAAAATGAAATAGGATTTAGCCTATGATAAAAATGTTCACAAAGAAAACCCACATTCATAACCATAAATTAATAGTTAGCTAGTAACAACGTTACTCACCTGATGTATGATGCAGTGCAATATTGGACAGTCAATGCCGCTCTGTTGGAGGAGCCTGGCGAATCCAGTGCATCTTCTTCACATTGATGGTGTGCCATAGGTAACAACAGCTGAAAGCTTGTTAAAGCCCCCATGCTCACTTACAACATTTTTAATGGCATTGAAAACCTCCTTGCCCTTGGTAGTGTCACGCAAAGACACCAGTGTCAATAACTTCTCGTGCACTTCAAATTAAGTGTCAATGCCTCTTGTGTAAATGGGAAGCTGGCTAACATCCAACACATCTGTACCCTCATCCAACGCTAAGGAGAAGTAATTGTAGTCATGCATGACTTGTTTTAGCTTTCCTTCGACATGATTTTGAATGTCAAAAATTCTTCGCATCACTGTGCAATGGGACAGAGACCGTTTCAAAGTTCTTAGCCATGTTATCATCTCCAAAAGATTAAGCCATCTCTAGCTTCAATGTTTCGCCATCCGACAAGGGCTTCTTTGCTTTAGCAAGCTCAAGGGAAACAGCATAAGATGCCTTGAGAGAGGACTCCTGTGTAGATGTGGCTTTGGTAAAAAGGCTATGCTGTCAGTGTATTTTTCCTTTTAGGTCAGTGTTGATAGCGGCTCTGGCATCTCCGATGTACATGCCATATTTGTCTTTGTGCATGGTATTGCAGTGGCGACTCAAGTTGAAATCCTTCATGACTGATTTTGTTTCCAGGCACACTAAAGACATAGGTTTGATGTTGAATCAGAATCAGAATACTGTAAAAATTGAATTCGGTAAAAAGATGTTCTGTTTCCCATCTTGCCTGGAAAACACGGTTCTCTAGGTCAACATTTTCCTGGAATTGGTGTGCTGTAAATGTCATGTCTGCTGTACCTCTGGATGGGTGGAAGCCACACTGAAATACTGGGAATACTTCCTCAGCCAGTGGCAGCAGTTAGTTTGTGAGGACGCGAGCGAAGACTTTGCCTGTTGTGGACAGGAGTGAGATGCCCCTGTTGTTTCCACATTCCACCTTGTCCCCTTTCTTGAATATGGCCACTATTAGAGCATCCCTGAGCTCTGAGGGAAGTTCTTCTTTTTCCCATACCTTGAGAAGGAGGGCATGGATGTGGTACAGGAGCTCTGGTCCACCTTCCTTTTAGATCTCATAGCTGGGATCCTATCTAGACCGGCGGCCTTGTTGTTCCTAAGGCTCCTGATGGCATCTTAAACCTCTGTCATGGTGTGTGTGTGTGTGTGTGTGTGTGTGTAGGGGTTCCGGGGGGGGGGGAGAACCCCCCCCCCAGTGTCTTCTCTGATAGGATTCAGGGAATGTGGCTGGCTATGTTTGGTTCAGCTGTGCTGTTGTGGTTGAGGAGTTCCTGGAAGTGCTCCTTCCATCAGGTGTTGTTATCCTTCAGCAGCTCCTGCTCATCCCTTGAGCGCAGAGGGTTTAAGCCGCAGTTGCTTGGACCATAGATGGCCTTAGTAGCACTGAAAAAGCCTCTGGTGTCACCTGAGTCTGCCAGTCGCTGGATTTCCAGAGCCTGTTCTGTCCACCAAGAGTTCTTAAGCTCCCTCACCCATCTCTGGATGTCCACCTTGGCTCTTGAGTGTGCCACTGTTTTAGCCTTGCAGGTTACATCGCTTTGCCAGACACAAACGACTTGCCTTTTCTTGGAGATGAGCTGTTCTATCTCTGTGTCATTTTCATCAAACCAGTCCTGGTGTTTTATGGACTTGTACTCAAGGGTGGTTTTGCATGTATCAAGGATGGTGGATTTGAGCAGGCTCCAGTACTTCTCAATGTCATTGGGATATTCCTGTTGGAGGGTTTCCCCAAGAGAGGCCTGAATTCACTGCTGGGTGGCAGGTTCATTCAGGCTTTCAAGGTTCAGTCTTGGTTGGATCTGCTTCATTTGAACTCTTCTCTTGCTCTTGAGTTTGATGGACATCGTGGAGCAGATGAGGCAATGATCTGTCCAGCAGTCATATGCATCGATAATGGCCTCGAGATGTTCACGTCATGGTAGTCCCTGGTTCGTACAATGACATAGTCAAGGAGATGCCACTGTTTGGAGAGGGGTTGTCTCCAAAATGCCTTAAATTTGTTTTTCTGGCGAAACAGGATGTTAGTGATGTTGAGGTCGTACTGAGCACGTCTCCTAAGAAGCAGAACTCCATTGGAGTTGATGTTCCCGATGACTTCCTTTCCTATAGTGCCTTTCCAGAGGTGTTGATCCTGGACGACCCTGGCACTGAAGTCTCCTAGCAGAATAATCTTATCCTCTTTGGGGATTCTGACAGAGTCTCGTCTAAGCTGGCATAGAAAATCTCTTGCACTTCCTCTTCAGAGTCTAAAGTAAGGGCATAGGCACTCACAACTGTTCCCATTTGGTTGTTGGCAAGCACCAGACGGATGGTCATGTGACACTCACTGATCCCCACATGAAGTTCAGACAGGTGGCTGATGATCTGGTTCCTGATGGCAAATCCAGCACCATGGATCCTGGGCTCATCGGCATCTTTTCCTTTCTAGAAGAAAGTGTAGGCACCCCTCTCCTCCTTCAGTTGTCCTATGTCTGCCAGTCGGGTTTCAGGAAGAGCAGCTATGTCAATCCAGTTCTCGGCTCCAGTTCTCTAGCAATGATTGCGGTTCACCTCTCCAGTTTGTCACTGGTTGAACTATCAATTAGTGTGCACACATTCCAGGCTCCAAAGTTCATGTTTCTGTGTTTCTGACCGCATGTGGTGATCCCTCTGGATGTGGTAATCCAGTCAGAGGTTTGAGGCAGGCTATTTTTTAGGGCACCTGTTCTAGCCCCTCCCCCAGGTGGAGTGAGCAAAATTGATCCTAAAGAGGGCTGCTCAGTCATGGGTACAGCTACTGAATGGCCCTTTCTACCTTGTTCCAAGAGCCCAGCAACTGAATCTAGCACCCACTGCCTGATGTGCCGGCTCATGACTAGGAGGTTCCAGATCTCACAATCCTGCCCCCGTCGCCACTTGCCGGTTGCCATAGGAGAGATATTAGGGCGGATTCCCTTTATGGAGGATGCCTGTGCATGACTTTGTTTAATCTGGGGAAGCTGTTGCACAGACAGCCACCACATGGTCCTTGGCAGATCTGGGTCAGCATCCAGTGGCATGGAGTCCAAAACGACTGCCCCCCCACACACACACAGGGGCCAGTATTTCCAATTGTACATTCAAACACCAGCATTCTAATCTTTCCTTTTTCTTTCTCTCTATTTTGATTGTCTATCACTCTGAACGATTGGAGTCTCTAGGCCTTTTCTACTTGTGGCTTTCACATGGCTTTCCCTGACACCATCTCACTTTCTGTCTCTTTTATCAACCATCTATCCACTCTGTATTTACATTGCAAACTGCTTTATGGTGCACCTTCAGGTTCTTCTTAATCTAATGGCCACTCATTGTCTTTCTTGTTCTCTGTCTCTTAGCTGCACACTAGGGGTGTGACCTAAACGTATTCATACTGACAATGTTCAGAATGGGTCTTTTGGTTCAGCACGCATATGTACTGAATGAATGCAGCGTTTTAACCACTGCATGTGTGGCCTGTCCAGGGTGTCTCTCCACCTGCCAACCAATGACTGCTGGGATAGGCTCCAGCATCCCCGCGACCCTGACAGCAGATACGCGGTTTTAATAATGGATGTGCAGAACTTTTGTGTGTGTGTAATTTAATTTAAAACTCTGAGTTTCCCCCTGTGCCACTTTCGCAAAGGGCTGGATGTTGTACCTTCAGCGACCCACTAAGCATGCATGCACACACACACACACACACACGCACACGCACATGCACACACACACGCCACAGAGAGACTGCCTGTATTTTAGCACAGCACAGCCTCGTAGTTATGGCCGATTCAGATAAACCAGGGCTTAGTGCCAGCAGATCTGCCCTTTCCGCAAACAACCTAGACAAGTTCGTTTTTCTGGGAAAAAAAACGAAACAAAACAAAACATGAAAATACAGAACATAAATACAGAACATAAATACAGTTAAACATATATACAGAACATAGATACAGAACATAATTTCAGAACATAAACAAAGCTCAAATACAGAACATAGATACAGAACATAACTACAGAACATAAACAAAACATAATTACAGAACATAAATAGTTAAATATAGATACAGAATATAAATACAGAACATAAACAAAGCTCAAATACAGAACATATATACAGAACATAAACAAAACATAAATACAGAACATAAATACAGTTAAACATACAGAACATAAATACAGAAAATAAATACAGAACATAAACAAAGAACATAAATACAGAACATAACTACAGAACATGTCAGCTGCGTTCGACACAGTGAACCACCAGATCCTCCTCTCTACCCTCGAGGGGCTGGGTGTCACAGGCTCTGCACTCTCAGTGTTTGCATCCTACCTGGCGGGTCGCTCCTACCAGGTGACATGGAGGGGATCTGTGTCGGAGCCACGCAGACTGACTACAGGCGTTCCACAAGGTTCGGTTCTGGGTCCTCTCCTGTTCTCCCTGTACACGACATCCCTGGGTTCTGTTATTCGCTCGCATGACTTCTCTTACCATTGTTATGCCGATGATACCCAGCCGATCTTGTCCTTTCCTCCCTCTGACACACAAGTAGAGAGACGCATTGCTTGCGTGCTTGACTGACATCTCGGAGTGGATGGCGACACACCACCTGAAGCTTAATCTGGACAAGACAGAGCTGATGTTCCTCCCGGGGAAAGGTTGCCCACACCGAGACCTGGCCATCACCATTGACAACACCATGGTGATGCCAACTCAGACTGCGAGGAATCTGGGTGTGATCCTGGACGACCAACTGTCATTTGCTGCAAATGTTGCATCGGTTGCTCAGTCCTGCAGATTTCTCCTCTATAACATCAGGAGGATTCACCCATTCTTTACAAATGAGATGGCACAGGTGCTCATCCAGGCTCTGGTCATCTCCCGGCTGGACTACGGCAATTCCCTCCTTGCTGGTGCCTCGGCGTCGGCCATCAGACCTCTGGAGCTTGTTCAGAAACCTGCAGTTTGTCTGGTGTTCAACAGCCCTAAATTCTCCCACACAACTCCCCTTCTCATGTCCCTACACTGGCTCCCAGTAGCTGCTCGCATCCAGTTTAAGACTCTGGTGCTAGCCTACAGGGCAGTGAAAGGAACAGCTCCTTCCTATCTCCAGGCCATGGTCAAGCCCTAAACCCCTGCCCGACCACTTCACTCTGCTGCCTCGAGATGCCTGGTTGCCCTGTCGCTCAGAGGCCCTGCTGCCGATCGACTCGGTCACGGCTCTGTTCTGTCCTGGTCCCACAGTGGTGGAATGAACTCCCCACTGATGTCAGGACAGCGGAGTCGCTGCCCATCTTTCAGCACAGGTTGAAAACTCACCTCTTCAAGAACTACTACCCTGTTACTTGTTCTTAGCACTTATTGTATTCACTCATTTAAAAAAAAACTCTTTCTTGCACTTTTACTTTAGCACTGGTTTTTCTCTTAGATGCTTGTTTAGAGAGAAGATGCACTTATGACCTCTGATGACTAGTAGTTCTCCTGATTTCCTACGTTAAATGATGCACTCATTGTAAGTCGCTTTGGATAAAAGCGTCGGCTAAATTACTATAATGTAATGTAATGTAATGAACATGAACACAGAACATAAACACCAAACATAAATACAGAACATAAATACAGAACATATACACAGAACATAAATACAGAACATGAAACATAAATACAGAACATAAACACAGAACATAAAACATAAATCTACTACTACTTTCGGGTACTCCTGTTAGGGGTCGCCACAGTAGATCATCCGTTTCCATTTCTTCCTGTCTTGTGCATCTTCCTCTGTCACACCAGCCATCTGCATGTCTTCCCTCACCACATCCATAAACCTCCTCTTTGGTCTTTTTCTCTTCTCTTCCCTGGCAGCTCCATATTCAGCATCCTTCTCCCAGTATACCCAGCATCTCTCGTCCACACATGTCCAAACCATCTCAATCTTGTCTCTCTTGCTTTGTCTCCAAACCATCCAACCTGAGCTGTCCCTCTAATATACCCGTTCCTAATCCTGTCCTTCTTCATCACTCTCAGTGAAAATCTTAGCATTTTCAACTCTGCCACCTCCAGCTCCACCTCCTGTCAGTGCCGCTGTCTCCAAACCATATAACATAGCTGGTCTCACAAAAACCTTCCCTTTAACTCTTGCTGGTGCCCTTCTGTCGCAAATCACTCCTGACACTCTTCTCCACCCACTCCACCCTGCCTGCATTCTCTTCTTCACCTCTCTGCTGCACTCCCCGTTACTTTGAACAGTTGAATCCAAGTATTTAAACTCCTACACCTCCACCACATCCACTTTTTGCATCCTCATCATTCCACTGTCCTCTCTCTCATTCACGCATAGGTATTCCGTCTTGCTCCTACTGACTTTCATCCTCTTCTCTCCAGTGCATACCTCCACCTCTCCAGGCTCTCCTCAACCTGCACCCTACTCTCACTACAGATCACAATGTCATCCACGGACATCATAGTCCACGGGAACTCCTTGCTGATCTCGTCCGTCAACCTGTCCATCACCATTGCAAACAAGAAAGGGCTCAGAGCCGATCCTTGGTGTAATCCCACCTCCACCTTGAACCCATCTGTCATTTCAACCACACACCTCACCACTGTCACACTAGCCTCATACATATCCTGCACCACTCCTACATACTTCTCTGCAACTCCCGACTTCCTCATACAATACCACACCTCCTTTCTTGCCACCCTGTCATATGCTTTCTCTAAATCTACAAAGACACAATGTAAGAACATTGTTTCTTTGTAGATTTAGAGATAAGACATATACTACTTTGTAGATAATACAGAACATAAATGCAGAACATAAAACATAAATACAGAACATATAGAACATAAACAAGAACATAGAACAGAACAAAACACAAACAGCTCAGCTGGGACTGTTGCTCAGTCCTAATGTGAAGCTCAAACCTGCTGATATGAATACAAGTGCAGTTAATTTTCTATATGCTGCACGTTAGTGTATGTTTATTTCATTATATCTTGGTTTATTTGAGAGAATATATATTTTGATTTACTTTTAAGTACATTTTACTTGTTCATTAGTAGCTTGCAGATGGTTGCAGCAGTACTGACATATGTTTTTATGAAGGAAGGCAGAGCCACAGTTTGTTCAGTAAACACTGTTTAATACAAAAGAAGCAATTTTATGTTTTGTTTCTTTTCCCCCGTTGTATCAAACACGTACCCAACCCTGACTTCACAACCCAGGTACCTACACAACCCAGGTACCTTCACAACCCAGGTACCTACACAACCCCGACTTCACAACCCAGGTACCGACAAAACCCCGACTTCACAACCCAGGTACCGACACAACCCCGACTTCACAACCCAGGTACCTACACAACCCTGACTTCACAACCCAGGTACCTACACAACCCTGACTTCACAACCCAGGTACCTACCCAACCCTGACTTCACAACCCAGGTACCTACACAACCCAGGTACCTTCACAACCCAGGTACCTACACAACCCCGACTTCACAACCCAGGTACCGACAAAACCCCGACTTCACAACCCAGGTACCGACACAACCCCGACTTCACAACCCAGGTACCTACACAACCCTGACTTCACAACCCAGGTACCTACACAACCCTGACTTCACAACCCAGGTACCTACACAACCCTGACTTCACAACCCAGGTACCTACACAACCCTGACTTCACAATCCCGGTACATACACAACCCTGACTTCACAACCCAGGTATCTCCACTACCCTGACTTTATAACCCCGGTACCCACACAAACCTGACTTCACAACCCAGGTACCTACACAAACCTGACTTCACAACCCAGGTACCTACGCAACCCTGACTTCACAATCCCGGTACTTACACAACCCTGACTTCACAACCCAGGTATCTACACTACCCTGACTTTACAACCCGGTACCTACACAACCCTGACTTCACAACCCAGGTACCTACGCAACCCTGACTTCACAATCCCGGTACTTACACAACCCTGACTTCACAACCCAGGTATCTACACTACCCTGACTTTACAACCCGGTACCTACACAACCCTGACTTCACAACCCAGGTACCTACACAACCCTGACTTCACAACCCTGACTTCACAACCCAGGTACCTACACTACCCTTACTTCACAGCCCAGGTACCTACACAACCCTGGTACCTACACAACCCTGACTTCACAACCCTGGTACCTACACAACCCGACTTCACAACCCAGGTACCTACACAAACCTGACTTCACAACCCTGACTTTACAACCCCTATACCTACACAAACCTGACTTCCCAACCCAGGTACCTACACTACCCTGACTTTACGACCCGGTACCTACACAACCCTGACTTCACAACCCAGGTACCTACACAACCCTGACTTTACAACCCCGACTTCACAACCCAGGTACCGACACAACCCCGACTTCACAACCCAGGTACCTACACAACCCTGACTTCACAACCCAGGTACCTACACAACCCTGACTTCACAACCCTGACTTCACAACCCAGGTACCTACACTACCCTTACTTCACAGCCCAGGTACCTACACAACCCTGACTTCACAACCCTGGTACCTACACAACCCCGACTTCACAACCCAGGTACCTACAAAACCCTGACTTCACAACCCAGGTACCTACACAACCCTGACTTCACAACCCAGGTACCTACACAACCCTGACTTCACAACCCAGGTACCTACACTACCCTTACTTCACAGCCCAGGTACCTACACAACCCTGGTACCTACACAACCCTTACTTCACAACCCAGGTACCTACACAACCCTGACTTCACAACCCTGACTTCACAACCCAGGTACCTTCACTACCCTTACTTCACAGCCCAGGTACCTACACAACCCTGACTTCACAACCCTGGTACCTACACAACCCCGACTTCACAACCCAGGTACCGACACAACCCCGACTTCACAACCCAGGTACCTACACAACCCTGACTTCACAACCCAGGTACCTACACAACCCTGACTTCACAACCCTGACTTCACAACCCAGGTACCTAAACTACCCTTACTTCACAGCCCAGGTACCTGCACAACCCTGGTACATACACAACCCTGACTTCACAACCCTGGTACCTACACAACCCCGACTTCACAACCCAGGTACCTACACAAACCTGACTTCACAACCCTGACTTTACAACCCCGATACCTACACAAACCTGACTTCTCAACCCAGGTACCTACACTACCCTGACTTTACGACCCGGTACCTACACAAGCCTGACTTCACAACCCTGGTACCTACACAACCCCGACTTCACAACCCAGGTACCTACACAAACCTGACTTCACAACCCTGACTTTACAACCCCGATACCTACACAACCCTGACTTCACAACCCAGGTATCTACACTACCCTGACTTTACAACCCGGTACCTACACAACCCTGACTTCACAACCCAGGTACCTACGCAACCCTGACTTCACAATCCCGGTACTTACACAACCCTGACTTCACAACCCAGGTATCTACACTACCCTGACTTTACAACCCGGTACCTACACAACCCTGACTTCACAACCCAGGTACCTACACAACCCTGACTTCACAACCCTGACTTCACAACCCAGGTACCTACACTACCCTTACTTCACAGCCCAGGTACCTACACAACCCTGGTACCTACACAACCCTGACTTCACAACCCTGGTACCTACACAACCCAACTTCACAACCCAGGTACCTACACAAACCTGACTTCACAACCCTGACTTTACAACCCCTATACCTACACAAACCTGACTTCACAACCCAGGTACCTACACTACCCTGACTTTACGACCCTGACTTCACAACCCAGGTACCTACACTACCCTTACTTCACAGCCCAGGTACCTACACAACCCTTGTACATACACAACCCTGACTTCACAACCCAGGTACCGACACAACCCCGACTTCACAACCCAGGTACCTACACAACCCTGACTTCACAACCCAGGTACCTACACAACCCTGACTTCACAACCCTGACTTCACAACCCAGGTACCTACACTACCCTTACTTCACAGCCCAGGTACCTACACAACCCTGACTTCACAACCCTGGTACCTACACAACCCCGACTTCACAACCCAGGTACCTACACAAACCTGACTTCACAACCCTGACTTCAAAACCCAGGTATCTTGACAACCCTGACTTCACAACCCAGGTACCTACACTACCCTTACTTCACAGCCCAGGTTGCTACACAACCCTGACTTCACAACCCCAACTTCCCAACCCAGGTACCGACACAACCCCGGCTTCACAACCCAGGTACCTACACAACCCTGACTTCACAACCCAGGTACCTACACAATCCTGACTTCACACCCCAGGTACCTACACAACCCTGACTTCACAACCCAGGTACCTACACTACCCTTACTTCACAGCCCAGGTACCTACACAACCCAGGTACCTACCCAACCCTGACTTCACAACCCAGGTACCTACACAACCCTGACTTCACAACCCTGACTTCACAACCCAGGTACCTACACTACCCTTACTTCACAGCCCAGGTACCTACACAACCCTGGCTTCACAACCCTGGTACCTACACAACCCCGACTTCACAACCCAGGTACCTACACAACCCTGACTTCACAACCCAGGTACCTACACAACCCTGACTTCACAACCCTGACTTCACAACCCAGGTACCTACACTACCCTTACTTCACAGCCCAGGTACCTACACAACCCTGACTTCACAACCCTGGTACCTACACAACCCCGACTTCACAACCCAGGTACCTACAAAACCCTGACTTCACAACCCAGGTACCTACACAACCCTGACTTCACAACCCAGGTACCTACACAACCCTGACTTCACAACCCAGGTACCTACACTACCCTTACTTCACAGCCCAGGTACCTACACAACCCTGGTACCTACACAACCCTTACTTCACAACCCAGGTACCTACACAACCCTGACTTCACAACCCTGACTTCACAACCCAGGTACCTTCACTACCCTTACTTCACAGCCCAGGTACCTACACAACCCTGACTTCACAACCCTGGTACCTACACAACCCCGACTTCACAACCCAGGTACCGACACAACCCCGACTTCACAACCCAGGTACCTACACAACCCTGACTTCACAACCCAGGTACCTACACAACCCTGACTTCACAACCCTGACTTCACAACCCAGGTACCTAAACTACCCTTACTTCACAGCCCAGGTACCTGCACAACCCTGGTACATACACAACCCTGACTTCACAACCCTGGTACCTACACAACCCCGACTTCACAACCCAGGTACCTACACAAACCTGACTTCACAACCCTGACTTTACAACCCCGATACCTACACAAACCTGACTTCTCAACCCAGGTACCTACACTACCCTGACTTTACGACCCGGTACCTACACAAGCCTGACTTCACAACCCTGGTACCTACACAACCCCGACTTCACAACCCAGGTACCTACACAAACCTGACTTCACAACCCTGACTTTACAACCCCGATACCTACACAACCCTGACTTCACAACCCAGGTATCTACACTACCCTGACTTTACAACCCGGTACCTACACAACCCTGACTTCACAACCCAGGTACCTACGCAACCCTGACTTCACAATCCCGGTACTTACACAACCCTGACTTCACAACCCAGGTATCTACACTACCCTGACTTTACAACCCGGTACCTACACAACCCTGACTTCACAACCCAGGTACCTACACAACCCTGACTTCACAACCCTGACTTCACAACCCAGGTACCTACACTACCCTTACTTCACAGCCCAGGTACCTACACAACCCTGGTACCTACACAACCCTGACTTCACAACCCTGGTACCTACACAACCCAACTTCACAACCCAGGTACCTACACAAACCTGACTTCACAACCCTGACTTTACAACCCCTATACCTACACAAACCTGACTTCACAACCCAGGTACCTACACTACCCTGACTTTACGACCCTGACTTCACAACCCAGGTACCTACACTACCCTTACTTCACAGCCCAGGTACCTACACAACCCTTGTACATACACAACCCTGACTTCACAACCCAGGTACCGACACAACCCCGACTTCACAACCCAGGTACCTACACAACCCTGACTTCACAACCCAGGTACCTACACAACCCTGACTTCACAACCCTGACTTCACAACCCAGGTACCTACACTACCCTTACTTCACAGCCCAGGTACCTACACAACCCTGACTTCACAACCCTGGTACCTACACAACCCCGACTTCACAACCCAGGTACCTACACAAACCTGACTTCACAACCCTGACTTCAAAACCCAGGTATCTTGACAACCCTGACTTCACAACCCAGGTACCTACACTACCCTTACTTCACAGCCCAGGTTGCTACACAACCCTGACTTCACAACCCCAACTTCCCAACCCAGGTACCGACACAACCCTGGCTTCACAACCCAGGTACCTACACAACCCTGACTTCACAACCCAGGTACCTACACAATCCTGACTTCACACCCCAGGTACCTACACAACCCTGACTTCACAACCCAGGTACCTACACTACCCTTACTTCACAGCCCAGGTACCTACACAACCCAGGTACCTACCCAACCCTGACTTCACAACCCAGGTACCTACACAACCCTGACTTCACAACCCTGACTTCACAACCCAGGTACCTACACTACCCTTACTTCACAGCCCAGGTACCTACACAACCCTGGCTTCACAACCCTGGTACCTACACAACCCCGACTTCACAACCCAGGTACCGACACAACCCCGACTTCACAACCCAGGTACCTACACAACCCTGACTTCACAACCCAGGTACCTACACAACCCTGACTTCACAACCCAGGTACCTACACAACCCTGACTTCACAACCCAGGTACCTACACTACCCTTACTTCACAGCCCAGGTACCTACACAACCCTGGTACCTACACAACCCTGACTTCACAACCCTGGTACCTACACAACCCCGACTTCACAACCCAGGTACCTACACAAACCTGACTTCACAACCCTGACTTTACAACCCCGATACCTACACAAACTTGACTTCACAACCCAGGTACCTACACTACCCTGACTTTACGACCCGGTACCTACACAACCCTGACTTCACAACCCTGGTACCTACACAACCCCGACTTCACAACCCAGGTACCTACACAAACCTGACTTCACAACCCTGACTTTACAACCCCGATACCTACACAAACCTGACTTCTCAACCCAGGTACCTACACAACCCTGACTTTACAACCCTGACTTCACAACCCAGGTACCTACACTACCCTTACTTCACAGCCCAGGTACCTACACAACCCTGACTTCACAACCCTGGTACCTACACAACCCCGACTTCACAACCCAGGTACCGACACAACCCCGACTTCACAACCCAGGTACCTACACAACCCTGACTTCACAACCCAGGTACCTACACAGCCCAGGTACCTACACAACCCTGGTACCTACACAACCCTGACTTCACAACCCTGGTACCTACACAACCCCGACTTCACAACCCCGGTACCTACACTACCCTGACTTTACGACCCGGTACCTACACAAGCCTGACTTCACAACCCAGGTACCTACACTACCCTTACTTCACAGCCCAGGTACCTACACAACCCTGACTTCACAACCCTGGTACCTACACAACCCCGACTTCACAACCCAGGTACCTACACAAACCTGACTTCACAACCCTGACTTCAAAACCCAGGTATCTTGACAACCCTGACTTCACAACCCAGGTACCTACACTACCCTTACTTCACAGTCCAGGTTGCTACACAACCCTGACTTCACAACCCCGACTTCCCAACCCAGGTACCGACACAACCCCGACTTCACAACCCAGGTACCTACACAACCCTGACTTCACAACCCAGGTACCTACACAACCCTGACTTCACACCCCAGGTACCTACACAACCCTGACTTCACAACCCAGGTAGCTACACTACCCTTACTTCACAGCCCAGGTACCTACACAACCCAGGTACCTACCCAACCCTGACTTCACAACCCAGGTACCTACACAACCCTGACTTCACAACCCTGACTTCACAACCCAGGTACCTACACTACCCTTACTTCACAGCCCAGGTACCTACACAACCCTGACTTCACAACCCTGGTACCTACACAACCCAGACTTCACAACCCAGGTACCGACACAACCCCGACTTCACAACCCAGGTACCTACACAACCCTGACTTCACAACCCAGGTACCTACACAACCCTGACTTCACAACCCAGGTACCTACACTACCCTTACTTCACAGCCCAGGTACCTACACAACCCTGGTACCTACACAACCCTGACTTCACAACCCTGGTACCTACACAACCCCGACTTCACAACCCAGGTACCTACACAAACCTGACTTCACAACCCTGACTTTACAACCCCGATACCTACACAAACTTGACTTCACAACCCAGGTACCTACACTACCCTGACTTTACGACCCGGTACCTACACAACCCTGACTTCACAACCCTGGTACCTACACAACCCCGACTTCACAACCCAGGTACCTACACAAACCTGACTTCACAACCCTGACTTTACAACCCCGATACCTACACAAACCTGACTTCACAACCGAGGTACCTACACAACCCTGACTTTACAACCCTGACTTCACAACCCAGGTACCTACACTACCCTTACTTCACAGCCCAGGTACCTACACAACCCTGACTTCACAACCCTGGTACCGACACAACCCCGACTTCACAACCCAGGTACCGACACAACCCCGACTTCACAACCCAGGTACCTACACAACCCTGACTTCACAACCCAGGTACCTACACAGCCCAGGTACCTACACAACCCTGGTACCTACACAACCCTGACTTCACAACCCTGGTACCTACACAACCCCGACTTCACAACCCAGGTACCTACACAAACCTGACTTCACAACCCTGACTTTACAACCCCGATACCTACACAAACCTGACTTCACAACCCAGGTACCTACACAACCCTGACTTTACAACCCTGACTTCACAACCCAGGTACCTACACTACCCTTACTTCACAGCCCAGGTACCTACACAACCCTGACTTCACAACCCTGGTACCTACACAACCCCGACTTCACAACCCAGGTACCGACACAACCCCGACTTCACAACCCAGGTACCTACACAACCCTGACTTCACAACCCAGGTACCTACACAGCCCAGGTACCTACACAACCCTGGTACCTACACAACCCTGACTTCACAACCCTGGTACCTACACAACCCCGACTTCACAACCCCGGTACCTACACAAACCTGACTTCACAACCCTGGCTTTACAACCCCGATTCCTACACAAACCTGACTTCACAACCCAGGTACCTACACTACCCTTACTTCACAGCCCAGGTACCTACACAACCCTGACTTCACAACCCAGGTACCTACACAACCCTGACTTCACACCCCAGGTACCTACACAACCCTGACTTCACAACCCAGGTACCTACACTACCCTTACTTCACAGCCCAGGTACCTACACAACCCAGGTACCTACCCAACCCTGACTTCACAACCCAGGTACCTACACAACCCTGACTTCACAACCCTGACTTCACAACCCAGGTACCTACACTACCCTTACTTCACAGCCCAGGTACCTACACAACCCTGGCTTCACAACCCTGGTACCTACACAACCCCAACTTCACAACCCAGGTACCGACACAACCCCGACTTCACAACCCAGGTACCTACACAACCCTGACTTCACAACCCAGGTACCTACACAACCCTGACTTCACAACCCAGGTACCTACACAACCCTGACTTCACAACCCAGGTACCTACACTACCCTTACTTCACAGCCCAGGTACCTACACAACCCTGGTACCTACACAACCCTGACTTCACAACCCTGGTACCTACACAACCCCGACTTCACAACCCAGGTACCTACACAAACCTGACTTCACAACCCTGACTTTACAACCCCGATACCTACACAAACTTGACTTCACAACCCAGGTACCTACACTACCCTGACTTTACGACCCGGTACCTACACAACCCTGACTTCACAACCCTGGTACCTACACAACCCCGACTTCACAACCCAGGTACCTACACAAACCTGACTTCACAACCCTGACTTTACAACCCCGATACCTACACAAACCTGACTTCTCAACCCAGGTACCTACACAACCCTGACTTTACAACCCTGACTTCACAACCCAGGTACCTACACTACCCTTACTTCACAGCCCAGGTACCTACACAACCCTGACTTCACAACCCTGGTACCTACACAACCCCGACTTCACAACCCAGGTACCGACACAACCCCGACTTCACAACCCAGGTACCTACACAACCCTGACTTCACAACCCAGGTACCTACACAACCCTGACTTCACAACCCTGGTACCTACACAACCCCGACTTCACAACCCAGGTACCTACACAAACCTGACTTCACAACCCTGACTTTACAACCCCGATACCTACACAAACCTGACTTCTCAACCCAGGTACCTACACAACCCTGACTTTACAACCCTGACTTCACAACCCAGGTACCTACACTACCCTTACTTCACAGCCCAGGTACCTAGACAACCCTGACTTCACAACCCTGGTACCTACACAACCCCGACTTCACAACCCAGGTACCGACACAACCCCGACTTCACAACCCAGGTACCTACACAACCCTGACTTCACAACCCAGGTACCTACACAGCCCAGGTACCTACACAACCCTGGTACCTACACAACCCTGACTTCACAACCCTGGTACCTACACAACCCCGACTTCACAACCCCGGTACCTACACAAACCTGACTTCACAACCCTGACTTTACAACCCCGATTCCTACACAAACCTGACTTCACAACCCAGGTACCTACACTACCCTTACTTCACAGCCCAGGTACCTACACAACCCTGACTTCACAACCCTGGTACCTACACAACCCCGACTTCACAACCCAGGTACCTACACAAACCTGACTTCACAACCCTGACTTCAAAACCCAGGTATCTTGACAACCCTGACTTCACAACCCAGGTACCTACACTACCCTTACTTCACAGTCCAGGTTGCTACACAACCCTGACTTCACAACCCCGACTTCCCAACCCAGGTACCGACACAACCCCGACTTCACAACCCAGGTACCTACACAACCCTGACTTCACAACCCAGGTACCTACACAACCCTGACTTCACACCCCAGGTACCTACACAACCCTGACTTCACAACCCAGGTAGCTACACTACCCTTACTTCACAGCCCAGGTACCTACACAACCCAGGTACCTACCCAACCCTGACTTCACAACCCAGGTACCTACACAACCCTGACTTCACAACCCTGACTTCACAACCCAGGTACCTACACTACCCTTACTTCACAGCCCAGGTACCTACACAACCCTGACTTCACAACCCTGGTACCTACACAACCCCGACTTCACAACCCAGGTACCGACACAACCCCGACTTCACAACCCAGGTACCTACACAACCCTGACTTCACAACCCAGGTACCTACACAACCCTGACTTCACAACCCAGGTACCTACACAACCCTGACTTCACAACCCAGGTACCTACACTACCCTTACTTCACAGCCCAGGTACCTACACAACCCTGGTACCTACACAACCCTGACTTCACAACCCTGGTACCTACACAACCCCGACTTCACAACCCAGGTACCTACACAAACCTGACTTCACAACCCTGACTTTACAACCCCGATACCTACACAAACTTGACTTCACAACCCAGGTACCTACACTACCCTGACTTTACGACCCGGTACCTACACAACCCTGACTTCACAACCCTGGTACCTACACAACCCCGACTTCACAACCCAGGTACCTACACAAACCTGACTTCACAACCCTGACTTTACAACCCCGATACCTACACAAACCTGACTTCACAACCGAGGTACCTACACAACCCTGACTTTACAACCCTGACTTCACAACCCAGGTACCTACACTACCCTTACTTCACAGCCCAGGTACCTACACAACCCTGACTTCACAACCCTGGTACCTACACAACCCCGACTTCACAACCCAGGTACCGACACAACCCCGACTTCACAACCCAGGTACCTACACAGCCCAGGTACCTACACAACCCTGGTACCTACACAACCCTGACTTCACAACCCTGGTACCTACACAACCCTGACTTCACAACCCAGGTACCTACACAGCCCAGGTACCTACACAACCCTGGTACCTACACAACCCTGACTTCACAACCCTGGTACCTACACAACCCCGACTTCACAACCCAGGTACCTACACAAACCTGACTTCACAACCCTGACTTTACAACCCCGATACCTACACAAACCTGACTTCACAACCCTGGTATCTACACAACCCCGACTTCACAACCCAGGTACCTACACTACCCTTACTTCACAACCCTGACTTTACAACCCCGATACCTACACAAACTTGACTTCACAACCCAGGTACCTACACTACCCTGACTTTACGACCCGGTACCTACACAACCCTGACTTCACAACCCTGGTACCTACACAACCCCGACTTCACAACCCAGGTACCTACACAAACCTGACTTCACAACCCTGACTTTACAACCCCGATACCTACACAAACCTGACTTCACAACCCAGGTACCTACACAACCCTGACTTTACAACCCTGACTTCACAACCCAGGTACCTACACAACCCTGACTTCACAACCCAGGTACCTACACAACCCTGACTTCACAACCCAGGTACCTACACTACCCTTACTTCACAGCCCAGGTACCTACACAACCCTGGTACCTACACAACCCTGACTTCACAACCCTGGTACCTACACAACCCCGACTTCACAACCCAGGTACCTACACAAACCTGACTTCACAACCCTGACTTTACAACCCCGATACCTACACAAACTTGACTTCACAACCCAGGTACCTACACTACCCTGACTTTACGACCCGGTACCTACACAACCCTGACTTCACAACCCTGGTACCTACACAACCCCGACTTCACAACCCAGGTACCTACACAAACCTGACTTCACAACCCTGACTTTACAACCCCGATACCTACACAAACCTGACTTCACAACCGAGGTACCTACACAACCCTGACTTTACAACCCTGACTTCACAACCCAGGTACCTACACTACCCTTACTTCACAGCCCAGGTACCTACACAACCCTGACTTCACAACCCTGGTACCTACACAACCCCGACTTCACAACCCAGGTACCGACACAACCCCGACTTCACAACCCAGGTACCTACACAACCCTGACTTCACAACCCAGGTACCTACACAGCCCAGGTACCTACACAACCCTGGTACCTACACAACCCTGACTTCACAACCCTGGTACCTACACAACCCCGACTTCACAACCCAGGTACCTACACAAACCTGACTTCACAACCCTGACTTTACAACCCCGATACCTACACAAACCTGACTTCACAACCCTGGTATCTACACAACCCCGACTTCACAACCCAGGTACCTACACTACCCTTACTTCACAACCCTGACTTTACAACCCCGATACCTACACAAACTTGACTTCACAACCCAGGTACCTACACTACCCTGACTTTACGACCCGGTACCTACACAACCCTGACTTCACAACCCTGGTACCTACACAACCCCGACTTCACAACCCAGGTACCTACACAAACCTGACTTCACAACCCTGACTTTACAACCCCGATACCTACACAAACCTGACTTCACAACCCAGGTACCTACACAACCCTGACTTTACAACCCTGACTTCACAACCCAGGTACCTACACTACCCTTACTTCACAGCCCAGGTACCTACACAACCCTGACTTCACAACCCTGGTACCTACACAACCCCGACTTCACAACCCAGGTACCGACACAACCCCGACTTCACAACCCAGGTACCTACACAACCCTGACTTCACAACCCAGGTACCTACACAGCCCAGGTACCTACACAACCCTGGTACCTACACAACCCTGACTTCACAACCCTGGTACCTACACAACCCCGACTTCACAACCCCGGTACCTACACAAACCTGACTTCACAACCCTGACTTTACAACCCCGATTCCTACACAAACCTGACTTCACAACCCAGGTACCTACACTACCCTTACTTCACAGCCCAGGTACCTACACAACCCTGACTTCACAACCCTGGTACCTACACAACCCCGACTTCACAACCCAGGTACCTACACAAACCTGACTTCACAACCCTGACTTCAAAACCCAGGTATCTTGACAACCCTGACTTCACAACCCAGGTACCTACACTACCCTTACTTCACAGTCCAGGTTGCTACACAACCCTGACTTCACAACCCCGACTTCCAAACCCAGGTACCGACACAACCCCGACTTCACAACCCAGGTACCTACACAACCCTGACTTCACAACCCAGGTACCTACACAGCCCTGACTTCACACCCCAGGTACCTACACAACCCTGACTTCACAACCCAGGTACCTACACTACCCTTACTTCACAGCCCAGGTACCTACACAACCCAGGTACCTACCCAACCCTGACTTCACAACCCAGGTACCTACACAACCCTGACTTCACAACCCTGACTTCACAACCCAGGTACCTACACTACCCTTACTTCACAGCCCAGGTACCTACACAACCCTGACTTCACAACCCTGGTACCTACACAACCCCGACTTCACAACCCAGGTACCGACACAACCCCGACTTCACAACCCAGGTACCTACACAACCCTGACTTCACAACCCAGGTACCTACACAACCCTGACTTCACAACCCAGGTACCTACACAACCCTGACTTCACAACCCTGACTTCACAACCCAGGTACCTACACTACCCTTACTTCACAGCCCAGGTACCTACACAACCCTGGTACCTACACAACCCTGACTTCACAACCCTGGTACCTACACAACCCCGACTTCACAACCCAGGTACCTACACAAACCTGACTTCACAACCCTGACTTTACAACCCCGATACCTACACAAACTTGACTTCACAACCCAGGTACCTACACTACCCTGACTTTACGACCCGGTACCTACACAACCCTGACTTCACAACCCTGGTACCTACACAACCCCGACTTCACAACCCAGGTACCTACACAAACCTGACTTCACAACCCCGACTTTACAACCCCGATACCTACACAAACCTGACTTCACAACCCAGGTACCTACACAACCCTGACTTCACAACCCAGGTACCTACACAACCCTGACTTCACACCCCAGGTACCTACACAACCCTGACTTCACAACCCAGGTACCTACCCAACCCTGACTTCACAACCCAGGTACCTACACAACCCTGACTTCACAACCCTGACTTCACAACCCAGGTACCTACACTACCCTTACTTCACAGCCCAGGTACCTACACAACCCTGACTTCACAACCCTGGTACCTACACAACCCTGACTTCACAACCCAGGTACCGACACAACCCCGACTTCACAACCCCTATACCTACACAACCCTGACTTCACAACCCAGGTACCTACACAACCCTGAGTTCACAACCCAGGTACCTACACAACCCTGACTTCACAACCCTGACTTCACAACCCAGGTACCTACACTACCCTTACTTCACAGCCCAGGTACCTACACAACCCTGGTACCTACACAACCCCGACTTCACAACCCTGGTACCTACACAACCCTGACTTCACAACCCAGGTACCTACACAAACCTGACTTCACAACCCTGACTTTACAACCCAGGTACCTACACTACCCTTACTTCACAGCCCAGGTACCTACACAACCCTTACTTCACAGCCCAGGTACCTACACAACCCTGGTACCTACACAACCCTGACTTCACAACCCTGGTACCTACACAACCCTGACTTCACAACCCAGGTACCTACACAACCCTGACTTCACAACCCAGGTACCTACACAAACCTGACTTCACAACCCTGACTTTACAACCCCGATACCTACACAAACTTGACTTCACAACCCAGGTACCTACACTACCCTGACTTTACGACCCGGTACCTACACAACCCTGACTTCACAACCCTGGTACCTACACAACCCCGACTTCACAACCCTGGTACCTACACAAACCTGACTTCACAACCCTGACTTTACAACCCCGATACCTACACAAACCTGACTTCACAACCCAGGTACCTACACAACCCTGACTTTACAACCCTGACTTCACAACCCAGGTACCTACACTACCCTTACCTCACAGCCCAGGTACCTACTCAACCCTGACTTCACAACCCTGGTACCTACACAACCCCGACTTCACAACCCAGGTACCGACACAACCCCGACTTCACAACCCAGGTACCTACACAACCCTGACTTCACAACCCAGGTACCTACACAGCCCAGGTACCTACACAACCCTGGTACCTACACAACCCTGACTTCACAACCCTGGTACCTACACAACCCTGACTTCACAACCCCGGTACCTACACAAACCTGACTTCACAACCCTGACTTTACAACCCCGATTCCTACACAAACCTGACTTCACAACCCAGGTACCTACACTACCCTGACTTTACGACCCGGTACCTACACAACCCTGACTTCACAGCCCAGGTACCTACACTACCCTTATTTCACAGCCCAGGTACCTACACAACCCTGACTTCACAACCCTGGTACCTACACAACCCCGACTTCACAACCCCGACTTCACAACCCAGGTACCTACACAACCCTGACTTCACAACCCTGGTACCTACACAACCCCGACTTCACAACCCAGGTACCTACACAACCCTGACTTCACAACCCCGGTACCTACACACCCCTGACTTCACAACCCCGGTACCTACACAACCCTGACTTAACAACCCCGGTACCTACACAACCCTGACTTCACAACCCCGGTGCCTACACAACCCTGACTTCACAACCCCGGTGCCTACACACCCCTGACTTCACAACCCCGGTACCTACACAACCCCGACTTCACAACCCAGGTACCTACACACCCCTGATTTTTGTGTACCATTACACACCTACTGCGCACGCACACACACACACATGCACACACACGCCCACACATACACACACACACACCAACAAAGACACACACACCCACACACACACACAGACGAATGTAAAACTTATACAGACAGGTCAAGGCAGTGTGTGTGTGTCTGTGTTTCCTCAACATCTGTCCATCCTAACCAGAAGGGTGAAGTAAAGGGCGGCTGGAATGGTTGGATGAAATGTTTTCTCTCCTTTTGCCTTCTCTTATTTTTTCTTTCTTTTACTTTTTTCATGTCCTGTTCTTTTCTTCTTGTCCATACTGCCGCCATTATTTCTTGATCCCTCCTCCTTTTCCTCCTGCCTTCTTCCTTAGATTGTTTCTATCCCTCTTCTTTTCCTCTGTCACTCTTTCCCTTGCTCAGTCTCTCTCTCTCTGTCTCTATTATTGAGTCTCTCGGGTTCTCCTCTAGGTTTATTTTCTAGAACACAGGGACTAGAAGGTTTTGAAGGCTGTATGGTTTATCAGTAGCCCAGCAGCAGATCCTGCTCTCATGCTGCCCAAGCAAGGCAAGCCCCGAGCTCACAAGCCCACCAGCCCTGAGCTCACAAACCCCGAGCTCACAAGCCCACCAGCCCTGAGCTCACAAGCCCCGAGCTCACACTCTGTTGTCCTGACTGGGCTTCAGTCTTCCCTCACATTCTGCATGTGCATGTGTGTGTGTGTGTGTGTGTGTGTGTGTGTGTGTGTGTGTGTGTGTGTGTGTGTGTGTGTGTGCGTGCGTGCGTGCGTGTGTGAGAGGGAGAGAGAGAGAGAGAGAGAGAGAGAGAGAGACTTCTCCTGGATCTCCACCTTGTTGTGGTGGAGAAGCTTGCGTGTACCAGTGATCTCAAGCACTATGCCATCTGGAGTTTGGCTCCTGGTAGGGTCACCCCAGGTCGATAAGTCAAGGGGGAGTTTCCAGACGAAGCGCAATCCAACAAAGACCCCAACGGCAGAAATGGTAGAAGATGTCCAGGTCACAGTGGCAGTGAAGGTGGATGAAGGCTGCAACAGAGGGTGGTCCCCAATTGTCTTGGTTCTCCATGCCATTGGACTCTGGCAACCCCCTGCCAAGAACGGTGTGGTGGCTGCAGGCACATCAGCCTCTCCACGCAAAAAGCAGTTACGCACAGGCATCCTCCCATTATGCAGCTTCAGGATCAGCCTCTACACCCACCTGGAGATCCAGGGGGACGCAGATGGAGGATGGTCATACTCGACCCCGAGTGACTGCCGATGATGATGATGATGATGTGTGAGAGAGAGAGAGGAGAGAGTATGTGAATGTTAACAATAGTTAACAATAGCAGCAATGTATGTCTGGCACATGTGTCCCTTTAAATATATGTACAGGCAGGAGAGGTGTGTACTGTGTGCACACAAACAACCGTCCATACATACATTCCTACTAACACAAATACCCAGTCTCTGGCTGTTGTGTGAATATACGCCAGGATATAAATAATGACCCATAATTACAGTTCTTGCACTCTCTTTCGCATAACAATGTGCAGAGTGTAATGACCCATATGCTGTTAGAAGAGGGGATTCTTGGTCTATGGGTTCATGGCTTTTGAGAAAAACATTGTTAAAATGTTTTATGAAGCACATGTGTGTAGTCACCATGAACATACTTATAAGGGACGATTAGCATCTTTAAGTGTTATAATACGTAGATATAAGCCACTGTAGGGTTCAGTGCTTGGTCCTCTTCTGTTCATCGTTTATATGCTGCCCTTGATAACATCATACGTCATCATGGTCTCTACTTACACTGCTACGCCGATGACGTCCAACTCCACATCTCCACTGAATCCATCACTACTACAACCTACCCCAGTCTGACCAGCTGCCTCACTGAAATTAAATCATGGACGCAAGCCAAATTCCTCAAACTAAATTGTGATCAATCTGACATGATCACCATCGGTCCAAAATCCTTTACCAAACCACTCACAGTATCTGCATCACCATCACCAACTCCACTCCGCCTGCCTCCCCACACATCCGCATCCTTGGAGTAATTTTCAACAGCAACCTCTCCTTTGAACACCACGTCAATCAAATCACCAGAACTGCCTTTTTTCCACCCAAAAAATATGCATGTTGCCTAAAAATAACGATGCTAAATTGTTTTAATTTTTGCCAAAAGGTTAATCAAGAATCGAAAGGAGTTGAATCAAGCGCAACTGGACTTGGTATATATCCGTGAAAACCAAGTCCAGTTGCACTTGACTCAACTCCTTTGGATAACCATGACCTGGATGAATGAGAACATTCACAGACATGTTAATCAAGAAGATAATTATGATTTAAGTGTGGAAGACATGTTAGTAAAAATATTAGGCAGCTCCATTCTGTTTATTTATTTCTATAAGTTATTTGATACTGTGAACCATAGATTTATGTTAAAAGATATTCAGTCTTTTGTCCAAAGCAGTTGAATCAAGTGCAACTGGACTTGGTATATATCCGTGAAGACGTTTCACCTCTCATCCAAGAGGCTTCCTCAGTTCGTGCCTTTCTTACTAGACCAAGCTAGTCTGACTGGCTGGTGATGAGACTCAGAATTTATACATAAATTCTGAAATTCTGAGTCTCATCACCAGCCAGTCAGACTAGCTTGGTTTTGTATAGCGCCTTTCAAGAAACCCAAGGATGCTTTACACTAGATAAGAAAAAAATATTAAAACAAAGATTAAAAAAAATGTTCGATGGAATTGTCACAAAGTGCAATACCCAGGTTCAAAATAAGTTGTGGAAATAGGAGAGGATATCCACCCCCCTCTTTTTTTTTTACTTGTAATCCGCAATATGGCCTTATACCTTAAGTAGGGACAATTTGATATCAGGCTTCTGGAAGTGAATTCAACTTGTTCCAACAAGTGGATGATACAATAATATATTTAATATCCATATTTCTAAAATAGAATATAGAGCACAAACGCAGTCAAGTTTATTGAACAATTGTCAGTGCTATCAGACGTGAAAATAGATATAAAGAAGTCTGTGTTGTTATTTCTTAAACCTGTAATGCAGAAGTTTTATCTTCCTCTTCTGGTAGTGAGAGTAACTACTCTTCTTTCAGCGCTCTCCAATGAGGAAACAATTTCATGTGGAGAAACTTTGTTTTTTAAGTATCATGTGGAGAAACTAACTTCTTAGTCTAAAAATCTTATAATAACAGAAAAAAATGAAACATTAGAAGGTGCTTTTAAAATTAATTGGCCAATTAGATTTATTTGGTAAAAAATGTATTTGTATTACATTTTTCCTAAGTACTTGTTTGACTTAATGAGTTGTATTGAATTTCTGCTGAAATATAACTACAGAATACAAATGTAAAAAAAATAAAATAAAAAAAATAAGATATGCTCTTTTGGCTTGGACTTTGCCTTAAACATTTTTCCCCAAACAGAGTTGAAATAACTATAATATTCAATTTTTTTTCTAATAGATAATTTGAGAGTGGTGTGATAGTAATGAATAATAATGATACTAATGATAGTAATGATAATGAATGATAGTAAATAGTGAATACGGAAATAGTAAATGCAGATGGTCATGTACTTACAAAGTCAATTTCTTAACAAATTTCAAACAGTGGTTATAATGGAGGAATATGCATTTGTTTTTGATCCTTTACATTAAAACCTTTTACAGGAGCAATATATTTTACTTTATGAGGTAATAAATCTCAATAATACTGATAATGTTACAGCTATTAACAACTGATCTGCATTTTTCATTAAAACAAAAAGAGTTATGCTTGAACTCATCATACCAATTTTACGGTGTCTATTTTATCTTACTGCTCCCGGACCTTGAGGTCTGTTCAGCATTTGATTCTTTCTCAAATACCGCTAAAATTGCAGCCAGTAGCATGTGACACTAGCCTGTTGCTGTACTCTTTTAAGCTATGCATAAGGCATACTTCAAATTAGTACTGCTGCTATGAAAGAATGTGTACTTTTGGTGAACCTTGTTCTCCTGTTTACAAAAGTATGTGGGTTGTAAATTGCTATGTAGGGTTCTCCGTACATCTTGGCAAACACAAATGAATCACTTTACTGAAAGCATCCAAAACACAAAGTCACTGAAATCATTTACTTAACATATCAGACAAACACAAGTAGGAATGAAAGAATAAAGCTTTTTGATACATTATGATCATGTGGTAATGAAGGCAAATACATTTTAGATGTGTTCAAAGAAATTAGGTGGGTTTCAGCACTTTATAATCTTTGTCAGTGCATCTTTGTAGTAATGGCTTGTAATTATAATTTGTACAGGATAGGACCTTATAGATCTTATGGATGGTGACGTACACATGGATCATTCCAAGTATTCTGCTTGTCATGGTTTATTAACATGCAAATCATACGAAATGTTTTCCAGTCAAAACATTTTACTGAACTTCCACCACTTAACCTCCCAACACTGAACTTCCCCATTCACCTACGTCTGTCTGTCTCTCTTCCTCTTCCTTTGAATGTCCTCTTCCTCTCTGCATCCCTCCCCCTCATCTCCTATTAGACATAGATGAGTGTGCCGAAGGACTGATTTCCTGTGGTGTTCATGCCGAGTGTATCAACCTGCCAGGTGGTCATCGATGCCAGTGCCACAGCGGCTTTGAGTTGGGCTTTGATGGACGCACCTGTGTTGGTAAGTAGCGTGCACCCTTTCAGTGGAACCCGCACGCCACAACCTAACGTACTCAAGACATAAAAGTACAAGCAATATCATGGGTTTAACAGCAGTTTACTACTTGTGTCAGGGACCTGAAAGAAACTATATACCTTCTGCAAAATGTTATGCGGCAGAGAACCAAAGTACAACATCTCTTCTCTCCTTGGCTGCCTGAATTTGATGCCAAATCCTACTTGTGTACTACAAGCACCTTGATAATCCTGGAATTCCTGTTTCTATATTGAGGAGTCAATCACCCTAGTCACCTTTAAATATGCCACCAACCCTCATGCTACACTTAGGATGACCTTCACCTCCACATTGAGAGGACAAATAAGCCCAAACTGTCCAATCCCTATTGGATCCTTCTCAGTTGGTATGGAAATACCTCCTGCTTTCCACCAAGCCCTTGGAATAATGTCTGTTTTCATACTACTACCATTAAGTTCCATAGCTATTTCTAAACAGCAGGCAGACTCTTATAAAGCTGATGAGGAACCCCATTGAGTTCAGGTGAAGAGGAGGCCGTTTCACACTTCATAGTATCATGCACCTCACTCTGCCTGGCTGGGTGGGCCTCATTACCATCTATCTCTTCAATTGGTGGGAGATCTGCAAGCATCAGAAGTTCCCTAGCCCTCTGACTATTTTTGTGCAGTCTGTTAAGGTATTCCTCCAACTTCTGTCTTTCTACGTTTAAACTACCCCTTTTCTCTTAGCTGAATGGTGTCTTAACAAATATGAATGGGTCCTTACCCTTGTTCGCTGCTACTTCCTCCTTCCAAGAAGCTCAGCCCTCCTCGGCATAGACAGCTCACTTTTTAGCTCAGCTTCTACCTCTCTGATGCTGTCTTGGTCTTCATCACCTACTCATTTACAGCGTTTTGTTAAGTGCCTTTACTTTATCCCCTGGCTCAGAGCTTGAAAAATACAAACGTGGTACGTTTTGGAAGGAGGCTGCCTAGTAGTTGAATGGTTGCCATTTCGGTTAACAGTCTTTCCTTATACCCGACAGACACACATTTTTAATTTTGGTTGGACTTAAAGAGAGAGCAAAACAACTGCTCGTCCCTTAAAGGAGTCCACAGAATGTCATTAGATGGATAAATGTCCATGTATGTAGAAACTTTCCTAGTTCTTAAATTCACCTGCAGTCTCTTTCTGAGGACATTGTGTGGCTTTTATAGATTCTGATTTGAATTGGTCTTATTGTACTTGTACATTAAGGTGTTTTAGAGTTCGGTATTTTGGTTCCACAACGAGTTACGACCCTGGAAGGCATGTTTCACTCGTGTTGGGGAGGCAGATAACCTCTACCACAACAGCTGCAAGCCATGGGAAGGGCAGGGAGGCAAGACCACAGAGTGGGGAGGATGGTATGAGACGCATTTGTGAGAAGAAAAGAGAGAAGGAGTAAATAAAGATGAAGTGAGACAACTAGCATGGGAATGAAAGGGTGATATGGAGAGAGATGGAGTTGAAAAAAATGGAACAGGGACAGTCCATGTTCAAATGGAATGTGTAGTAGCGAGGACCTATTTGCCTCCCTCCCTCTCTCTCTTTCCCTCTCTCTCTCTCTCTCTCTCTCTCTCTCTCTCTCTCTCTCTCTCTCTCTCTCTCTCTCTCTCTCTCTCTCTCTCTCTCTCTCTCTCTCTCTTTGTCTCTCTCTCTCTGTCCCTGTCTGTCTGTCTCTCTCTCTTTCTCTTTCTCTCTCTTTCTCTCTCTCTTTCTCTCTCTTTGTCTCTCTCTCTCTCTCTGTCTCTCTCTCTTTCTCTCTCTCTTTGTCTCTCTCTCTCTGTCCCTGTCTGTCTGTCTGTCTGTCTGTCTGTCTGTCTGTCTGTCTGTCTCTCTCTCTCTCTCTCTCTCTCTCTCTCTCTCTCTCTCTCTCTCTCTCTCTCTCTCTCTCTCTCTCTCTCTTTCTCTCTCTCTCTCTCTTTCTCTTTCTCTCTCTCAGTTCAATTCAATTCAATATGTGCTTTATTGGCATGACATACATTTGTGTATATATTGCCAAAGCATGTAAAACAACAACAACACAACACAACAATGATTAAAATAATAACAGCAACAACAACGATTACTTCCTGCCTTTCTCTCTCTTTCCCTCTCAGTTCAATTCAGTTCAGTAGTTCCTTTATTGGCATGACATAGGTTTGTGTACATGTTGCCAAAGCATGTAAAACAACAACACAACACTGATTGTAATAACGGCAACAACGATTATGATATCAAACAACAGTAGCAATAATAGTTTTTGGGTCCGCGGCCTAGCCGGCAAGAACACAGCACCAACAACGCCGAGGCCGTGCGCTCGCCCCAGGGGGCCACACTCATTGAGAATGCGCCACCTATAGCCCGCATGTCACCCCGGACCAAAAGCGTCTGCCACGAGGCATTCACTAAATAATGATGACAGCGAATAACAACCATGATAGGTGCCATCACCCACTGTCTCTCAGGTTGTAGCAGGAAAATATCTCTGTCTGTCGCTCGCTCCGTTTGTGTCTCGCTCTCTCTCTGTCTCTCTCTCGTTCTCTCTTTCTTTCTCTTACCTGTTTTTTATTTTATTTTATTTTATTTTTTTATGTTTTGAGTTGTTGTTGAATGATTGTTGAATGATCTCTCTCCTGTTAGTCCCTCAGACGTTTTGTCTTGCTAGCTCTCCCTCTCTCTTCTGTTAGTCTCTCAAACATGTTTTCTTGCTAGCTCTCCCCTCTCTCCTGTTAGTCTCTCAGACGTTTTGTCTTGCTAGCTCTCCCTCTCTCTTCTGTTAGTCTCTCAAACATGTTTTCTTGCTAGCTCTCCCTCTCTCGTTAGTCTCTCAAACGTTTTGTGTTGCTAGCTCTCCCTCTCTCCTGTTAGTCTCTCAAACGTTTTGGTTTGCTAGCTCTCCCTCTCTCTTCTATTAGTCTCTCAAACATGTTTTCTTGCTAGCTCTCCCTCTCTCTTCTATTAGTCTCTCAACGTTTCGGTTTGCTAGCTCTCCCTCTCTCTTCTATTAGTCTCTCAAACATGTTTTCTTGCTAGCTCTGCCTCTCTCTTGTTAGTCTCTCAAACGTTTTGTCTTGTTAGCTCTCCCTCTCTCTTCTGTTAGTCTCTCAAACATGTTTTCTGGCTAGCTCTCACTCTTTTCTGTTAGTCTCTCAAACGTTTTGTCTTGCTAGCTCTCCCTCTCTCTTCTGTTGGTCTCTCAAACGTTTTGTGTTGCTAGCTCTACATTTTTCTTCTGTTAGTCTCTCAAAGTTGTTGTTTTGCTAGCTCTCCCTCTGTCTTCTGTTAGTCTCAAACGTTTTCTCTTGCTAGCTCTCCATCTTTTCTGTTAGTCTCTCAGAGGTGGTATCTTGCTAGCTCTCCCTCTCTCTTCTGTTAGTCTCTCAAAGGTGTTGTCTTGCTAGCTCTCCCTCTCTCTTCTTAGTCTCTCAAACGTTTTGTCTTGCTAACTCTCCCTCTCTCTTTTGGTCTCTCAAACGTTTTGTCTTGCTAGCTCTGCATTTCTCTTCTGTTAGTCTCTCAAACGTTTTGTCTTGCTAGCTCTCCCTCTCTCTTCTGTTGGTCTCTCAAACGTTTTGTGTTGCTAGCTCTGCATTTTTCTTCTGTTAGTCTCTCAAACGTTTTCTCTTGCTAGCTCTCCCTCTTTCTTCTGTTAGTCTCTCAAAGTTGTTGTCTTGCTAGCTCTCCCTCTCTCTTCTTAGTCTCTTAAACGTTTTGTCTTGCTAGCTCTCCCTCTTTCTTTTGGTCTCTCAAACGTTTTGTCTTGCTAGCTCTGCATTTCTCTTTTGTTAGTCTCTCAAACGTTTCGTCTTGCTAGCTCTCCCTCCCTCTTCTGTTAGTCTCTCAAAGTTGTTGTTTTGGTAGCTCTCCCTCTGTCTTTTGTTAGTATCTCAAACGTTTTCTCTTGCTAGCTCTCCCTCTTTCTTCTGTTAGTCTCTCAGAGTTGTTGTCTTGGTAGCTCTCCCTCTGTCTTCTGTTAGTCTCTCAAAGGTGTTGTCTTGCTAGCTCTCCTTGTGTTCTGTTAGTCTCTCAAAGATGTTGTATTGCTAGCTCTCCCTCTGTCTTCTGTTAGTCTCTCAAACGTTTTCTCTTGCTAGCTCTCCCTCTCTCCTGTTAGTCTCTCAAACGTTTTGTCTTGCTCAGTCTCCCTCTCTCTTCTGTTAGTCTTGCAAACGTTTTGTCTTTCTAGCGCTCCCTCTCTCTTCTGTTAGTGTCTCAAAGGTGTTGTCTTGCTTGCTCTCCCTCTGTGTTCTGTTAGTCTCTCAAAGGTGTTGTCTTCCTAGCTCTCCCTCTCTCTTCTTAGTCTCTCAAACGTTTTGTCTTGCTAGCTCTCCCTCTCTCTTTTGGTCTCTCAAACGTTTTGTCTTGCTAGCTCTTCATTTCTCTCCTGTTAGTCTCTCAAACGTTTTGTCTTGCTCAGTCTCCCTCTCTCTTCTGTTGGTCTCTCAAATGTTTTGTCTTGCTCAGTCTCCCTCTCTCTTCTGTTAGTATCTCAAACGTTTTGTCTTGCTCAGTCTCCCTCTCTCTTCTGTTAGTCTTGCAAACGTTTTGTCTTTCTAGCGCTCCCTCTCTCTTCTGTTAGTGTCTCAAAGGTGTTGTCTTGCTTGCTCTCCCTCTGTGTTCTGTTAGTCTCTCAAACGTTTTGTCTTGCTCAGTCTCCCTCTCTCTTCTGTTAGTCTTGCAAACCTTTTGTCTTTCTAGCGCTCCCTCTCTCTTCTTAGTCTCTCAAACGTTTTGTCTTGCTAGCTCTGCATTTCTCTCCTGTTAGTCTCTCAAACGTTTTGTCTTGCTAGCTCTCCCCCTCTCTTCTGTTAGTCTCTCAAACGTGTTGTTTTGCTGGCTCTCCCTCTTCTGTTAGTCTCTCAAATGTGTTGCACCAGTGTTATCAGTCAGCTAGGTCATACAGCTTGTTCATGTAGTTAATTAGCTGTTACTCTTTCAAACTCATTTGACTTGATTTGACCATTCTTAACAGTTGTCCCGCCCTATCCTAGAGGTAATTGGGATGTCAAAAGATTTACCTTCCGGGTAGCGTGGCGGTCTATTCCGTTGCCTACCAACATGGGGAAGGCGGTTCAAATTCCTGTGTTACCTCCAGCTTGGTCGGGTGTCCCTACAGACACAATTGGCTGTGTCTGCGAGTGGGAAGCCGGATGTGGGTATGTGTCCTGGTCGCTGCACTAGCACCTCCTCTGGTCTGTCAGGACCCCTGTTCCAGGGGGAGGGGTAACTGGGGGGAATAGTGTGAACCTCCCACGCGGTACGTCTCCCAGGTGAAACTCCTCACTATCAGGTGAAAAGAAGCGACTGGCAACTCCACATTTTTCGGAGGAGGCATGTGGTAGTCTGCGGCCCTCCCCGGATTGGCAGAGGGGGTGGAGCAGCGACCGGGACAGCTCGGAAGAGTGGGGTAATTGGCCAAGTACAATTGGGGAGATAAAGGGGGTAAATAAAAAAACAAAAACAAAACAAAAGATTTACCTTCCTGTCTAGAGGGCATCCCATGGTAATTTCTGTGTTAATTGCTGTTTAAATATACGCCTAGGCAGCAGCTAAATTCAGGTACTGTACATAGGTATTTTCCAGTAATCATATTCTTTAAAAATTATCACTACCACCCACGTGCAAAATGGAACTATTATTGGCTGTAGTGAGTCACTTCCTCTCACTTCCTTTGTAAGTGAGAGGAAGTGACTCACCACTTTGGTAAATTGCAAAACTTTGTTCAATTAGTCTTTACTACTTTTGCAGCTCAGATTGTGTAATTCTTAATCTCATCAGTTTAACTACTTTTTTCATTGACAAATATACATCAAACTTCATGCAAAAAATAACATGTATACCATTTTGTGTTGACTTGAGTATTTTCATTTCTTACGGTCTTCCATTTGTGGATATATATGTAATTTTGTATTCCTAGTTTAATGCTAATTTTACTGCATTTTAGACCAAGATGAATGCAGCTCCTCTCCATGCCACATCCACGCCAGATGTATCAATGGGCTTGGCTCCTTCCAGTGTCAGTGCCAGCCTGGTTTCCATGGCGATGGTTTCTACTGTGTCTCTCGGGACGGTGAGGGAATTCTGCTTCTGCTCTTGCACCATACTTACTTTTAAACACGCAATTTGACATCTGGTGTAAGATTGTAAATAGCAGACTTATGAAAGTTACAAACCTAAATATCATCTACTACTACTACCACTACTACTACAAACGAAGACAAAACTTAGACGCAGACGTGAACAAAGGAGACCACCGAAAATGTGAATTCGTGCCGCCATTGTGCTACAACGGAAGTGGACATGTTTGGAAACTATACGGATAACAGGTCTTGCTGCTATGTTTTGCTACTATGTATAATTGTTTGTTACAGGACAGCCAGATCGTCCAAAGACCCAGTGTGAGCAACATAGAGACAGTCTGCAGAGTGGAGGGGAGCCCCAGTTGGGTGGAGCCCCCCTTGGGGCCTTCATACCTCAGTGTGACTCCGAGGGACAGTATAGACTACTGCAGGTTACAATGAATTCACAATCTTGTTTACATAATGTCTTGTTGATTTGGCTAACTTGCTAACGTTTTGTGTTTGATAAATTGTTTGCAGTGTCATGGTTCCACTGGCCATTGTTGGTGCGTGGACAGTAGGGGGCAGGAGAGAGCAGGAACCAGGACACCACCGGGTATGCCACCAACAGATTGTAACAAGCCAGGTGAGGGAGAACATAAACACAGTTGCCTTCGACCAAGATTGCACCTTGCATTTGTCAGCAGTCCATGAACGATAGCACCAAACACCAGCAGCACAATAACTTTACAAGGTCTCTGCATGACAAAAATGTTAAACATCATTGAAAGATAAAAAAAAATGTCAATTTACTGATACTGGAATCTCACGTGTGCATGTTGGGAATACTGAATGCACGTTTTAAATGCTAGGAGCCTACTTTACACTGACAGACAAATAACCGTCTACTATGTAGGCTAAGTTTCGATAGTGTTCTATTAAAATTGTGATATTGGTGGCAGCGGTCGGAATCGGAAGTGTCCGGAAGTGTGCAAATTCTCAGAAGTCTCTTCAGAGCGCGGGAATAAAGAAGTGTGAGCGCATGCTTCTGGGAGAGGGTGCCCAGATAGCATCTGGATGTGGGCCACTTCAGGCAGTGATGCAGCGCTGATGGCCTTCTTCTGCCCTGACAAATGGATGTGAGCCTGAAGTGGCCCCCATGTATAGCAGCAAATATGGCCCAAATATGCCAAATCAAATGTGGGCCTTTTCTGGCAAAGAGGCGGTGCTCTCGGCAACATGTAATCTGGTTGTGACCCTGAAGTGGCCTGTGTGGTAAATGGTGAATATGGCTCAAATATCACAAAACAAATATGGGCCACCTTTGCCAAATATGTGGCACATGCGACATTGCTATGGCTTGGTTCTGGCCCAGATCTGGCAAACAGGAGCAAACCGCCCAAGTGCCATCATTGCACACAGTATGTGGGCTGGATGAAAGAAACATGAAAGTCGGATGTGGGACGGGTCTGGGCCACAGCAATTTTGCTATCTGGGTGACTACTGTAACCTACAAAAAGACACACTGGCCGATTTCCAGGGGGTCAGCCCCCTTTAGTCGAGCCCCCTTTAGTTTCTAAAAAAACAAAAAACACTAATATGATCCGTAATAGTGATTCCGTTAAAATGGCGGAAGGCATTTGGTACGATCTCAATAGAATTAATAAATTATCATACATAGTACATGTTTGTTTAATATTTGTACATTTTAACCTTTACTATGTAGATGAGCCAGTACGTCCTAAGAGCCACTGTGAGCAGCACAGAGACAGTGTCCAGACTACCAGTCCAGAGGGTTACCCTTTGGTTGGTGCCTTTGTGCCTCAGTGTGACACAGATGGCAGATACAGCCCATTACAGGTCAGCACATGGTCACTGGCAGATTCTTTTTTCATTTAAGTTTTCTTATTAGCTGTTATTGGAACTAACTGAGCTACCTAATGCAATGATTATCTATTTCAGTGTCATGGCTCCTCTGGTCATTGTTGGTGTGTAGACAGCAGTGGCCAGGAGAGGGCAGGAACCAGGACACCACCTGGTGCACCACCCAAAGACTGTGACAAACCAGGTGAAAATACTTGGAAACTCTGGGACATTTTGTCAGTTGGCCCAACAAGAGGTCACGCGTTTGTCCACAGTATTGAAGAAAAAATGGGAAACATTTTGGATCATATTCTATGTATTCTACTATTAAAAGATGTATATTTGTCATTAAGAACAGTAGAAAGTTAAGTCACTGGGCAGGCCGACACAGTGCTGGTGGCAGTAGGTAGAGAATGATGACAGCCAGTAAAGAGGCCTGAACCAAACAAGCACCACTGAGCTTGCATTAATGGTGCCAGCGCTGTTAGTTACTGGGCAGGTCCATATGGTTCCAGTGGCTTCTTTTTTTTTTTAATTAACTTGCAAGTTATTGGTCAATGGAAGATGCTGGATGTGGGTATGGAACGGGCCATCCCTGGGATGCCAAAACTCACTGTTGAGCCTTGTAGAGGTGTCATGGGCCTAATTCAATGAGACATCTGGGATGGAAGGTGCCCACTCGATGACCCCAGTGAAATTCTCACATCAGCACTGTCATTGGTTATTGCAGTTTGGTAGCCAAGGCTAGTAGACATTTTGAAGTTTCAAGCTGGCAGTCAGGCATCTCATTAGCTCACAGTAGCAGCTGCCAAGGTTGGTAGCCAATGAAGCCATTTGGAACTGCAGGTAGGGAGATTTATGATGCCACTGGCTGATTTCCTCTCGTTAAATGTAGATAGTGTGTGAGGTTGTTTTGTTAAACTAGGCTTCTGTGTGTAGTCCCTAATACTCAGCACACAGTATTTAACATCAGATTTTGTGTATACATACACACTTGACAGTGACAGATTATAAGTGAATCAGTTTGATCATTTTCTCTTCCATTTTTTTTTCCTCCCCAATTGAATTTGGCCAATTACTTCACTCTTCTGAGCCGTTCCGGTCACTGCGCCACCCCCTCTGCCAATCTGGGGAGGGCTGCAGACTACCACATGCTTCCTCCGATACGTGTGGAGTCGCCAGCCACTTGTTTTCACATGACAGTGAGGAGTTTCACCAGGGGAATGTATCCAAAGGAGTTGAATCAAGTGCAACTGGACTTGGTATATATCCGTGAAGACGTTTCGCCTCTCATCCAAGAGGCTTCCTCAGTTCGTGCCTTTCTGACTAGACCACTCTGACAACGACTCCAAAGAGGATAAATTCTGAGTCTCATCACCAGCCAGTCAGACTAGCTTGGTCTAGTCAGAAAGGCACGAACTGAGGAAGCCTCTTGGATGAGAGGCGAAACGTCTTCACGGATATATACCAAGTCCAGTTGCACTTGATTCAACTCCTTTGGATAACCATGACCTGGATGAATGAAAACATTCACAGACACAGGGGAATGTAGCATGTGGGAGGATCACGCTATTCCCTCCAGTTCCCCCTCCCCCCTGAACAGGCATCCCGACCGACCAGAGGAGGCGCTAGTGCAGCGACCAGGACACATACCCACATCCGGCTTCCCACCCACAGACACGGGCAATTGTGTCTGTAGGGACACCCGGCCAAGCTGGAGGTAACACGGGGATTCGAACCAGCAATCCCTGTGTTGGTAGGCCACGGAATAGACACTATGCCACCTAGGCGCCCCCTTTTTTCCCCACTTTTTTCTATATTTTGCCCATTTTAATCTAAGTCTCTCAGCAGTATGTTATTTATATCTAAATTGTTCCATCTAGCCTTGCAGGCCAGACCAGTCAATGTTGATCACATTTGTCTTTCTCAGGAAATAGGGTCTGGCCACCATATCAATGACAGTAGTTTCAGATTTGGCAAGCTACCAAAATAATGGAGCTCTAATCACAGCTTTGGAGATTGAACTCAGGGAATTACACCTGTCTAGACTTAAAAACACAAAAATTTTAACATCAGCTGCGACCATACTGAATGGAAGAGCTAGTTGTGCCAAGGATGCTATTCATATCAGTAGGTTCGTAGAAAAAGGGGGAAGTTGATGAGGATGAAATAGTTGGGAGGCTATGATTTTGGGGATGAGCTAGGGGTTGGACATTACAAAGGTCTCGGGGTCAGAAGTAGTGGGAGGTGGAACAAGAGAGGATGGAGGAGGGAAATGACCACTGATGGCTGTTACTTTCTCCCTAAAATGGACAGTAAAGTCATTCAGAGTGAGGGAGGGAGATTAAGAAGGCAGGAGAAGGTGACAAACAGTTTGCGGAGGCTGAAGGCATTGGAGACCTTGTGAGTGCAGTGGGCATTTTTTAGCAGGTTTGGACTTAGAGGAAAAGAAGACAGGAGTGATTGAGAATCACTTCGGCACATGCTCTGCTGGAACAGCACACACTGTACTATGTCTTGTTTGCGAGCAATGTTTCATCTCGTCTAAGTGTATTTGTCTGCATACTGTTGATAATTTGTTTAACGTTAATTACCCTGGATTGATCAAACATGATCATACCTTGCAGTGATCATCACTGTACTTGCAATATGCACACAGCCTGATACCGGCGACAGGTTACTCTCCTACAGCTGTGAGGAACTACAATTACTGCAGGCCTCCTTGCTATGTAACACCAAGCCTGCTGTTGTCCTACCATCAGAGGTTCGGCCAAGGAAAAGGGGAAGAGGAGGAGGAATCCGTAGCAGAATAAGGAAGCGCCCATTCAAGACACCTCTCCCATCCATCATCCTGGCAAAAGTTCGCTCATGCCGGAATGAAATGGACTTGATACATGCCTGGAGCCGACTGGAAAGGGCCTTCAGAGACATCAGCATTATTGTCCTGTCCGAGACCTTGCTGGATGGGTTGGTCTCCAATGCTGAGGTCAGCCTGGACAATTTCACCATCATCAGGTCAGACAGAATGGGACAATTAGGGAAGACGCAGGGGGGTTCTGCCTCTACATCAGTAATACATGGTGTAACAACATCAAGGTGCACTGCAAGGTTTATATGCCTGACCTGGAGATGCTAAACGTGTCTCTGCATGCCTACTATCTCCCCAGGAATTTCCTTCGGTTGTTGTCAGTTGTGTTTATAAATCCCCAGCACTATCACCAAGGCAGCAGTGGAGCTGGTAGCTGAGGATGCTAACACTATGTTGGCTGAGTATTCTGGAGCTCTGGTGTTTATCTTGAGAGATTATAACAGCTGCAGACTGTATAATGTTATGCCATCATTCCAAAAGTATGTGGACATTCCCGCCAGAAGGGAAAACATCCTGGATTTGTGTTACAGTAACATTACCAACGCATTTTGTGTCCGTTCTTATCACCACTCGGACTTGCAGACCACAACATCATCTGTTTATTTCCACTGTACAAGCAGGAACTCAAAGGTCACAAGCCACAATCCTACAACGCCCCACAATGGTCGGAGGATGCCATCACACAACTCCAAGGCTCCCTGGCATGCACTTACTGGGACATCTTTGACGGAGACTTGAATAACAAGGTCATTGTCATTACAGACTATACAAATCTGCATAAATACTACTATTCCAGTCAAAACAATAAAGAAATATTCCAACACCAAACCCTGGATCACTCCTCAAATAAAACACAGCCTGAGAAAGAAGCATAAAGCTTTCAGGCTTAAAGACTGGGCTGGTCTCAGCACGGCAAACCACAACATTGAAAATTGGGTTCTTAAAGCAAAACTCAAATTTAAGTACAAACTAGAGTATGAATTCGGTAACATGAACTCTAAACACGTTTTCCAGATGGTGAAAACTCTGACTGGATATGAACCCAAACACGGTCCATCAACATCACCCACGCAGAACTTCTCACCACTAAACTGAACTCATTCTTCACTCACTTGATACTTAGGATTTCACAGATGACTGTCAAAGGGCTGGGAGCCCTCCCTCCACTGCAGCCCAACAAGCCAGCCCCTTTTTTAGAGGAGGCTGTACAGTGCCAGCTTGGCCGGTGCAAGCCAGGCATGGCCCTGGGTACTGACAGCACCCCAGCAAGGGTGCTGAAGATCTGTGCTATTGAACTCTCACCAATTCTTCACCCACTCTTCTGCAAATCCTACCGGTCTATCACAATACCAACCCTCTGGAAAACCGCAACAATAATCCCAGTGCCTCAAAAGCTCTGACCCACAGAATTCAGTCATTACTGCCCCATTACCCTCACACCAATAATACTGAAATGCCTTAAGAACCTGTTGCTACACACCATCCTGCCAATTGTTAACCAATAACTGGACCCCCTCCAATTTGCCTTCTGGGCCTAGAGGAGCACAGAGAATGCTGTGGCCTGCCCACTGCATCTGCTCCTTCAGCACCTGCATTCCCCAGGCACCTTCACCAGGATCCTCTTTGTGGACTTCAGCTCTGCGTTCAATACCATCTAAAGGCACTTGATGATTTGGAAGCTACACCAAGTCAACATTCTTCCCACATAATCAGTGACAGGTGGTAAGCTGTTTGGGTAGGCACAACAACATCACCCGCACTCACCACCAACACCGGTGCACCAGAGGATTGTGTGCTGAGCCCATTTATCTATACACTGTACACCAATGACTGCACCAGCTCGCCAGCCACCACCACTTACATCAATGCCATTCTTGCTCTTCTCACAGATAACCGTTCTGCTCTGAACTGTCATAACACTGTTGCTCACTTCACCCAAGTCAAGTCAATTTTATTTGTATAGCCCAATATCACAAATTACAAATTTATCTCAAGGGGCTTTATAGCAACACAACATCCTGTCCTTAGACCCTCACATCGGATAAGGAGCGACTCCCTGAAATAAATCCCTTTAACAGGGAGAATTATTGGAAGAAACCTCAGGGAGAGCAACAAAGGAGGATCTCTCTCCCAAGACAGACAACGTGCAATGACGTTGTGTTTACACAATTTACACAATACAACATTGAAAGAGGATAACAGAATTATAATGGAATTATAAAATGTATGAAGAATATACATTGGTGTGAGTGTAACTATCTCAATGTCAGGAAAACAAAAGAAATAATAATAGGTACCCTATCACTCCAGCACCCCATCCTCACCAGTAATGACACAGTTGAAATAGTTGACCACTTTAAATATCTCGGACTCACACTGGACAATAAATTCAGCTTTGACCAGCATACAAAGGCCATTCAAAAAAAGGAGCTGTCATAGACTTTCCCCACTGGAAAGACTGCAACTGTTAAATCAGCTGTAGTCTATTCCATTGCCTACCAACACGGGGGTCACTGGTTTGAATCCCCATGTTACCTCCGGCTCAGAGGAGACATGTGGTAGTCTACAGCCCTCCCTGGATCAGCAGAGGAGGTGGAGCAGCGACCAGGACCGCTCGGAAGAGTGGGGTAGTTGTCCAAGTACAATTGGGGAGAAAAAGGCGGGGAAAATCCTCCCACCCCCCCAAAAAAGAAGAAGAAGAAGAAGAAAAATCAGCTGTAGAGTGCTGTACTTCCTCAGGGTTGTGTGTGACTCCCAGTAGAATAAAGAGGAAGAGCATCCAGACTGCTAGTCTCTCAGGTCAGGTTAGGTTGAATCACACATCCTGAAAGTGGACTTGGGCTTGTAAAAGTCATCACAATGGAAAAGCAAAGGAGCGTTTACTTCAGGTTTGAGTTGAGACGCTTAACAATCTTAACAAAAATACTTTATGTGAGTCTGGATATGTAACACCTGAACACAAACTTCATAGTGGATACAGTGGATGTTCACTCTACTGCCAGCTCACATCCACTCTTACCTTGATTCAAGTATTTCAGCATGACACTGGACTGTTGTCTTGTTGTAGAAGAGATACTATTCTCTTCTCTTCTCTTATCTTCTATATAAATGGTAAATGGTGTGTAAATGGTAGTTGTGTTTGAGCAATGTAGACCCCAGAGTTCCATTTGAAAATTGAAATCAGATGAATGTTGCAAGCGCTATCACGTCAGTACCTTTTCTACCATCGTACAGAAAATACCACACACACACACAGTTGGATCTGGGTTTATAGCTATTGATATGATAGCACCAGTTAGTGAAGATCCTATATGAGCTTATCCTGTCATATTGCTTGATAGCCAAAACAGTTTTGCTTTCTCTTCAAACTCGCCATTACCTGCTTTCTACTTCTGCATTTGGATGTTGACGATGTAAAACAATTAGCTAGGGTATAATTTTCTCCTGGAGGGCCTACCTACCAGTAACTACTACTAGAGGAGGGCACTCAGTTGGGTGCAAATCTCCAGCAGAGTCTTAACATTGGAGGCTATGGCACTTCCGTGTGGAGGTGAGGTGAATAAGGTGGATTACTTTTGGTTCATCAGTGTTCCTCCAGTTCTCCTGTGCTGAGATCAGTAATGAGTGATTTGCTGACTTGCGAAATATGATCGACTTTTCGTCTACTTTCAACCATACCCGAATACATAATGTTTTGGGTTTGGCACTGCCGCTGCCCGAAGGATGGGCAACATGATCCAGAAAGGGCCAGTGTGGGTTCAGGCCTTTGTTGCAACCAAGCAGTTATACACCTGAGTCTACAAATCAAGGTCCTCAGCAAAATCTGTTGGTTGGCTAATAGAATCAGGTCTGTAACTTGGTTGGCACAAAGACCTGCACCCACACCAGCCCTTTCTGGATCATGTTGCCCATCCCTGGACTGTAGATGTGAGTTGCGCATGCGCGCGGTTGTCTTAGATCGGCAGCGACAGAGAACGGTGTTGGTTGAGTTGGTTGAGCCAGCTAGAGAGTGAATGAAGAGAGGGAGTGGCGATAGAGAACAAACGTTTTCTCAGGGTGTTTAATCCCTGTGTGCAACCAGCAGAGGTTCTTCATCATACCTTCACACCTGTTCACAAAAAGTTTGGATTGGATGGATCCAGTTGTTTGCAACGTTTGCCATGGACAAATACATACACACACATACACACACATACACACACACACACACACACACACACACACACACACACACACACACACACACACACACACACACACACACACACACACACACACACACACTCAAACACATAATCCCCTGCAGTCGTTACCGTCTGGCAGAGATGAGAATGAGCAACTATTAAAGCAATCATGATTTAATTAGTGGATTAGCTAATTGATTTAAATATGTTGGCAAAAGGGGGCGGCACAGTGGAGCAGTGGTTAACATGGTCGCCTCACAGCAAGAGGGTCCTGGGTTCGAGCCCCGGGGTAGGTCAACCTTGGGGGTTGTCCCAGCTCGTCCTCTGTGTGGAGTTTGCATGTTCTCCCCGGGTCTACGTGGGTTTCCTCCGGGTGCTCCGGTTTCCTCCCACAGTCCAAAGACATGTAGGTCAGGTGGATCGGCCGTACTAAATATTGTCCCTATGTGTGTGTGTGTGTGTGTGTGTGTGGGCCCTGTAATGGACTGGCGGCCTGTCCAGGGTGTCTCCCCGCCTGCTCCCCAATGACTGCTGGGATATGCTCCAGTGTCTCCGCGACCCTGAGAGCAGGGTAAGCGGTTCGGATGATGGATGGATGGACGGACGTTGGCAAAAGGAAGTGAAAATGTCTGAAGGACATTTGTTTTCATGGAAATCTGCAGGATTGTGACTTTAAAAATGTATTTGAATTTCACCAGCTGAGTAAAGCAAATGTTTGCCTCATGGTGACAATGTCATCGATCACTAAGGGCAGTCAGTAGTGATGGTGGATGAGGCTGTCCAGACCCATGCAGCTCAATTGGTGATCCTTTTTAAAAAGCAAATAAGTGATGAAGCAGACTGGGTGAAGGTAGACTGACAACTGCCTATAGCCAAAAGAAGAAAGCTTGAATTAAAACACTTTTTTAACCAGAAATCTTTCCAGTCCCTCACAATACAGTGGTGACTGCTCCCCTGAAGCTCTCCCTCAGTCCCCTTCTTCCTCCTCCCTCTACCACCTCCATCTTCTCCACCGCTCTCCTCCTCGTGTTGCTTCTGAATGTCAAGCTCAGATCCATGGTGTCCCTCCATCTGTGTGCTGCCGCAGCAGAAAGAAAGATGCAACGAAACAGCACACGGAAGAGCAACGAAAAGAGAAGGGGAGGCTGTGAGAACGCAGGGAAGATAAGGATGTAGGAGTTACACACCAGGGCGCAGATGGAAAAAGAGAGAAAACCAGACAGCCCTGTGTAAACATTAGCAGGTCTAAAGTGGTTTTGGGTTTAGTTTTAACGCGCGCCAGTAAAGTGTGTGATTAAAGAGATTCAGCAAGGTAAACAGTTTTGACACAAGCATGACAAGTGTGTGTCTCGCTACGAAAGCCTGTGTTGCAGACATGGCCTCCCCAGAGAACAGATATGGCCTCCCTAAAGAACAGATATGGCCTCCCCAGAGAACAAACATGGCCTCCCAAGAGAACAGACATGGCCTCCCCAGAGAACAGACATGGCCCCCCCAGAGAACAGACATGGCCTCCCCAGAGAACAGATATGGCCTCCCCAGAGAACAAACATGGCCTCCCCAGAGAACAGATATGGCCTCCCCAGAGAACAGACATGGCTTCCCCAGAGAACAGACATGGCCTCCCCAGAGAACAGACATGGCCTCCCCAGAGAACAGACATGGCTTCCCCAGAGAACAGACATGGCCTCCTGAGAGAACAGACATGACTTCCCCAGAGAACAGACATGGCCTCCCGAGAGAACAGACATGGCCTCCCCAGAGAACAGACATGGCCTCCCCAGAGAACAGATATGGCCTCCCCAGAGAACAGACATGGCCTCCCCGGAGAACAGACATGGCCTCCCCAGAGAACAGACATGGCCTCCCCAGAGAACAGACATGGCCTCCCCAGAGAACAGACATGGCCTCCCCAGAGAACAGACATGGCCTCCCCACAGAATAGACATGGCCTCCTCAGAGAACAGACATGGCCTCCCCAGAGAACAGACATGGCCTCCCCAGAGAACAGACATGGCCTCCCCAGAGAACAGACATGCCCTCCCCAGAGAACAGACATGGCCTCCCCAGAGAACAGACATGGCCTCCCCAGAGAACAGACATGGCCTCCCCACAGAATAGACATGGCCTCCTCAGAGAACAGACATGGCCTCCCCAGAGAACAGACATGGCCTCCCCAGAGAACAGACATGGCCTCCCCAGAGAACAGACATGCCCTCCCCAGAGAACAGACATGGCTCCCCCAGAGAACAGACATGGCCTCCCCAGAGAACAGACATGGCCTCTCCAGAGAACAGACATGGCTTCCCCAGAGAACAAACATGGCCTCCCCAGAGAACAGACATGGCTTCCCCAGAGAACAGACATGGCTTCCCCAGAGAACAGACATGGCCTCCCCAGAGAACAGACACGGAAGGAAAATAAACTATCTGCCATATCGTACATTTAATCATGTAACTTCATGTACAAATTATAATAAACCTGAAAATTTTAGTGGACGTCCGGGTAGTGTAGCGGTCTATTCTGTTGCCTACCAGCACGGGGATCACCGGTTCGAATCCCTGTGTTATCTCCGGCTTGGTTGGGTGTCCCTATAGACACAATTGGCTGTGTCTGTGGGTGGGATGCCAGATGTGGGTATGTGTCCTGGTCATTGCACTAATAATAATAATAATAAAGTAAACTTATATAGCACTTTTCTAATACTCAAAGTGGCTTTACAATAAACGGGGTGAAACAAGATGACAGATAAACATAACACAGACATACAGGGGTGGATGGGAAGGAGGGCAGACATACAGGGGTGGATGGGAAGGGGGGCTACGAGAGGGAGAAGTGGCAGCCACACACGATGCCAGCAGTACTCTCCCACTTGGACAGATACAAAAGGGAAAGAAAAACAAACATCATAAATCACAGATGAATTCTGAAGAGGTGAGTCCTGACCGATGACCTGAATGTGGGCAGCCTGCAGCAGTGTCTGATGCGCTTGGGGAGGGAGTTGAGGGAGGGGGCATGTCGAGCGCTCAGTCCCCAGCCTGCCCCAGACCAGGGGGGGGGGGCACGAGAAGGCAATGGAGAAAAGGTGTGTCTTGAGACGGGATTGGAAGAGTGAGAGGGATTCTGAGTCTAATAATTTGGGGGAGTGAGTTCAAGAGCCCGGGAGCTGCCCTGGAGAAGGCTCGGTCACCAAAGCCGCGAAGGTTGGACCTGGGGTTAGAGAGAAGGGAGGCTGAAGTGGATCTGAGGGACCGAGAGGGTTGGTAGGGGGAGAGGAGGTCGGTGAGGTATGGGGGAGCCAGTTTGTGAAGGGTTTTATAAGTAAGAACCAGGATTTTGTAATTGATCCGGTGGGAGATGGGTAGCCAGTGGAGGTCTTTTAGGACTGGGGTGATGTGGTGCCAGTATTTGGTGAAAGTTAAAAGTTGGGCGGATGCATTCTGGACCAATTGGAGTCTCTTTATAGAGCTAGCACTGATGCCATAGAGGAGTGAGTTGCAGTAATCAAGGCGGGAGGAGATGAAGGCATGGATTGGTATCTCAGCAGCAGCACTAGTGCCTCCTCTGGTCGGTTGGGGCGCCTGTTCAGGGGGGAGGGGGAACTGGGGGGAATAGCATGATCCTCCCACGCGCTACGTCACTTGGTGAAACTCCTCACTGTCAGGTGAAAAGAAGCGGCTGGTGACTCCACATGTATGGGAGGAGGCATGTGGTAGTCTGCAGCCCTCCCCGGATCAGCAAAGGGGGTGGAGCAGCGACCGGGACGGCTCGGAAGAGTGGGGTAATTGGCCAAGTACAACTGGGGAGAAAAAGGGGGAAAAATCCAAAAAAACAAAAGAAATATTAAAAAACACTGGATACATTTAATTATTCCTGTCCCTGTTAGTACCTGCGGCCCCGACCCAGCGTGCAGAGAGTGTGTGTGAGCGTTGGAGGGCCAGTCTGGTGGAGCACTACGGCGGAGATCCTGCCCCCCACCACTACTTACCACAGTGTGAGCCAGATGGCCAATTCAGGTATTCACACACACAAACACACACAGGTATTGAAATCACACACACACACACACATGTTTTTACTCTACCCCGTGTTTGGTTGGTATATTTAAGATGACTTCCACAGAAATGGGAAGATAACTTAATTATCTGTTTGGTTTCTGAGACTCAAAAAGTTAATGTCTTACTATTGTAATGTCATTTGACTTTTCAGCAGTAGTAAGTCTCTTGAGTCATCCACTTACTAATTAAGGGTTCATTATCACATCAACATTTGCTGATTTCGGGCGTCCGGGTAGCGTAGTGGTCTATTTCGTTGCCTACCAACATGGGGACAGCAGTTCGAATCCCTGTGTTACCTTCGGCTTGGTCGGACGTCCCTACAAACACAATGGCCGTGTCTGCAGGTGGGAAGCTGGATGTGGGTATGTGTCCTGGTCGCTGCACTAGCACCTCCTCTGGTTGGTCGGGGCGCATGTTCGGGGGGGAGGAGGAACTGGTGGGAATAGCGTGATCCTCTCATGCGCTATGTCCCCCTGGTGAAACTCCTCACTGTCAGACATGTGGTAGTCTGCAGTCCTCCACGGATCAGCAGAGGGGGTGGAGCAGCGACTGGGACAGCTCGGAAGAGTGGGGTAATTGGCCAAGTACAATTGGGGGGACAATCCCCCCCCCAAAAAAAAGCTGATTTCTGAAGCTGCTACCTCGGGGGCTACAGTGGGAATCACAAAGATAAACAACTGTGTCGTCTGTAATGTGCCTATTATTATTTACTGACAAGAGCCAATATGAATTGTCGTGCCTTGTCTCTGTCTGTGGCTCACTGTGTGTAACTCTCTCTCGGTCTGTCTCTATTGCTTCCTGTCTCTTAGTCCAGTGCAGTGCTACGGGGAGACAAGTTATTGTTGGTGTGTGGACCAGGATGGCCGGGAAGTTCCTGGAACAAGATCACATGACGTGGTCAAACCTGCATGTTAGTATTTGTCTTCTCTGTCTCTCAGTCTATGTAATCATATGATTACATACGATTGCCATGACTGGCCAGTCGTTCTGAAGGTAAATGAAAATTTACAAGAAGGTGCACAAGGGCAGGCACTACCAAGCCACTTACCTTGCAGCTGTTTCTATGCTATCATAGAAACAGCTGCATTGTGTATACTGCATAACCATCTTTAAAGGGCAAGATATATCTTCAGTTTGATTAATCAATGTCATCACCAACTCATCAAACAAACATGGCAGCGCGACTGACGTTTGCGGCAGCCTCACCTAGCACCGACTATGCAGTGTCTTTGTCCACGCCTACGTCTAACTTTGTGTCATCGTGTGGAGTGCAAGGGAAATATGTCTATGATTGCCAATTTCTTTTGGACATTAGTAATGAGATACACTGGCTAGCAGAGCTAATGTTACATCACCTGAGTGAGCTTGGTTTGCTACATTCAGTGGGCCCAAAGACCACGGACCTGCTCGGAGCTGCGCACAAGAGGAAACACCAAAAGCGGTGTGACAGGATGCGGAAGCGGGGCAAGCGCGGTGGTGTGAAAGCTAGGCTAACTGCTAACCCATACAAACCAGCAGTTCCGACAATCCTGCTGGCTAACATTCCTTCTCTGGGCAGCAACATGGACTATATCCGACTTTTGAGAGCTTCCCAGCGCATCACGAGGAACTGCAGTGTCTCTGTGTTTGCAGAGACATGGCTAAAGGAGAACATCACGGACACCTCGAATCAGCTGAATGGGCTTACACTCCTCAGAGTGGACAAAGTAGCCTCATGATCTGGTAGCCTGGCCATTTACATCAGCAAATCAAGGTGCCAAGGTAGTCTCTACATGCTGTTCATCGCACATAGAGTTCATGACAATGAAAGGCTGACCCTTTTACTTGCCGTGGGAGCAGATGGCGATTGTCATCGTGGCAGTTTAATTACCACCGAGTGCTAATGTGAAGGAGGCTATGAATGAACTCTACAACACCATCAGCGAACAGCAGAGGGCTGACCCCGATGCATTCTTCATTGCTGCAGGAGATTTCAACCAGACAAGTCTCAAGTCTGTTATACCAAAGTTTTACCAGCATTTGCATCTTGCAACAAGGGCAATAACACATTAGACCTAGTTTTCACAAACATTAAGAACTCCTATAAAGTAGCCCTCCTCCCCCACATTGGCAACTCTGACCACCTAACTATGACAGTTATACTGACTCCGGCATACAGACTTTGGTTGAAATGAGAGAAACCAGTACTCAAAGAAGTCTGAATGTGGCCACAGGAGGCAATTATATCACTGCTGGACTGCTGTGAAAACACGCAAAGGAACATTTTTAAAAGTGGCAGCAAAGTATGAATGAACAATAAAATGACAAAGTGTTCCTGATTCCATATGACAATGTTATTGACTTGCAGGAATACACTGACTCTGTCACAAGTCCATAGATGATGTGACTCATGTCAAATTATTAAGAAGAGGGCCAACCAGAAATCCATAGTTGAATGGGGAGGTCCGTTCACTGCTGAAAACACAAAATGCTGCATTCAGATCTGGAGACATTGCAGCATACAGACTGGCCAAGAGAAATCTGTCCCGGGGTATCAAGGAGGTGAAGAGGCTGTATGGACAAAAGCTCAATGGCCACTTTACTGATAATAAAGACACACGGTGCTTGTGGCAATGTTTTCAAGCAATAACTGACTACAAGCCCCCACCCCCGCAGGCATGTCATAAAGATCCTTTTCTACCAGACAAACTCCAAGACTTTTTGCACATTTTGTGGTAACCAACAATAGGCGGGCACAGACACTTCCACCATCACCAAGCAACCAGGTACTCCAGCTGTCTACAGTTGTGATAAAGAAGGCCTTTGCCAGTGTCAGCCCATGCAAAACTGTGGGGCCAGACAACATATCTGGGCATTTACTTAAGAACGGCACAGAACACATGAAATATGTTTTGCAGACATCTTCAACACCTCGCTCAGTCAAGCAGTAGTGCCCACCTGCCTCAAAAGTGCCACCATAATTTCCCTGCCCAAAAAGTCAAACCCAGCCTGTATGAATAACTTCTACCCTGTGGCCCTCACTCCCATAGTTATGAAGTGCTTTGAGCGGCTTGTCATGCAGCACATCAAGGGCTGCCTCACTGCAAACTTAGATCCCCTACAGATTGCATACAGAGCCAACCGATCCACGGAAGGCGCAATATCTACCACATTCGACCTCACTTTGTCACACCTGGAATGGAAGACCACCTATGCCAGGATACTCTTCATCGATTTCAGCTCAGCATTTATCACCATTGTAGCACAACAACTGGTGGAGAAGCTGAGGTTGCTGGACGTGGACACTGGCACCTGCAACTGGGTCCTTGACTTCCTGACGCGGAGGCAGCAGACAGTCAGGGTGGGCAGCCACACATAAAATTCCATCTTAGCACAGGTTCACCCCAGGGCTGTGTGCTGAGCGCCCTCTTGTTCAACCTGCTAACCCATGACTGTACTGCCAAATTTGACACCAACCACATCATCAAGTTTGCAGATGATACAACAGTAGTGGGTCTTGTCAGCAGTAATGATGAATCTGCATACAGGATGGAGGTGGAGCAGCTAACGGCATGGTGCGAATCCCACAATCTCTCCCTGAATATAAATAAAACAAAAGAGATGGTGATTTACTTCAGGAGGACCGGCAGGCACCATCATACGAATGCGATGGCGCCACTCTGGAGAGAGTCAGTAACATCAAGTTCCTGGGAATGCGCCTGACCTCAACCATTAACACCTTGGCCATCGTTAAAAAGGTCCAACAGCAGCTCCATCCCCTCTAGAGACTTAAAAAGGGCAAGCCTCCCCATTCCAGCCCTCACTACCTTCTACAGGGGCACCATTGAAAGTATTCTAACCTACAGTCTCACTTCCTAGTTCAGTAACTGCAAAGCGACTGAACAACACCAGCTGAACAGGATAGTGAAGAAAGCTAGCAAGATCATTTGTGCCCCTCTCCTCTTCCTGTTGGAGATTTACCATCAATGCTGTGTTCGCAGAGGCTCAAGCATCATGTCGGATCCCCGCCAGCCTTCTCACAATCTTTTTTCTCTCCTGCCATCTGGGAAGAGGTACAGGAGCATCTGTGCTAAATCCAGTAGAATGGTAAATGGCTTGTACCCACAAGCAGTCAGGATCATTAACAAACTGTGTCCCTCCAACGGTCATGCCCCCCAACCCCCATCTACCTTCTCACCCCCCCCCCCCCAATCAGTGCTGGTCACTTGTTGACAGACACCAGCTGACAACATTGAATTGAAATTGCACTTGAATGGACTGTGTTGCTGTTTGAGTTTTGTTCACTCTGTTTTTATGTTTTTAGTAGCATCATTTTTAGGGAATGTTTAGATCTATATTTTTATCTTTTCACTGCTGTTGACTGGGAGAAACAGCATTTCAGGGTTTTTTTGTGTACGCAGATATATAATGGAAAATAACAAACTAAATCTTGAAATGTAGAGCTTGCACATTTCCACCTATGTGGAAATTCATATTTCAACATTACACACACACCCCTCTACTACTTGTGTGAACTAAGCTATAAAAAAAAAAGAGGAAGAAATTAAGGAAAATTCAACATTTCAGAAGAGAAATAAGACACTTCACTTATTTGGGAAGGGAAGAATAGGGTGTTAGTAGTAAGGTTAGCAAGCCTACTCCTTAGGAAAGTTAGTGGAAGCCTGCGGTGCGAGAGAGGAGTGGACACGTATAGTGTTTGGGACATTGACTGGAGTCAAGCTTGGTGTGTAGTGTTTGTATGTGTTTGTACACCATGTATGTGATGCTTGCCATGATGACTGAGCCACTGAGGAATCCCACGTCATCCAGATTAATGTGGTGTCCTAAATCATCTGACTGCCTGACTAATCGATTGGGAACTATGGCTGTGAGTCCAGTCTGTTCCAGGCTGAACTTAACCACTTTGGTCCGTTCAGCTGGAAGCTGCTGTTGAAGGACGATGTCGATGTTGAGGTCATGGCCTCGGAACGCATTGATCATTTCAGTCTCTATATTATATCTATCTGGATCGAGGTGATGTAATGCAGTGTCACCTATGTGAATGGTTGCTCATTGAGGAACACTGTTTGGTTAGGGATTTTCATCCAAGTGACTGTGTCATGTCGGTCATAAGACATCAGGATTTCAGTGCTTGGAGTGTTAACAAGCCACGGACCTGTTCTTTCTACCCTTGTCTTGGTGCTTTCATCTTCGATGGACAGGCTATTTTTGTTCAGAGGCTTTGGCCCCAGGCCACACAGGCGATCAGTTGTGTATCTAATGAATGGGTTGCTTGGACAGACCCAGTGGGTGTCTTTGGTGTGAGTGCACATGTCCAAGTTAGGGAGAAAGTAGAAAGAGGGGTTGTCATCATGGTACGCTAACATGGGTGGTGTTTGAATATGTATGTGAATGTTATCTTTCCAGAAGTCTACATTCAAGACAGTTTTCAACCTGTAGATGTTCTGTTTCTCAGTGCTAGGTAAATTCAGTATGAAGCCTATTTCCAGGCCTTGTGGGTTCACGAATATGGGAATAGTGCTGCCAAGACTAGATCTACTTGTGGGATATATACATTAGTAGCAGTAGTAGTAGATTTCAATATACTCTCAACCATGCTAAGAGGGACTAGATAAGGTGGGGATATTTCCACCACTCAGGCTGCTGACTGAGCTACTGATCTCTCTCAACAGGTCTTGCATCAGATCTCTAACTACACATACATATAGGTAAGGTCTGATTTTGCAATTTCTGATAGCGCCTCTGCAGCATGTAGAGTATTGTTTATTAATACAGAATGGGTGTTGACTGTTGAGATAGTTCCCTGCAGGGTCTTGCCAGTGTCCTGCTGGATGAGTAGCTTCTGTTGAATTTCTGGCATCTCATTCCTAAGAGCGCCTACCTCTCTCCTAAGGGCACTCGGACTTACAGAATTAGTGGCAGAAAGGCCAATTGAGAACAATGACCCAACTGCAAATGCTGCTGATAGCAGTTCTGCAAAAAAAAACTTTTCTCATGTTTGTTGCCACTCAGTTCTTCCTCGGTTACCAGGAACTTCCGCAACTGATTTAGCATGTGGATGGTTGTCAGCTGAGGATGTTCAATTGTGTCCTGAATTTGGCCCTTAGGTCACCTTCAGATATTAGCGGGGGCAACTTGATGTGCTTTCGATACATGTCCCAGGTGTTTAAATGGACGTATATCCGCTGGATATGAATGTGGCAGTTGGTGAGGAGGAGTCTGAGAGCCTGCTGGAGGATGATGCCAGTTGGAGGTTCAGGTTCCACCACATCACTGGATTGGCTGGATTCTAGGATGAGGAGGATGCCAAGGATCCACAAAAGGTTCATTCTACAGTGGACAAAGGGGTTTTGTTATCTCGTGCTAGGTGGTACGGAGTGACTGTTTAATTACGAGTACATGTCTATGGTGTTAATGATGGATGCCGGGTTAGTGCTAATAGTTATCCACCCCTCCTCCCCTTTGGAGTGGGGCCTGCTCAAAGGGTTTGATTTGATTCACGTGGAACCATTTGTATGTATGTTGGTGTCTGGTTTGGCTTTGACACTCTGATGTGGTAAACTGTTGAGAGTTTACCCATGATTCCATAGAGGCCAGACCAGTTTGGCAGGAACTCTTTCTAGATTCCCACAGGCTTGGTGAAATTGAAGTACAAGATTTTGTCACCTATCTGGTATTCACGATCTGATGTTTTCTTGTCATAGTATGCATTCGGTCCTTTGACACTGGCTTCCAGATTCCTCTGGGCCCAGGTGGAAGTGGACTGAAGATGGTGTTGTAAGTCTGTCACATATTGGTGTGTGGTGTAGGCTGTGGCTACACTCACATCTTCTGGCCTGTACAGATGATGCAATGGGAGAGTCATCTCTCGGCCTGTCATCATCTCAAAGGGTGTGACTCCTGTAGTGTGATGTGGAGTGGACCTGATGGCTATCAGCACTAGGGGAAGTTTTACATCCCAATCTTTACCATTGCTGCTGGCATATTTCCTAAGCATGCTTACAATGGTTTGATTAGCACATTCAACTTGACCAGAGGACTGGAGGTGGTATGCGATGTGGAACTTTGCTTCGACCCCCCAACATCTCCCACAAAGTTCTTATCACACCGGCTGTGAAATGGGTGCCTCTGTCTGAGCCAATGGACAAGGGAAGGCCTCAATGAGTAAAGACATGGTTCACCAGTAGAAGAGCCGTGGTTTCAGCAGTGTCATTAGGTGATGGTAGGCACTCAATCCACTTGGTGAACGCACAGCTGATTGAAAAGGTCATATAGATGGTTTTCTTCTATAAGGGTTGAAAGTTGTTGACACACGATTCCCTCTAATACTTTAGTAAAGAATGGAAGATTAGGGACTAATAAGACAAGTCTATTAAAGACTAATGATAAGAGACCCTGGATCGAGGTACAATTTGTTAAGTAGAGGTTTGACCACAGCTGGCTTAAAACTGCTGGGAACAGTGCCAGTAGTAAGTGATAAATTAGCAATGTCTAGCATTGTAGGTCCCAGGAAAGGGTCTTTAAAATGTTTTGCCAGTAAAGGTTCAAGTAGGCAAGTAGTTTCTTTTTACAAGCGTTTACTTGGTATTGTATGATCTGTCACGCCATGAAAGCACCAATTATAAACCAGTAAGTGAACTAAATCAGTCAGGCTAGGCTGTAAAGTGTTAATTATGGTATTGTGATACTTTTCCCATGCACCCTGTCTTAGGTATTCCCACAGTGGCTCCCCCCACCATGCACCCGTTGCCACGCCCAGATGTGACTCCTCCTCCCTCTGAAATTATGCTTCTTTACGCCCAAGGACAGCAGATAGGAGTCCTGCCTCTCAATGGGACCAGACTAGACCCCATGCGCTCAAAAACACTTTTGGCTCTACATGTAAGTAGAACTGATTGATTTATTGATTGATTCTTAGCTGATAGATAGATAGATGGTTTGATAGATAGATAGATATATTGATTTTGTCAATTTCATAAATCCTGAACTTCGCTTTTGTACCATTTTTACATTTGTGATGCAACCTCAAATACTGATACTAGTGTTACCATGTTTTTCCACTAGAGGGGGTTGTTTGCCTTCCAAATTGTGCAAATCTTTTGCCACCAGGTTGTATAAGAACCATCAAAGTTTAGAAATGCCTCTGCTCAAATGAGACTGTAACCAACATGAGGTTTTATTGCAACTTGGTGCCAGCTAGGAAATGACAGTTTCACAGTGACACCAGCTCTTTTACCTCGCTGGTGATTAGTGACAAGTCTGGTGCTAATAATTTCTCGCATTTAGCTAATCATTTATTTTAATTAGAGGTCTGCAAGCCTGTCGGGCGCCAACGGGTCCTGACTCGCGGAGTCAATTTGGGCCGGGCTTGGGCCATTTTTTTGTTTTTATAGATTGGGCTTGAGTCAGACCAGGAGCTCATTTAACTTCCTGTATATGTGCAGAGCACAAATATTGTACATACACATATTATACATACGTATGTACGTGTGCATTAGACGTGACACTGACCCATGCCTTGTGTGTGTTTGCATATATCAGAGAGAATGAGCGTTAGAGAGAGCTCAAAGTGGTGTCGGGCTCGGGCTGAAACATTGAAGACTTTGACGGGCTGGCCTAGGGCTTGAACATCATGGGCCAGGGTGGGGCTAGGGATGGAGTTTTTGGCCTGTTCAGGGCTCTAGGAGTAATATGTGTATTCATTTTGTAAGAACAAAAAACAGGGGCGTCCGGGTAGCATGGCAGTCTATTTGGTTGCCTACCAACACAGGGATCGCCAGTTCAAATCCCCATGTTACCTCCGGCTCGGTTAGGCATCCCGACAGACACAATTGGCTGTGTCTGCGGGTGGGAAGCCGGATGTGGGTATGTGGGTCGCTGCACTAGCGCCTGCTGTGGTCTGTTGGGGCACCTGTTTGGGGGGGAGGGGGAACTAGAGGGAATAGTGTGATCCTCCCACGCACTACGTCCCCTGGTGAAACTCTTCACTGCCAGGTGAAAAGAAGCGGCTGGTGACTCTACATGTATGGAGGAGGCATGTGGTAATCTGCAGCCCTCCCCAGATCAGCCGAGGGGATGGAGCAGAGACTGGGACAGCTCGGAAGAGTGGGGTAATTAGCCAAATACAATTGGGGGGGAAAAGGGGAGAAAAAACAAAACAAAAAAAAAACCACCGACTTGCCCTCGACTGTTTTAATGTCTCTCAATATGTGTGTGTGTGTGTGTGTGTGTGTGTGTGTGTGTGTGTGTGTGTGTGTTTGTGTGTGTGTATGTGTGTCCAGGGGTCTATAGTTGTTGGTGTGGCCTATGACTGTAAAGAGAACACAGTGTATTGGACAGATTTGTCTGGGAGGACCATCAATAGAGCGTCGATGCAAGCTGGAGCTGAGCCCGAGTTGCTGATTAATACAGGTAGCAACACACACACACACACACACACACACACACACACACACACACACACACACACACACACACACACACACACCTTAATACACATACACCCAAGAGTACACACAACCCTGCACACATGCATGCACCAATACAGGCGCATACATGGGCAGTTCCATGTTAAATTGCCATACATTCCTTCTAGTGTGTTGTTCCCTGGATCTGTGGAATGACATATGACCCACACTCTCTGCCTTTCTGTCTGTCTGTCTCTGTCTCTGTCTCTCTCTCTCTGACTCTCAATTCAATTCAGTTCAATTCCATATGTGCTTTATTGGCATGACATACGTTTGTGTACATATTGCCAAAGCATGTAAAACAACAACAACCCAACACAACAATGATTATAATAATAATAACAGCTACAACAACGATGATTATGATATCAAACAACAACAGTAGCAATAGGTGCCGTCACCCACTGTCTCTCAGGTTGTGGCAAGATAATATAAATCTTGCTGCAATGCTCGCCGCTGGCCCCCCGCCCAGGACCCCCCGCAGCTTACCTGCGTCGTCCATTTCCTGCTGCTCTGGAATCACGTGTTCCAGTTCCTGGACAAAAGCCCGTCGGTGTTTTTCAAATTTTTCACATTTAAGGAGGAAGTGCCCCTCTGTCTCCACCTCATCTGTCATGCACTGACCACATTTTCGATGCTCTTTTGGCAACCACGTCTTTTTGTGTCCCCCCTTTTCAATGGCGAGACTGTGGTCACTGAGCCTGTATTTGGTGAGGATCTGTCGCTGCTTCCTGTCTCTGACAGTTAAGAGGTGTTCTTCCAAATCATAGTTTGTTTTTAGGGCCCGATAGACTTCTAGTTTGTTTTGAGTTTTGATTTCAGTGTTCCAATGTTTCAAATAATTGTTCTTGCTTTGTTTTATAGCCTGATTTATCCTCATGTTGGTTTGGGATGCAGTGCTGGCCTGAGGTTGGTTGGTCTTAATATTTGTTAAAGGGTTAGTGAGTCTCAGAGCCAGCTGCTTCAGGGGACTCTTTTTGGGGTTCAGTTCTTGGGTTTTCAGAGCTTTAAAGTGCAATGTATTTGTTGGGCTTGTATTTAAGTGCATCCAGAAGTTTAGAGATCTTTTTTGTACATTTATCAATAATGGAAACCGGCCTAATTCTGCCCTACATGCGTTGTTTGGTGTTTTCCTTTGTGTTTTCAGAATCATTCTACAGAATTCAGCATGTAGGGTTTCTGCTGGGTGCTTGTCCCATCTAGTGTAGCTGAAAGACTGAGTGGACCCCATACCTCACTTCCATATAGCTCAATGGGCAGAATTACACTATCAAACAGTTTGCACCAGATGGAGATTGGTATATCAATGTTAAAGAATTTATTTTTAATTGCATATAGAGCTCTGCCAGCTTTTTGTTTTAGGTTATTCACTGCCCTACTGAAACTCCCTGATGCTGTAATACTTAGACCAAGGTAAGTATACTACATCATATGCTCTAAGGTGATGCTGCCTAGAGTCAACTGGTATCTATTTTCCTGACATCTGGGCTTCTTCTGGAAGATCATTACTTTTGTCTTTTTTGGATTTATTGCCAGGGCCCAGTGCTGGCAATAGTCCTCAAGCAGGTCTAGTAGTTGTTGCAGCCCATCTGCGGTTGGTGACAACAAAACTAGATCATCTGCATAAAGCAAAAATGTTACTTCCATGTCATACAGGGGGAGACCTGGGGCTGCAGACTGTTCCAGCTGCACCGCCAGTTCATTAATATATATATATACACTACCGTTCAAAAGTTTGGGATCACCCAAACAATTTTGTGTTTTCCATGAAAAGTCACACTTATTCACCACCATATGTTGTGAAATGAATAGAAAATAGAGTCAAGACATTGACAAGGTTAGAAATAATGATTTGTATTTGAAATAAGATTTTTTTTACATCAAACTTTGCTTTCGTCAAAGAATCCTCCATTTGCAGCAATTACAGCATTGCAGACCTTTGGCATTCTAGCTGTTAATTTGTTGAGGTAATCTGGAGAAATTGCACCCCACGCTTCCAGAAGCAGCTCCCACAAGTTGGATTGTTTGGATGGGCACTTCTTTGAGCAGATTGAGTTTCTGGAGCATCACATTTGTGGGGTCAATTAAACGCTCAAAATGGCCAGAAAAAGAGAACTTTCATCTGAAACTCGACAGTCTATTCTTGTTCTTAGAAATGAAGGCTATTCCATGCGAGAAATTGCTAAGAAATTGAAGATTTCCTACACCGGTGTGTACTACTCCCTTCAGAGGACAGCACAAACAGGCTCTAACAGGTACTATTTAATGAAGATGCCAGTTGGGGACCTGTGAGGCGTCTGTTTCTCAAACTAGAGACTCTAATGTACTTATCTTCTTGCTCAGTTGTGCAACGCGGCCTCCCACTTCTTTTTCTACTCTGGTTAGAGCCTGTAATTGCTGCAAATGGAGGATTCTTTGACGAAAGCAAAGTTTGATGTAAAAAAAATCTTATTTCAAATACAAATCATTATTTCTAACCTTGTCAATGTCTTGACTCTATTTTCTATTCATTTCACAACATATGGTGGTGAATAAGTGTGACTTTTCATGGAAAACACAAAATTGTTTGGGTGATCCCAAACTTTTGAACGGTAGTGTATATATATATATATACATATACATATACATACATACACACACACACACATACATACACACACACACATACATACACACACATATACCTATATATATGCATATACCTATATATACATATACCTATACATATATATATATACACACACACACACACACACACACATATATATATATTAAACCGTGTCGGGCTAAGTCCACAGCCCTGTCTCACCCCTCTATTCTGAGTGAAGAACTCAGTGTGTTTGTCTCCAATCTTAACTGCACATTTGTTGTCTGAATACATTGACTTTATTATGTCATACACTTTACCCCCTACACCACTTTGTAAAAGTTTATAGTATAGTCCTTCATGCCAAATAGAGTCGAAAGCTTTTTTGAAGTCAATAAAACAAGCAAATATTTTTCCATTTTTGGTTTGATTCACATTTTCATTTATGAGGGTGTGTAGGGTGTAAATATGGTCCGTAGTCCGGTGATTTGGGAGGAAGCCAGTTTGACCTTTGCTCAGGACATTGTGTTCGTTAAGGAGGGTTAGAATTCGATTGTTCAAAATGCTATTAAACACCTTCCCCAGACTACTACTCACACAAATGCCTCTGAAATTATTAGGATCCAATTTGTCTCCATTTTATGAATTGGAGTTATAAGCCCTTTGCTCCAGATGTCAGGAAAATATCCCGAACTTAGAACGATGTTGAACAATTTGAGTACTGCCCTTTGCAGCTCAGGTGTGCTGTTTTTAAGCATCTCACTTCTGATGCTGTCAAGGCCACAAGCTTTATTGGGTTTTAAGGATTTGAGCTTCTGTGCTAATTCTTCTTGTGTTATTGGAGAATCCAGTGGGTTTTGGTTGTCTTTTATAGTGCATTCGAGCAACCGTAATTTCTGTTTGATCAGATTGTAATTGGAATTTGAGTGTTCTTGTTGGATTTCCGAATAGTTACGCTCAAAATGATTTTTCCAAATTTCTCCATTTTGGATAGGCAGGTCTTGTGGTTTTGTAGCCTCAAATTATTCCACATTTCCCAGAATTGGTTTTGATTCAGGGAATGTTCTATTTCCTGTAGGGTTCTATCTACATGGCTTTGTTTTTTCATTCTTAATGTCTGTTTATATTGTTTTAATGTTTCGCTATATTTCTTTCTTATATCCATATCTTGAGGTTGGTAGTGTTTCAGGGTTGACAATTTACGCAGTTCTTTTCTTATATTTTTACAGTTGTCGTCAAACCATTTTTCATTTTTAGGTTGTTTCTTTTTGTTGTTGTGGGTCCTTGGTAGGACCATGTTTGCTGCCGTCTGAAAGATGTAATTGATTTCATTGACAGCTTGGTTGGTGTTGTCCTTATTAGTTTCAAACGGTTTGTTAATGAAGTTAATAATCGTATTAAGTAATTTGGATGAATTTAGGATATTGATAAATTTTTCTGCAATGTCTGGAGCCCATCTGTAGGTCTTATTAATTTTGAACAGCTTGCTGGGCTCCTCTATAGGCATTTGAGTCAGGTTAATAGTTTTGAAGAAAATCATAATTTGGTTATGGTCTGAAGGGGAGTTTGTTGTCTGACAGTGAATGCGTTGAGGGAGGTGGGGTCCATGTCAGTTATTGCATAGTCAACTACACTAGCTCCAAGACCTGAACAACATGTGAACCTTCCCAAAGAGTCTCCTCTGATCCTCCCATTAAGCGTGTACAGGCCAGAGGCGCGACAGAGGTGCACTAGCTCCTTACCAGCCTTGTTCACAGTACAGTCGAGGGAGCTCCTTTTAATGAGGCTTGGTGAGAGGTACAGGGAATGTTGACCAAACACATGTCTGTTACCCTGAGGGTCAATGGTATCACTCATTGAACCTGTTCTTGCATTAAAATCTCCGCACAGCAGCACATGTCCCTGGGCCTGGAAAAGGCTTACCTCTTCATGGAGGTTACTCAGGAAATCCTCATCATAATATGGAGATTCAATTGGGGGAGAATATAGAGCACAGAGATAGATATCTTTGTTTGATATGCCAATCTATACCTCTCTCTCTCTCTGTGTCTCTGTCTCTCTCTCTCGCTCTCTCTCTCTGTCTTTTTGATAGAAGGGGTCTTACCTGTTTTTTAATTTTTGAGTTGTTGTTGAATGATTGTTTTTTGGGATTGATAAAAGATGCGTATTGAGTGTTTGTATTTTGACAGGTATTGTTTATGTTTAGAAAGATTTCAAGTCTGTTTTTTGTTAAAATTTTTTGTTAAATAAAGACTTGCTTTAAAATTCAATATTATCTCTCTGTCTCTCTCTGTCTGTCTCTCTCCCTGTCTGTCTGTCTCTCTCTGTGTCTCTATCTCTGTGTCTGTCTCTCTCTCTCTCTCTCTCTCTCTCTCTCTCTCTCTCTCTCTCTCTCTCTCTCTCTCTCTCTCTCTCTGTCTTTCTCTCGCTCGCTCTCTCTGTCTCTGTCTGTGTCTCTCTGTCTGTCTGTCTCTGTCTCTCTCTGTCTCTGTCTCTGTCTCTCGGGGCCTTTCTATTTGCATCTGTAGATCTGACCAGTCCGGAGGGTTTGGCAATAGATGTGAATCGTAGGTTGATCTTCTGGGTAGACTCTACCCCAGACAAGATTGAACGCTCCAACCTGGATGGCAGTGGAAGGCGGCTGCTCTTCGACACAGACTTGGTCAACCCCCGCGCCATCATAGTGGTATCGTCCACCGGGTAAGACTATCTAGCTGTCATTGCCCTATGATTTACACACAACATGGTCAAATGTATATGTGGACACCGCAGCATCACACCCATATGCGCATGCTGAACATCTCATTCCAAAACCATGGCATTAATATGGAGTTGGTCCTCCTTTGCTGCTATACCAGCCTCCACTCATCTGGGAAGGATTTCCACTGGATTTTCGAAAATGGCTGCAGGGATTCACTTCCATTCAGCCACAAGAGCATTAGCGAGCTTGGGCACTGATGTTGGAGAGAAGGCCTGGCTCACAGTCGGCCTTCAAATTCATCCCAAAGGTGTTGGATGGAGTTTAAGTCAGGGCTCTGGGCAGGCCACAGAGCCCTGAGTTAACTCTTTTTAGTTTCAGGTGAATAGGGTAAATCTACACTCTAAAATCCCTTTTTCAGGTAAGTTGACCCTTTGAGATTAAACCTTGCAGGAAAAACCCTTCAAGTTCACCAGTCAACTCAAAACATCAATATACAGTCAGTCACATTAACAATTTAACCTTAATAAATGCAAGGTTACACTTAACACGGTGTCTCTTTCTTTTTAGTTCAGTTCAATGTCAACAGTTCAGTTCAAGTCTCACTCTGGGAGAGGTCCGATGGCGTTCAGATGGGGAATTTTGCATCTTTTTATTGCATCACAGTACAAAATATTCTCTCAATGTGAGCGATATTTCTACAGTTTGCCCGTAATAATATTTGTAAACAAAGGGGCTAAGAAGAAACGGTAAGATCCCGTTGAGATCGCTTCTGTGCTTATGTTTCGGGACAAACGGTGCCTATTTCACCACTAATAACGCATGACATTTAATACTCTTTATTGTCGATTAGGCCGGATTAACTCTCCGAAGCTTTGCATTTGTGATAAATGAACACAAATTTTAATCAATTGATTGAAACGAGACAATCTTCGTCGTGGCGCCATTGAATTACTGACAGCGCGTGATCACCGGCCGCTCCAGGTAAACGACAATGGCGGACGCAGTTACGTCTTTACGTCTTTTGTGACGTAGAACAGCTCATTGGTACTTCTATAGGATCTCTATTCTGTGGTGGGCTATGTGCTAGGTTTTATGCATCTACCATCAATGGATGTGGCTGAAATAGCCAAACCCACTCATTAGAAGGGATGTCCACATACTTCAGACCATATAGTCGTTCTCTCTGATCCAAGGACTGAATTTGGTTAAAATGATTTTTTACCATCATACTAAGTTGACATGTTACTACTAAGTTGTTAAAGATGTTGATGTTTATGAGTTTAAATACTTGGATTCAACTGTACAAAGTAACAAGGAGTGCAGAAGAGAGGTGAAGAAGAGAGTGCAGGCAGGGTGGGGTGGGTGGAGAAGAATGTCAGGAGTGATGTGTGACAGAAGGGTATCAGCAAGAGTTAAAGGGAAGGTTTACAAGATGGTTGTGAGACCAGCTATGTTATATGGTTTGGAGACAGTGGCACTGATGAAAAGACAAGAGGTGGAGCTGGAGGTGGCAGAGCTGAAGATGATAAGACTTTCATTGGGAGTGATAAACAAGGACAGGATTAGGAATGAGTATATTAGGGGGACAGCTCAGGTTGGATGGTTTGGAGACAGAGCAAGTGAGGCAAGATTGAGATGGCATGGACATGTGTGGAGGAGAGATGCTGGGTATATTGGGAGAAGGATGCTGAATATGGAGCTGCCAGGGAAGAGGAGAAGAGGAAGGCCAAAGAGGAGGTTTATGGATGTGGTGAGGGAGGACATGCAGGTGGCTGGTGTGAAAGGGCGAAGATGCAGAGGACAGGAAGAGATGGAAATTGATGATCCGCTAGGGCGACCCCTAACAGGAGCAGCTGAAAGTAGTAGTAGAAACTGCTAAGATGTTGAACATTTTAGTCTTGATTTTTGAATATGTACAAGTTTCTCCTTACTCAAATAAACAACATCCTGCACTGTCTATAGGATATTATATGATATTACATGTTATAATATAATACTTTATTACATCATATTACATGATATTATATATTATATGATATTACATCATATTTTATGATATTATAGGATATTAGCTTAAGCTGTTCCATGTACAAACATGACCGTATTGATTTTGTCAGTGTTATGACAGCACCGAGGATGATTTCTTTAAGAATTGGGGAACATGTTCTGTTGCCCTTCTTCAGGTGGGAGTAAAATAAGCAGCACTGTATCAGATAGTGCAACTAGTTTTAATAGTGCAGCTAGTTTTAATAATGCAGCTAGTATGTTTTACTAGTGCAGCTAGTTTTAATAGTGCAGCTAGTATATTTTAATAGTGCAGCTAGCATGTTTTAACAGGGCAGCTAGTAGGTTTTCATAGGGCAGCTAGTATATTTTAATGGTGCAGCTAGTTTTAGGAGTGCAGCTAGTTTTAATAGTGCAGCTAGTATGTTTTAATAGTGCAGCTAGTTTTAATAGCGCAGCTAGTATATCTTTATAGTGCAGCTAGTATGTTTTAATAATGCAGCTAGTATATTTTTATAGTGCAGCTAGTATGTTTTGATACTGCAGCTAGTTTTAATAGTGCAGCTAGTATATTTTTATAGTGCAGCTAGTATGTTTTAAAGAGAGACTGACATGCCCTTTCTGAACACATTTTTTAACCTTGGGAGTTTGAATCATAACCGAAAATAGGTGTGATTTTATGAATTCAAAGCTATTGGCCACTGTCTTCCTGGGTGGCTGGGGCTTGGTACCGCTCGTCACTTGTTATTTACAAAAAATGTCGGATAGCAAAAGCGAAAGAGAGATCCTCTGCGAGGATTACAGTTTCGAGGAGGAGGATTCGGTGATACAAATAAGTGTAAGATAGGTAGATGATAGATATTTAGATAGATAGATAGATAGATAGATAGATAGATAGATAGATAGATAGATAGATAGATAGATAGATAGATAGATAGATAGATAGATAGATAGATAGATAGATAGATAGCAATACATCATAGCAAGATCAATAATAAAGTCTCAGCAAAATAGCACAAACTCGAGCCAAGTAGCTAGCAGGAGGGGGTGAAAGAATGGCTTCTCCGTGGTTTTATAGCATCTCGCTATGGACACACCCTATATGCAAGTTAACTGGTGTCTATGTATCCACCGGCACAATTTGTCATTGAACACCATCTACAGCCAATCACAGATTTCTCTCGAGTGGCCGCAGACGCATTTTGGCCACTGGTCACATTCCAACTTGGAACATAGCCTATCAATAGGAATTTTCAGATTTTGATGTCAGTATCACTTTAATAGTGCAGTGAGTTTGTTTTAATAGTGCAGCTAGTATGTTTTAATAGGTCAGCTAGTTTTAATAGTGCAGCTAGTATGTTTTAATAGTGCAGCTAGTATGTTTTAATAAGACAGCTAGTGTGTTTTAATAAGACAGCTAGTGTGTTTTAATAGGTCAGCTAGTTTTAATAGTGCAGCTAGTATGTTTTAATAGTGCAGCTAGTATGTTTTAATAGTGCAGCTAGTATGTTTTAATAAGACAGCTAGTGTGTTTTAATAGGTCAGCTAGTTTTAATAGTGCAGCTAGTATGTTTTAATAGTGCAGCTAGTATGTTTTAATAAGACAGCTAGTGTGTTTTAATAGGTCAGCTAGTTTTAATAGTGCAGCTAGTATGTTTTAATAAGACAGCTAGTGTGTTTTAATAGTGCAGCTAGTTTTAATAGTGCAGCTAGTATGTTTTAATAGTGCAGCTAGTTTTAATAGTGCAGCTAGTTTCAATAGTGCAGCTAGTGTGTTTTAATAGTGCAGCTAGTTTTAATAGTGCAGCTAGTGTGTTTTAATAGTGCAGCTAGTATGTTTTAATAGTGCAGCTAGTTTCAATAGTGCAGCTAGTATGTTTTAATAGTGCAGCTAGTATGTTTTAATAGGTCAGCTAGTATGTTTTAATAGTGCAGCTAGTTTTAATAGTGCAGCTAGTTTCAATAGTGCAGCTAGTATGTTTTAATAGTCAGCTAGTGTGTTTTAATAGTGCAGCTAGTTTCAATAGTGCAGCTAGTGTGTTTTAATAGTGCAGCTAGTATGTTTTAATAGTGCAGCTAGCATGTCTTAACAGCATCCTGACGCAGGGCCTGTTTGTGTCTGCTTCCTGGCTTTGGGAAAGAGAAGACCTGAAGAAGACCTGGGCCTCCTCAGCCCAGGGCAGGTGTTATGTGTCAGACCAGAGAACAAACATGGAAGAAGTTTCTCCTTTTGTGGAGTGTGTGCTTATTAACATGTGTGTGATAGTGCTGTTATATAATGATGTTCAGGACTTTCTAAGATGGAGTTATGCAGAGGTGTGCCAAGTATACTGTGCTGCATTTATTGGCACACACAAGGGCCGTATACATTCTCATTCAACACACATGAGCATGCGCACGCGCACACACACACACACACACATATGTGTGTGTGCATACACACACACGCGCATACACACACTTGTAGACACCCACACATATATGTGCATACACACACACACACGTATACACTCTTAAGACACCCACATATATGTGTATACATACACATTTGTAAACACCCACACATACATCTGTAATCTGTACACACACACACACACACACACACACACACACACACACACACACACACACACACACACACATCTGCTCTCCAGGAAAAACATCTGTTCTTCATTGTAGCAACTAATCAGACAATCAAAACGTGTGTGTGTGTGTGTGTGTGTGTGTGTGTGTGTGTGTGTGTGTGTGTGTGTGTGTGTGTGTGTGTGTGTGTGTGTGTGTGTGAGATCATGGTTCACAGAATTTACAGAACAATAACCCAAATCATAAAATGTCCAACACGTGTTTCAGATTAGTGGGTATCAACAGTTTCACATTAGTGTTCTGACCTGATGCTAGTGTATTGTGTGTACATCCTTACTTTGTTGTGTATTTCACTGTATTTATAAGCCTGTGTATTTATGTTTCTGTCTGTGGAAGCACATTTGTGTACAGCATGCGTGCATGTCTTTGTACATTTGTTTGTGTTTTCTGAAAAAGAACACAATCCTAAACATAACCACCATTTTACATGGAGATGCTTCAGCGTCAGCTGTGTGTGTTCTGACATCAAACACACACACACACTCTTACACTTGCTTGCTGGTTTTCCATCATATCTGATGATGACCATCTTCTTCTATCTGTGAGTCCTTTGGTGGCTGAATAGTCTGATTCTGGATGCACAGTTACGGTTGCAGACTGGGCATGTAAAAGTGGTGCTGGGGGGGGGGCAGGGGTAGCTTTGCGAGCTTGTCTCTCTGTTGTCTCTCACACTTTGCTACACGGTGTTGTGTGTGCTGGTTTTCCATATACTTCACTCCCTGTGAGACGTGAGAGTGCCAGATGGTGCGGCAGGAGGCAAGTTCCTCCAAAGAAGAGGGGTTTATTTGTCATCTTTTCAGTGTGGTCTTCATTTGGTCTTTGAACTGCTTCTTCTGCCCACCAGCAGTGCGTTGACCACGGTGTAGTTGGCCGTAGAGGACTTCACTTGGGAGTTGTCGGCTGGGCATGAGAATGACATGTCCAAGCCACCTGCATGTCCAAGCCATGCTGCAACTGCTTGCCGGCTCTAACACCTCTGTGTGTTGCACTCTGTCCTCCCAAGTAATGTCGAGGATCCTCTGGAGACATCTCACATGGAAGGCCTCCAGGCCTCTGAGATAGTGGCTGTAGATGGTCCATACCTCACATTCATAGAGTAGAGTGGATATGCACACTGCTCTGTAAACAAGCACTTTGGTATGGAGACTGAGGTTGTTGTTGTTGTGGAAAACCTTTCTCCTTAGACGACCAAGAGATGTTGAGGCTTGTTTGAGGCGGTGCTGGATCCCATCATCCATTGTGCACATGTCAGATAGTCTGCTTCCCAGATATTTGAAGGCAGGAACAGTGGCCAGCTGTTGCCCTTCTGCTGTGAAGGTTGTTGGGTGGCTTGGAAGGCCGGCACTCATCTGACAGTTTACCTCTGTCTTTTGGGTGTTGATGATCAGTCACATTCTACTGAGTGTTTTGTAGGGCTTCTGGTGTGTGGGCTACCAGGGCGCAATCATCGGCATACTGTAGCTCAATGATGTTCTCAGAGGTCAACTTGGTGGTTGCCTGAAGCCTCCGGATGTTAAAAAGGTTTCCATTGAGCCTGAAGTCAATGGCTTGCTTCTCCATCCTCCTTTGTAACAGTGTTTTAACACAGACTAAGAAGGTATTGAACAGGACTGGGGCTAATACACAGCCTTGTCTGTCTCCAGTCTGCACACAAAAGGGCTCAGAACTGTGGTTCCCCACTACTACTGGGGCCATCATTCCTGAGTGAAACTGTCCAAGGATGGTGAGAAACTTGGGTGGACATCCACATTTCTTCAGGACTTGCCACAGCAGGTCCTGGTTGACTGTATCAAACGCCTTTGAGAGGTCTATGAATGATGTATATATAGATCCTTGTGCTTTTCCCAGCATTTCTCCTGGAGCTGGCGAGTGACAAAGGTCATGTCAACTATCCCTCTATCCTTTCAGAAGCCGTACTGGGACTCTGATATGACCATTCGGCTATTGCGAGTGTTAGTCTGCGGAGCATGATCTTGGCTAGGACCTGTCCGGCAATGGCCAGTAATGAAATACCCCTACTGTTGGAGCAGATGGATTTGTCTCCTTTGTTTTTCTAAATGGTCAAAATGTCGGCGTCTTTCCACTGCTGGGGGGCACACTCGCGATTCCACACCTCAAGGATGTAGAGATACCGTGTCCTCATACAGAGGTAGCCTCCTTCCTTGAGCATTTCAGCTGGAATGTTATCAGGTCCAGGGGTTATGTTGTTTTTCAGGGTCTTGACTGCATGCAGGATTTCTTTGAAGGTTGGTGGGAGGTCTAGGTCAGGGAGCTCTGCCAGTACAGTTGAGTCCACTGGGGTGGGCTGGTTGAGCAGGGTGTTCAAATACTTGGCCCACCACTCCACTAACAGGGTCTGGTCCTTGATAAGAGTTGTTCCATCAACAGACCCAACGGGTGCCAGGGAGCAGTTTCTGGGGCCATATTCTTAACTGCGTCATAGAAACCATGCATGTTGTTACTGTGTGCATGAGCCTGGATTTCGTTGGCTTTCAAATACACACACAGACACAGACACACAGACACACACACACACACACAGACACACACACACACACACACACACACACACACACACACAGCCTGCTTCTGACATCCTCAACTGGACTCATCTTCATAGCACACCTTGTCTTTGCAGAAGGTGTTGTGTGGTTGTACTGGTTCTGAACACACACTGTGTTTGCAGAAGGTGTTGTGTGATTGTACTGGTTCTGAACACAACACATCCTTCACCTTGTAGCTGTTGCTCGTGTGGATCCACATGCTGCTACTTTGTCAGCACAAGGCTTTCAAACACCAGCTGTCTCTAAAAGAGAATTGGTGTCAAAGGTCAAATGTTACACTGAGTAACCTGAGCATGACCTCATCAGTGCAAGACAGGTGGTCATGACCTCATCAGAGTGAGATGCTGTTCCCACAACACCCAGGTCCTAAGTATGCATGTGTGAGTGCGAGCGTGTGTGCATGTGTGTGCATGTTTTTACGTGTGTGTGTGTGTGTGTGCGCGCGCGCACACTCCCTCCTGTCTCATTATATTAGCCAGGTCCCAGTATTAACCACAGACACAGGTCACACTCAGGTTGTTGGGGTGGGGGCTGGGTGGGGGCTGGGCGGGGATCTGAACTAAATCCTGAGTTTGAAGGCTGTTTCTAGGTCCATGGATCACAGTGGTTATTTGATTTGTGGTCTTCCAACATTCACCAGCCAGTCTCACCAATTCACCACACATCACCCTGAGTCTTCAAGGCTGATTAACAGGAGGTACCGAAGTATTTGTCTGAGGTGCAATCTATCGATCTATCTGTCTGTCTGGCTAGCTAGCTAGCTACCTATCTATCTATCTATCTATCTATCTATCTATCTATCTATCTATCTATCTATCTATCTATCTATCTATCTGTCTGTCTATATGTCTGTCTGTCTGGCTAGCTAGCTATCATCTATCTATCTCTCTGTCTTTCGGTCTGTCTGTCTCTCTGGCTGGCTGGCTAGCTAGGTAGCTAGCTATCATGTCTATCTATCCATCTGTCTATATAGCTTGTTAGCTATCATCCATCTATCTATCTATCCATCTATCTCCATCTAGCTATCATCTATCCAGCTGTCTTATCGGTCTAGCTAGCTAGCTGACAGACACAAAAAGATGATAGCTATCATCTATCTATATATATACACACACACACAAACACACACACACACACATATATATATATATATATATCTGTCGTTCTGTCTGTCTGCTTATCCTTTTGTTCTATATTTATATCTGCCATCTTTTATTTCAAATTATAATAAAATAAAGTTACAGTGGAATCTATCTAAATTCTAAGGACAGGAAAATACTTGTAACATTTTTCAACTTTAAACATTTTCTCTTGAGTACAATTCTCATGTAGTATAAGAAAAACGAAAAAAGAAACGTATTAATGAATATTTTATATTTAGAATTTAAATAGATGTTTAATGCATTAATGAAAAGCAGTGGATTGTAACAGAGTTAGGGTGGATGTTCACTAAAAAAATTTTGCAGTCAGAGAGCTATTAGAGGAGAATAAAGTACTTAACCCCACTAACAGCTGTAAAACTGAATGTGCAATAAAAACAACTGCAAACAGCATGATGAAAGAGCTCTCAGTTCTTCCCTCTACCTGCTTCTTCCTCTCTGTCCATCCCTTCTGTCTATCACATCTTGTGTGTGTGTGTGTGTGTGTGTGTGTGTGTGTGTGTGTGTGTGTGTGTGTGTGTGTGTGTGTGTGTGTGTGTGTGTGTGTGTGTGTGTGTGTGTGTGCGTGTGTGTGTGGTGCAGGGCTGTCACCACATCACAGTCTCACTGCAGCATCACTGTGGACCAAAGCATTCACCATGTCATCACCATGTCCCTGCATGCTCAGAAACCTGGGTCAGGAAGTCAGTTCATCTGGACACAGCAAGGAACCTTCCAATAACATCACACTAGCTATAGAAAATGTGAAAAATAATAATTTTTTAAAAAATCTTTAACTTTGTTTATTGTTGCATTTTTTCTCTTTTTGGCAGATGAATTAGAGTCAGAATATGAGTGTAGGGAGGTGGAGAGAGAGTTTGTAACCATAACTGTACAAAAGCATGCAAAAAGAACAATTACAGTTAATGGATGGTGAAAACACAACCAGATGAAGTGATGAACAACAGATCCACAAGGCCTAACATCTGCATCAATACAATGTCAGCTGAAACAAAACCACACCAAGCCACTCTGATATACTGATCTAATGTCCACTGACCAGGTCCCCTCAGCATCATTCCTCTTTCCACGTGCCACATCGTGCTGTTGTGCAGCAGCAGTGGAGTAGCTACTTAACTGCATCATGTCACATGTGCGTGTGTGTGTGTGAGAGAGAGAGAGAGAGGGAGAGAGACTGTGTGTGTGTGTGTTCATTTGTGTCTGAGTGTGGTCTTGGGCTTCTTTGTGTAAAAAGTAGGAAATATGTGTGTGAATATGTGTATCATTCAGTGTCCCTCAGATGGAGGCAAGTGAGAACATATTGTGCAGCTAAAGTATAGTGTAGTATAGTATAGTACAGTATATTATAGTATAGTATAGTACAGTATAGTATAGTACAGTATATTATAGTATGGTATAGTACAGTACAGCTCTGCTTGTCTTCACCCAGTAAGTAGGGTAGTTTACTGTGGTTTGGTAGAGCATCAGATTTGGGGTCTTTTTCTTCAGATTTTGGGAAGAAGCATCATGGATTGATTGGAATGAGTTGAACTCTGTTAAAAGTACAGCTCTGTCCCAACTACGTTGTCTTTGCACTGCTAACACAGACATTTGTCTCTTGACAGCCATTTTTTTTGTGTGTCTTCCAGTTTCCGTTGCTAAGCGGAGCTCACCGAGTCTGTATTTCCTCAGTGTATTTCTCAAATTTGTTTCTGTTATTTTAGTTAGGTAATCTGCTAATGTGTATTCTCTGTCTAGGGCCAAACAACATTGCTTTGTGATTTTGTTTTGGATTGCCAATATTCGTGTAGCGCCCACCCCCTACTCTGTCTATAGATGCCGTGAAAGGGAATAAACTACTAGGAAGGTGGGGCTACGGGTTCATATACTAATAATATTCTGAATAAGAGTTAACTATACCCAGCGAAATTATGCTTAATGAACTCAGCTTATTATTCAGCTGAAATAACTGGACCAGACAACTTCCTTATATAAACAGATAATGTATTGAATTTAGAAATGTGAATAAAGTAAAGTTGTGACAGCAGTAATGCAAACAGGCGCACAATTATGAGTTATGTCAAATACCCCCCAAAAAAAAAAAACAAATTAAGAATAATGTGACTCCAGTCAGTAGTTGCACAACCAATACCTTTGTGCATCCCAAGTATACTAGCGCTTTTGAGATGGGAAACTTATCTAATATGTATGTATGTGTGTGTGTGTATATATATATATATATATATATATATATATATATATATATATATATATATATATATATATATATATATATAATTCTAAATGTAAATAGAATAGTGTGGGAAAGAATTTGTATGAAGCGAGACCAGGATTATGATAATATTATATATTTTTATTTATTTAGTGGACAATGTGATAATAGTAAGGAATGCGATTAGTAAAATACTAGAGGCTGCTATAATAATAATAATAATTATTATTATTATAATAACATATCTATATCTATTTAGTGGACAATATGACACTAGCTGTGAGTACACCTCCAATAAAGCTAACTATCTACAGCTTTTAAATAGACTGGGCCTCATTACTTTGACTGTAAGCAGTACTGTAGCAGATACCCTGCTTTAAATGGACCCCTAGGAATGTATTGGCTGTACTGTAACAGAGTAATTCACCTTGTGATTAAAACAAGTGCACATACCTGTGCAGTTCAATAACTTTTTTTTTGTGTGTGTTTTCAAATGTGTAAAAAAAAAATTTCAGACGTGTAATTTTGCAACTGTGTGATTTTGTATCTGTGCTTTCTAATTGCTGCTGCCTATCTTGGCTAGGTCTCCCTTGAACAAGAGGTTTGTAATCTCAACAGGATTCTCCTGGTTAAATAAAGGTTAAATTAATACATAAAAAAATTATTTCGCCAAGGTTGAATTTTGTCTCCTTTTTTGTTCAGCGTGTATATGGATGACCTATCGAGACAGCTGAATGGGTGTAACACGGGCTGTCTTGTGGGTGGCTCTGTCATCAATCACCTCATGTATGCTGAGGATTTAGCTTTAGTTAGCCCATATAGTGCTGGACTTCAGCAGCCACGGAAGGTGTGCTCACAGTATGGTGAAGAACATGACATTAAATATAACGCCAAAAAAAGTAATGTCATGAATGTCAGACCAACAGAGGACAGGAAATCACATTTTCCTGTGTTTCAGTTATCAGATAGTCCTCTTGATACATGCAAGGAAATAAAATATCTTGGACATGCCCTCTCTGATGGTCTGACAGATGACAGAGATATATACCAACAATGCTGTAAAATCTATGCCCAGGCTAATATGTTGTTTCAGAAGTTCTCTATGTGCTCTGTTGATGTCAAGTGTTCATGGTTTAGAGCTTATATAACACCTCTGTATACAGCTCATCTCTGGTCTTCTCACAGGAAGAGAAGTATGCAGAGGCTATATAACACCTCTGTATACAGCTCATCTCTGGTCTTCTTACAGGAAGAGAAGTATACAGAGGCTATATAACACCTCTGTATACAGCTCATCGCTGGTCTTCTCACAGGAAGAGAAGTATACAGAGCCTATATAACACCTCTGTATACAGCTCATCTCTGGTCTTCTCACAGGAAGAGAAGTATGCAGAGGCTATGTAACACCTCTGTATACAGCTCATCTCTGGTCTTCTTACTGGAAGAGAAGTATACAGAGGCTATATAACACCTCTGTATACAGCTCATCTCTGGTCTTCTCACAGGAAGAGAAGTATACAGAGGCTATATAACACCTCTGTATACAGCTCATCTCTGGTCTTCTCACAGGAAGAGAAGTATACAGAGGCTATATAACACCTCTGTATACAGCTCATCTCTGGTCTTCTCACAGGAAGAGAAGTATAGAGAGCCTATATAACACCTCTGTATACAGCTCATCTCTGGTCTTCTCACAGGAAGAGAAGTATACAGAGGCTATATGACACCTCTGTATACAGCTCATCTCTGGTCTTCCTACAGGAAGAGAAGTATGCAGAGGCTATAGAACACCTCTGTATACAGCTCATCTCTGGTCTTACAGGAAGAGAAGTATACAGAGGCTATAGAACACCTCTGTATACAGCTCATCTCTGGTCTTCTTACAGGAAGAGAAGTATGCAGAGGCTATGTAACACCTCTGTATACAGCTCATCTCTTGTCTTCTCACAGGAAGAGAAGTATACAGAGGCTATATAACACCTCTGTATACAGCTCATCTCTGGTCTTCTCACAGGAAGATAAGTATACAGAGGCTATATGACACCTCTGTATACAGCTCACCTCTGGTCTTCTTACAGGAAGAGAAGTATACAGAGGCTATATAACACCTCTGTATACAGCTCATCTCTGGTCTTCTCACAGGAAGAGAAGTATACAGAGGCTATATAACACCTCTGTATACAGCTCATCTCTGGTCTTCTTACAGGAAGAGAAGTATACAGAGGCTATATAACACCTCTGTATACAGCTCATCTCTGGTCTTCTCACAGGAAGAGAAGTATACAGAGCCTATATAACACCTCTGTATACAGCTCATCTCTGGTCTTCTCACAGGAAGAGAAGTATGCAGAGGCTATGTAACACCTCTGTATACAGCTCATCTCTGGTCTTCTCACAGGAAGAGAAGTATACAGAGCCTATATAACACCTCTGTATACAGCTCATCTCTGGTCTTCTCACAGGAAGAGAAGTATACAGAGGCTATATGACACCTCTGTATACAGCTCATCTCTGGTCTTCCTACAGGAAGAGAAGTATGCAGAGGCTATAGAACACCTCTGTATACAGCTCATCTCTGGTCTTACAGGAAGAGAAGTATACAGAGGCTATAGAACACCTCTGTATACAGCTCATCTCTGGTCTTCTTACAGGAAGAGAAGTATGCAGAGGCTATGTAACACCTCTGTATACAGCTCATCTCTTGTCTTCTCACAGGAAGAGAAGTATACAGAGGCTATATAACACCTCTGTATACAGCTCATCTCTGGTCTTCTCACAGGAAGATAAGTATACAGAGGCTATATGACACCTCTGTATACAGCTCACCTCTGGTCTTCTTACAGGAAGAGAAGTATACAGAGGCTATATAACACCTCTGTATACAGCTCATCTCTGGTCTTCTCACAGGAAGAGAAGTATGCAGAGGCTATGTAACACCTCTGTATACAGCTCATCTCTTGTCTTCTCACAGGAAGAGAAGTATACAGAGGCTATATGGTCATGTGGGACAAGTAGTGCCGCCTTGTGGCTAGGAGAGCTCTGTACGTGCCCACGTAGCACAGAGCGGGAACGATGATGGCAGGGAAACTCTGTTCGAGTCTAGGAGAGCTCTGTACGTGCCCACGTAGCACAGAGCGGGAACGATGTTCAAAATCCAGTGATGAACTGCCGTATACGAAACTTAATGCGTGCTGCGCGTGACCGGGTTGCTGTACTGCCGTATATTATGGCTCAGTACCACGAGCTCCAGGCTCACCGACACCAGGCGGAGTATAACCGATACAGATAAGCTAACTTGCCAGCATATCTGACTAGCAAGACACTCGTAAAGAACACTGGGATCAGCTAATTTACAGATAAGCTAACTTGCCAGCATATCTGACTAGCAAGACACTCGTAAAAAACACTGGGGTCAGCTAACTTACAGATAAGCTAACTTGCTAGCATATCTGACTAGCAACACACTCGTAAAGAACACTGGGGTCAGCTAACTTACAGATAAGCTAACCTGCCAGCATATCTGACGAGCAAGACACTCGTAAAAAACAGTGGGGTCGAACAGAAAATAAAACACGTCTTTCAAACGTGCTATAAAACCGAGTCAACTCCTACATGTTGTCAGTAACAGACCGTAATTCGAATGACAACTGCCATCATTACAGTAAAGGTTAGATTTGCCTAACTACCCAAGCTAATCGGGAGCAATCTGCTAACGTTAGCTGATTGAGCTAGCAAACGAAGTTAACAGTGAGAATTTACGTACACAACCTCAAACTTCTGAATATAATCTAACTCAACATACCTTGCAATTTACACGTTTGGTCAACGTATAAGAGTCGACTCTAACAAGTATATAATTAAAGCCGAATACAGGACAATGCTGAGGAGACTGCAGACAGCGGAATGCCACTTAACTTCAAACCTTCACTCACGAACTCTCCAGAACACTCGTTCTCTTTCCCTAAAGTTCTCTCTACTCCCGCCCCCCATCCAATCAAAATAAAGATTTGCCCTTATTGACGTTTGACATTAACCAATAAAATACTCATATGCCATACAGGGTAGGTTGTACACTTGCTATGCCATTTGTATGCACATGTACATTCCAATCAAACTCACTTAGTTTTTTTCTTTTTTAGGCAGACAGGATGCGAACCTCAGACATTAGCAAATCCCTAATGACACAGTAAAACTACATGCATTTAACAACTGTACTAAACCCAGCCTTTTCTCACCCGGGCTACAGTCGTAATAATTGTCTTTTAGGTTTGATGAAAATTGTGTAATGCCGAATATGTTGTGTAGTCTGGACCTGGTCTTGTGCCTTTAAGGTGTTAGTATGTGTTAGTGGAACATGATGGCTGAAGACCAGGTTGGTAGGAGAGGTCTTATCTTTGCTTAACTCTTGGTATTGCTTTATAATGGAAAGAGTGTGGGTCACTGAATTTTAGATGTTTCCAGGATTTGATCTTTTTGATCTTTTTGCAATTTTAATCAGAAGAGGATATTGGCTTAATTCTGCCCCGCATGCATCGTTTGTAGTGTGCCAATCAACTTTTAGGATGTTTTTGCAAAACTCAACGTGCAGGATCTCAATTGGATGTTTTTTCCCATTTATCTAGTTCCTGACTTGCAAGTGGCCCCCACATTTCACTGTCATAAAGGGCAATTGGTTCTATAACTGATGCAAATATTTTTAGACAAATTCGGATTGGAATTTTGAAAGGAATTTGTCTTTTTATGGCAACTAAAGCACTGTGTGTCTCATCTCTTAGTTCATTCAGTGCCATGTTGAATGTTCCTTTACATTTGATTCTAAGGCCTAGGTAGGTGTAATCTAGTGTATGTTCAATTCTATTTGGTCCTAATATAAATATGTGCTGTCTTCCCTGATACCTGGATCTTTTTTGAAAGATTCATATTTTAGGTTTGTTCATGTTAACTGCAAGGGCCCAAGTCTGGCAAAACTTTTGAAAAAGGTCTAATTGAATCTGGAGTCCTTTCTTCATTGGTGAAAGAAGGACTAGGTAGTCTGCATAGAGTAGGAATTTTACCTCACTGTCGTGCAGAGTGAATCCAGGTGCTGATGACTTTTCCAGTATAGTTGCCAATTCATTAATGTATATGTTAAATAGGGTTGGGCTTAAAGAGCAACCCTATCTCACTCTGCACTCCTTAGGGATATATTGGGTTCTTTCCGATCCAATTTTAATGCCCCACTTAGCTCCTGAATACATTTATTTTATAATGTCATATGTTTTACCCCCTACACCACTTTCAATTAATTTGTAGAATAATCCATAATGCCAAATGGAATCAAATGTTTTTTTTTTGAAGTCAACAAAACAAATGAATAATTTATTTTGATTTTGAGTATGTTTTTCAGTTAGAGTGTGTAGGGTGTAAATATAATCAGTAGTATGGTAATTTGGTAAGAATCCAATCTGGCTTTTACTCAAGACATTGTGTTTCATAAGAAAGTTTATGAGCCGGGAGTTAATAATACTGCAGAATACCTTCCCCAGGTAGAGATGCCTCGGTAGTTGTTTGGGTCAAATTTATCTCCACTTTTGTAAATTGTTGTAACTAATCCATGATTCCAGATATCGGGGAAATATCCCACACTCAGAACTAGATTGAATGATTTAAGTGTAACAGACTGGAACTTTTCATTCATAGATTTAGCACTTCGTTTAAAATGCCATCAGGCCCATATGCTTTTTTGGGCTTCAACTATTTGGACTAAAAACTCCTGCTCTGTGATGGGGGAGTCAAGTGGATTTTGATAGTCTTTGATGGAAAGTTATAATTTTTCTATTTTGCTTATTGTGTTTTTTTGGTCCCTGTTTTGATCATGCACTTTCTTAAAAACAGTTTGGAAACAGTTTGTCCAGATAGCTCCATCTTGTATTGCTAATTCTTGATTATTTATTATTTTGAAGTGATTCCAATTGGCCCAAAACTTGTGGGTGTTTATTGACTCCTCAATCAGTGTCAGTTGCTTACAGGTGTGCTGAGCTTTCTTAGTTCTGAGTGTACATTTATATTGTCTTAGTGTCTCACAATATAGAAGTCAAATTTATGTATTATTTGGATCTCTGTGTTTCTGATTGGATAATTTGCAAAGTTCTTTCCTTATTGATTGAGATTCTGCATCAAACCAAGTGCCTTCTTTCTTAAGTGTTGGTTTTGATCTTCATCTTTTTAATCTTGCTTTTTCTGCTGTTTTTTCAAATATGTTTTCAACTGTTTCCACGGCCTGATTGACACCCTCTTCACTGAGGACATAAGGGGTATATATAGGAAAGTATGTAGGAGATTTTGGATTTCATGATTGTCAATGGCTTTCTTGAATTCCTCTGTGCTGTTTTCGGCCCATCTGTATGATTCCTTTATGTGGGACAGCTTACTGGGCAGTAAATTGATGGTATTAATTTCTGTTGTTTTGATGAACACTGTGATTTGGCTGTGATCACAAAGGGGAGCTAGTGGTTTGACAGTGAATGCTCTAATTGACAAAGTGTCTATATCGGTTATTACGTAATCTACTGTGCTATTCCCAAGAAGCAAGCAAAATGTTTGTCTTCCAAAGATGTCTCCTCTTATCCTACCATCGACGATATACAGACCCAGACTGCGACAGAGCAGCAAGAATTCTCTTCCATGTCTGTTTATAACCAAATCACAGTTCCTTCTGTGGGAGTAAACAAAATTATTAGTCTTATGAAGTGAGTTACAACTGTAGTGATTGCCATCAGTACTTACAAAGTTGTTTTTGGGTGCCTGTCCGTGCGTTTAGGTCTTTAGTGTAATAGGGAGATCATAAGGGGGTATATATTGCACAGAGAAAGACATCTTTTTGTGAGTTGAAAATTTTTTCCTAATTTTTAGACAAATATATTTGCCTGTTTTCATGGCGCTGATGTTTCTGTCCAATTTTAATTTGTACCACATCATCAAACCTCCTGAGTTTCTTCTCTGCTGTACAGTGCTGAATTTTTGTGAAGATATGTCTGTGAATGTTCTCATTCATCCAGGTCCAAAGTCCAGTTGCACTTGATTCAATTCCTTTGGATTCTGTGAAGACACTACTCTTTCTTTATAGTCTGGGGGACAGTGGGTGATTTTGTCTTCTTTATGCCATGTTTCTAGTAACATCAGTATATCAATACCTTTAATGTTTTCCTGAAACTATGTTTGTATATTTCAGGCCAAAAGCTGATGAGTTCAGGCCATGAATATTCCAAATACTAATGGAAAGGGAGGCCATAGTAACAAATATTAACAACTAAACATTCACAATGAGAAAAAACTGCATGCAGTCGAGGTGGTCTGAACCCACATACTACTGTAACCCTGTCTTTCAAACATATAACTCACTCCTTCACATACTTACTACATATCAGTTTGTGTTCCAGAGGGTGGTGTGAGTCGAAAGGTAGACCCTCTGGAACACAAACTGAGCGTCATCAGAACTTTGCAACACAGAGCTGACAATGTGCCCAGCAGCACTCAGGCCCAACGAGAAGAACACAAACACCTGAGAGGAGCTTTAAAAACCTGCGGCTACCCCAGTTGGACCTTTGTGAAAACTGCAACACGTTCCAAAAAGACCAACCAGGTGAGCGACGAGGAGAAAAGGAACAGAAGGAATAACATAGTCATCCCGTATGTTTCTGGGGTCTCCGAGAAACTCAGGAGAATTTTCAACAAACACCGCATCCCGGTATACTTCAAACCCAGCAACAAACTCCGACAAAGACTGGTTCATCCCAAAGACCGTGTACCACACACCCAGAAAAGCAATCTGGTGTATGCTGTACAATGCAATGAGGATTGCACTGACCTATACATAGGAGAAACCAAACAACCACTACACAAACGGATGGCCCAACACAGAAGGCCAAACTCCTCAGGACAAGACTCAGCAGTCTATCTACACCTAAAGGAGAAGACACACTCCTTCGAGGACAGCAACATACACATTTTGGATAGAGAAGATAGATGGTTTGAAAGAGGGGTGAAGGAAGCCATCTATGCAAAATTGGAAAAAGCATCCCTCAACAGAGGAGGAGGTCTGCGACACCACCTATCTCCCACTTACAATGCCGTCCTTTCATCTCTACCCAGGAGACTCAAGAAGCCTAGCCTCCAAGAACAACAGTCGGTCACTAATGGCTCCAATGACTCTCATGACCACTGAACAATGAAGTAGAAACTAACACCCCCAACGACCATCGCTGTTAAACAAATGCAAATCAATAGCTCCGATGGCGACGGGCGCGGCTGGACATCGGAGCACAGGAGAGCCACTCATATCTATGGCTCTGTGAGCAACGGGCGTTGGTAAACATCGCGACACAAAGAGCCATGGACATCTATAGCTCTGACAACGACTCCAAAGAGGATAAATTCTGAGTCTCATCACCAGCCAATCAGACTAGCTTCATCTAGTCAGAAAGGCACGAACTGAGGAAGCCTCTTGGATGAGATGCGAAACGTCTTCACGGATATATACCAAGTCCAGTTGCACTTCATTCAACTCCTTTGGTTAACCATGACCTGGATGAATGAGAACATTCACGGACATACTTACCACATACATGTAGTCTGAGTGGTCTGAAACCACATATTACTTACTAATTACATGTAGTCCCAGTGGTCTGAACCCACATACATGTAGTCCCAGTGGTCTGAACCCACATACTTACTACATGCATGTAGTCTCAGTGGTCTGAACCCACATACTACATACATGTAGTCTGAGTGATCTGAACCCACATACTATTTACTACATACTACATGTGGGTTTTATCTTCCAATGTACTGTTGGTATGTGAGTAAAAAGAATAATGGCTATTCAGGCATACTACTTCGACATACAGCTGTGCTTTCAGCTCTTTGGGCGTTGATGAGGACACGCTGTCAGTGTGGTAAGCCACAGCTTTATTTGAAAGAATAATAAAGGATGATTTTAACTACATTCTGCTTAGCATATTGAAAATTGATACTTACAATGTTTGTGGCAGCCTAGCCCATCACCGTCCATGCAGTGTCTTTGTCTACATCTTGCGTCTAAATTTGTTTTGTCTTCATTTGATGGCTGGGAGAGGTGGTGCTGGATCGGCTGGGAGAGCTTGGTCTGCTGCGCCCTGTGGGCCCAGGGAACATGGCCCTAATCGGAACTGCACCCAAAGAGGTAACACCAAGAGTGGTCTGACAGGACGCGGAAGCGGGGCAGGCTAAGCTAACTGCTAGCCCATGTAGACCGGCTGTTCCGATAACACTGAGGGCGGTCTGGCGGCGGCCTCACCTAGCGTTGACTGTGTTTTAGTGTCGTCGTGTGGAGTGTGGAGTGCCGGGAGGTGTGTCGAAGGTGTCTGGCTGAGAGAGCTGGTGTTGGATCGGCTGTGGGTGCCTGGTCTGCTGCATCAGGTGGGCCCAGGGACCATGTCCCTGCTAGAGCTGCACCTGAGGAGGAAACGAGGGCAGCCTGACAGGACACGAAAGCGGGGCAGGCTAATCTAACTCCTAGCCATGCAGACCAGCAGTTCCGACAGTCAGCCTGGCTGGCGTTCTTTCTCTGGACCGTGGAATTTGTGGACTGTGTTGCACTGAGTGGACTGTGTTGTTAACTGTTGTTTTTGTTTTTGTTTGTTTGTTGTTGTTTTTTGGCTTTGTTCTCTCTCTTTTTGGTGGTGTCGTTTTGGGAAATTTGGGATGTGTGTTTTTGTCTTTTGTGTCACACTGATGTGATAGATGGAATTTTGTTTCTTTTGTGTACGCAAGTACATGAAAGAAATGACAATGAATTGTCCGTGATTCCTTGTTCTTGATACATTCAAACAGATTCACCGTTCTGCTGGTTGGGTTTTGTATCATCCTCTGCCATTGTTGGTCGTTGTTGTAAAGTATCGCAATGCACAGGGGGTTACACATGCCAACGGAGAGTGTAGTATTTGCATACTACATTATTTTTCTGGATGTAATATGACATCCGGGTTTTGAGATTCGCCCTGAGATGCTCAAGGCTCTTGACATTGTCGGGCTGTCTTGGCTGACACGCCTCTTCAGTGTTGCGTGGAGGTCGGGAACAGTACCGGTGGAGCGGCAGACTGGAGTAGTGGTTCCTATATTTAAAAAAGGGGACCGGAGGGTGTGCTGCAATTATCGGGGCATCACATTGCTCAACCTCCCTGGGAAAGTCTATTCTAGGGTGCTGGAAAGGAGGCTCAGACCAACTGTCAAACCTCGAATCCAGGAGGAACAATGCAGATTCCATGGAGCAACGGACCAACTCTTTACTCTTGTGGAAGTGCTGAAGGAGGCATGGGAGTTTGACCAGCCAGTCTACATGTGTTTTACGGACTTGGAGAAGGCTTACGACCGTGTACCCCAGGGCACTCTGTCGGGGATACTGCAAGAGTATGGGGTACCAGGAGAGTTGCTACAAGCCATCCGGTCCTTGTATAACCAAAGTGAGAGCTGTGTCCACATTCTCGGCACAAAGTCAAACACGTTTTCGGTGGGTGTCGGACTCCGCCAAGGTTGTCCCTTGTCTCCGATTGTGTTTGTGATATTCATGGACAGGATCTCAAGGTGAGGAGTGTGTCCATTTTGGGAACCTCAGAATTGCATCTCTGCTCTCCACAGATGATGTGATTTTGTTGGCTTCATCAGAACGCGACCTCCAGCGTGCACTGGGGCGGTTTGCAGCTGAGTGTGAAATGGCCGGGATGAGCATCAGCACCTCCAAGTCTGAGGCCACGGTTCTCTACCGGAAAATAGTGGATTGCTCCCTCCAGGTTGGGGATGAGCTGTTGCCTCAAAGTGAAGGAGTTCAAGTATCTCGGGGTCTTGTTCATGAGTGAGGGAAGAATGGCGTGGGAGATTGACAGGCAGATTGAGTTTCCTCCATAGGGTGTCTGGGCTCAGCCTTAGAGATAAGTTGAGGAGCTCAGACATCCGGAGGGAGCTCAGAGTAGAGCCACTGCTCCTTTGCGTCAAAAGGAGCCAGTTGAGGTGGTTCGGTCATCTGATTAGGATGCCTCCTTGGCGCCTTCCTTTGGAGGTTTTCCAGGCACATCCAACTGGGAGGAGACCCCGGGTTAGACCCAGAACTCGCTGGAGGGACTACATGTCCAGTCTGGCCTGGGAATGCCTTTGAATCCCCCAGGAGGAGCTGGAGGGCCTTGGTGGGGAGAGAGACGTCTGGAGTGCCCTACTTAGCTTGCTGCCACCACGACCTGACCCCGGAGAAGCGGCTGATGATGAGATGAGACTGTTTTGATGTGCTAAATTGTATGCTAGTATGTGATTTTAGACAGGATATGCTGAACTCAGCATAGAAGACTGTCTTTTGTCTGTACGCAAATGTTTAAACTAGCTAGACTGAAAAATACTTGATGATGATGGCCACACTTGTATGAGGCGCCAAGTGTGACAGACCCTTTTTCATAGACAGAATGCCTTTTGCGCTACGAAATGCATATATTCAGTACAAAAACATATAACACCATACTGCCTTTTGTCCACGAAAAACACAAACACGTTAGCATTTTGTCCAGGAAATATTGCAGAGAGCACAGAAAACCAAACAGATAACTCCTGTCATGCACTGAATTGACCATTGTGCTTTTCATTTTGCGGACAAAAAGCGGAATGCATGTTTGGACTATGTGGACAGAAGAAACTCATTTATAGACAATAGTAATTTTGTCCTCATAATAGATGTCCTAGACCAGCATTTATGCATTTGTGGCACAAAATGCTGAATGCGCTGTATTGTCATCATTCTGTGCCATTGAATGTTCATTTTGTCCACTTAACTGTATTACTATATTACTGAAAGTATGATGTCCACGAACGGGATTCAGCACAATATATTCCAGGACTCTGCAGTTACAGAAGGCATTCTGTGCATGAACGCAAAGGCTGCTTGAACTTTTGTAGACAGAACTGTTTGTTACATTCGTTTCAGCCCTTCCGAAATGCATGCAGTGTCATAAGTTTGCATTTGGTGGACAAAAGGCATTACAATATTATATGGTTTTGTAATGAATGTACGCGTTTCATAGCACAAAAGACATTCTGTCTATGAGAAAGGGCCTGTTGCAGTTGGTGTTACAGTTGGTGTTACAGTGTTACAAGTGTGACAGGATCTTGTGCACAGAAGGCCTTCCGTAACTGTGGAGTCCCAGAATATATTGTGCTAAAGTACTCTGTGTTGTTGTATAAAAGTTAATATGTGTGAGCTCTGGAGAAATGGCACACAAAACATAAATTGTCAGTTAATACATTTTTTTTTCTTGGATTCTTCCCCCCTTTTTCTCCCAATTGTACCCGGCCAATTACCTCACTCTTCCGAGCCACCCCAGTCATGGCTCCACCCCCTCTGCTGATCCAGGGAGGGCTGCAGACTACCATGTGCCTCCTGTGGAGTCACCAGCCACTTCTTTTCACCTGACAGTGAGGAGTTTCGCCAGGGGGGACTTAGCACATGGGAGGATCACACTATTTCCCCCCCAGTTCCCCCTTCCCCCCTGAACAACCGCCCTGACCAACCAGATGAGGCGCTAGTGTAGCGACCAAGACACATACCCACATCCGGCTTCCCACCGCAGACACGGCCAATTGTGTCTGTAGCGACGCCCGACCAAGCCGGAGGTAACACGGGAATTCGAACTGGTGATCCCCGTGTTGGCAGGCAACGGAACAGATGGCTACGCTACCTGGACACCCCAGTTAATACATTTTTAATCGGTTAAATTCTTATGATAATGATTCATCATTAACATCCCTAGTAGCAGGTTTGTAGAATTATAGTATTTTAAAGAAAGTGTCATACATCGCCAGAAGAAGAGAAATCATAGGGGTAAATGGGTAATTTGTCAAACATGGCACGTTTGCTTGAAACAACGGTCACAGGGCCGAAACACATTCATACCTAGGGACAATTTAGTACGGCCGAGTCACCTGACCTACATGTCTTTGGACTGTGAGAGGAAACTGGAGCACCCGGAGAAAACCCACACAGACATGGGGAGAACATGCAAACTCCACACAGGACGACTCGGGACGACCCCAGGGCTCGAACCCAGGACCTTGTCACTGTGAGGTGACTGCACTAACCACTGCACCACCGTGCCACCCTAGTTACACACCATGGAAAGTAGAAGTGATCGTGACTCAGTAGCCAGGGGGAATTCAGTAAATGTATATATCACGTTTGTGATGACAAAATTATTGTACATTTTGGCACAAGTGGTTTTACAAGCTACAGAATATAAATTGTGCCACACCCATCGCCGCACTGGCAGTGGATGAGAACAAAACTTTATACAACTAAATGTTTGTCTCTCCCCTTTAACAGGTAACATTAACTGGCTGTGTAATTTAAACAGTAGGTAAAGTCGGTAAATAAGGTGGTGATAATAAGCTGTGGTGCTGGAGCTCGTCCCCGTCTGTTGACGTCCTGAAAACCAATGTGCTGCAGATGAGCTCTGGCCCTGTTTGACCTCCAAACATGCGTATCTCCTGTAAACAGAAAGCAAGAACTAATGATGTTACCCATTTCTTTTTGTGTTCTTCTCCTTTGTCCCTCCACCTGTGCAGTACTGTGTACTGGACTGACTGGAACCGGGAGGCCCCTAAAATAGAAAGTTCCACGGTGGACGGGGAGAACCGAAGCGTGGTGGTTGCTGACGGTATAGGTTTACCCAATGCTCTTACATACGACTACTCATCTAGACAAGTCTGCTGGGCTGATGCAGGTAAAGACTACTACTACTACTACTACCACCACTAGTACTAGTACTACTAATACTACTACTACTACTTTCAGCTGCTCCCGTTAGGGGTCGCCACAGCGGATCATCCGTTTCCATCTCTTCCTGTCCTCTGCATCTTCCTCTGTCACACCAGCCACCTGCATGTCCTCCTTCACTACATCCATAAACCTCCTCTGGCCTTCCTCTTTTCCTCTTCCCTGGCAGCTCCATATTCAGCATCCTTCTGCCAATATACTATATATTATACATATTATATACATATATGTTATATATATTATCACTAATGTTCATGATAAAATCCTTGAAATGGCCACCTGAGGGTTCAGACAGGGCATTTAGAAGCGATGGTTTTGGGTCATGACTCTCTCTCTCTCTCTGGCTCCTCTTCCATGTTTCTGTCGCTTGACCTCAGGCACCAAGCGTTTGGAGTGCATATTTCCGGATGGCTCAGGTCGACGAGTGATCCACCAAAACCTGAACTACCCCTTTAGCATGGTCTACTACAGGAACCACTTCTACTACACAGACTGGCGAAGGTATCTGTCCATCTATCTATCTATCTATCTATCTATCTATCTATCTATCTATCTATCTATCTATCTATCTATCTATCTATCTATCTATCTATCTATCTGTCTGTCTGTCTGTCTGTCTGTCATTTTTGAGTTAAATGCCAACCAAATGGTAGCTACAGGGCATTGTGCAATGTGTTGCAGTCTGGCCTGTACTGTGTATTTGTACTGTGTATTTGTACCATTGTCCACCCCTGTGTGTGTTGTATAGGGACGGAGTGATAGCGGTGAGCAAAGACAGCAGTCAGTTCACAGATGAATACCTGCCTGACCAGCGTTCACACCTGTATGGCATCGCCATAGCAACCAGCCAGTGTATATCAGGTGAGACCAGATCCAGAACCGTTTCCTTCTGTATGAATCTGGTGTTATCTATTTTGATTTATTAGTATTATTTTGATCAGAAAGCTACAGTCATAAAGATTTACATGCAATAAAAGGTAGAAAGCAAATTGGGAGTAATGAGCTCACAGCTTAGACCTGGGTTCAACCATGTGTTGTTCTTTAGGCAGGCGCTCGACTGGCTTTTGTTTGGTATGTAGCAGCAGAGCATGTCTGCAGACTTATGAAGGCTGTGGGAATACAAACATGAACTGCTAACCCTGACTTGAGAGGAATCCAGCTTATTACTTACAGTATCTATGGTATGAACCCTTTAATCTAATGCCACATTAACCTGACTGGTCAGTAATCACCTGGTTGTGCTGTTTGGAGCATTGACACCTGTAGGTGGCATTATTCAACTCATGTTGTAGCTTTAGCACAGCTTGAACCTGCAGCGACCAAGCTATCTGAATATGGTCTGGAGCCAAGCAGCATGCTCTGTCCTGCAACAGCTATCTTAATGTGGTCTGGAGCCATGCAGCATGCCCTGTTCTGCAACAACTATCTGAACATGGTCTGCAGCCATACAACATGCTCTGTCCTGCAACAACTATCTGAACACCATCTGGAGCCATGCAGCATGCCCTGTCCTGTAACAACTATCTGAACATGGTCTGGAGCCATGCAGCATGCCCTGTTCTGCAACAACTATCTGAACATGGTTTGGAGCCATGCAGCATGCCCTGTTCTGCAACAACTATCTGAACATGGTCTGGAGCCATGCAGCATGCCCTGTTCTGCAACAACTATCTGAACATGGTTTGGAGCCATGCAACATGCTCTGTCCTGCAACAACTATCTGAACACGGTCTGGAGCGATGCAGCATGCTGTCCTACAGCAACTATCTGAGCATGGTCTGGAGCCATGCAGCATGCCCTGTTCTGCAACAACTATCTGAACACCATCTGGAGCCATGCAGCATGCCCTGTTCTGCAACAACTATCTGAACATGGCCTGGAGCCAAGCAGCATGCTCTGTCCTGCAACAACTATCTGAACACGGTCTGGAGCCATGCAGCATGCTCTGTTCTGCAACAACTATCTGAACATGGTCTAGAGCCATGCTGCATGCCCTGGTCTGCAACAACTATCTGAACACGGTCTGGAGCCATGCAGCATGCCCTGCTTTGCAACAACTATCTGAACATGTTCTGGAGCCATGCAGCATGCCCTGTTCTGCAACAACTATCTGTACACCATCTGGAGCCATGTAGCATGCCCTGTTCTGCAACAACTATCTGAACATGGTCTGGAGCCATGCAGCATGCCCTGTTCTGCAACAACTATCTGAACACGGTCTGGAGCCATGCAGCATGCTGTCCTACAGCAACTATCTGAACATGGTCTGGAGCAATGCAGCATGCCCTGTTCTGCAACAACTATCTGAACATGGTCTGGAGCCATGCAGCATGCGCTGTCCTGCAACAACTATCTGAACATGGTCTGGAGCCATGCAGCATGCCCTGTTCTGCACAAATAAGGGAAAATTCAATTAATCACCTCAGCACAACATAATGTGCTTTATTAGGTCAGTCAGTTCATGTCATGAATATATTAACCATGTATATATTAAGCGTATATTGAATATCTACTACTACTACTTTTGGCTGCTCCCGTTAGGGGTCGCCACAGCGGATCATCCGTTTCCATTTCTTCCTGTCTTCTGCGTCTTCCTCTGTCACACCAGCCACCTGCATGTCTTCCCTCACCACATCCATAAACCTCCTCTTTGGCCTTCCTCTTCTCTGGCAGCTCCATATTCAGCATCCTTCTCCCAATATACCCAGCATCTCTCCTCCACACATGTCCAAGCCATCTCAATCTTGCCTCTCTTGCTTTGTCTCCAAACCGTCCAACCTGAGCGGTCCCTATAATATAATCGTTCCTAATCCTGTCCTTCGTTACTCCCAGTGAAAATCTTAGCATCTTCAAATCTGCCACCTCCAGCTCCGCCTCCTGTCTTTTCGTCAGTGCCACTGTCTCCAAACAATATAACATAGCTGGTCTCACAACCATCTTGTAAACTTTCCCTTTAACTCTTGCTGGTACCCTTCTGTCACAAATCACTCCTGATACACTTCTCCACCCACTCCACCCTGCCTGCACTCTCTTTTTCACCTCTCTACTGCACTCCCCGTTACTTTGGACAGTTGACCCCAAGTATTTAAACTCAAATGCCTTTGTCACCTCCACTCCTTGCATCGTGACCATTCCACTGTCCTCTCTCTCATTCACGCATAGGTATTCCGTCTTGCTCCTACTGACTTTCATTCCTCTTCTCTCCAGTGCATACCTCCACCTCTCCAGGCTCTCCTCAACCTGCACCCTACTCTCGCTACAGATCACAATGTCATCCGCGAACATCATCGTCCATGGAGACTCCTGCCTGATCTTGTCCGTCAACCTGTCCACCACCATTGCAAACAAGAAAGGGCTCAGAGCCGATCCTTGATGTAATCCCACCTCCACCTCGAACCCATCTGTCATTCCAACCGCACACCTCACCATTGTCACACTTCCCTCATACGTATCCTGCACCACTCCTACATACTTCTCTGCAACTCCTGACTTCCTCATACAATACCACACCTCCTCTCTCGGCACTCTGTCATAAGCTTTCTCTAAATCTACAAAGACACAATGCAACTCTTTCTGGCCTTCTCTATACTTCTCAATCAACATTCTCAAAGCAAACATCGCATCTGTGGTGCTCTTTCGTGGCATGAAACCATACTGCTGCTCGCTGATCATCACCTCTCCTCTTAACCTAGCTTCTATTACTCTTTCCCAAATCTTCATGCTGTGGCTGATCAACTTTATACCTCTGTAGTTGTTACAGTTCTGCACATCGCCCTTGTTCTTGAAAATCGGTACCAGTATGCTTCTTCTCCACTCCTCAGGCATCCTCTCACTTTCCAGGATTGTGTTGAACAATCTAGTTAAAAACTCCACTGCCATCTCTCCTAAACATCTCCATGCCTCCACAGGTATGTCATCAGGACCAACTGCCTTTCCACTCTTCATCCTCTTCATAGCTGCCCTCACTTCCTCCTTGTTAATCCACTGAACTTCCTGATTCACTATCCCTACATCATCCAACCTGCTCTCTCTCTCATTTTCTTCATTCATCAGCCCCTCAAAGTATTCCTTCCACCTTCTTAGCACACTCTCCTCACTTGTCAGCACATTTCCATCTCTATCCTTGATCGCCCTAACTTGCTGCACATCCTTTGCGGCTTGGTCCCTCTGTCTAGCCAATCGGTACAAGTCCTTTTCTCCTTCCTTAGTGTCTAACCTGTCATACAACTTACCATACGCCTTTTCCTTTGCCTTTGCCACCTCTCTCTTTGCTTTACGCTGCATCTCCTTGTACTCCTGTCTACTTTCTTCATCTCTCTTACTATCCCACTTCTTCTTTGCCAACCTCTTTCTCTGTATAATTTGCTGTACTTCCTCATTCCACCACCAAGTCTCCTTGTCTTCCTTCCTCTGTCCTGATGACACACCAAGTATCTTCCTAGCTGTCTCCCTCACTATTTCTGCAGTGGTTGTCCAGCCATCTGGCAACTCTTCACTCCCACCCAGTGCCTGTCTTAACTCCTGCCTGAACTCCACACAACAGTCTTCCTTCTTCAACTTCCACCATTTGATCTTCGGCTGTGTCTTCACTCGCTTCCTCTTCTTGGTCTCCAAAGTCATCCTACAGACCACCATCCGATGCTGCCTAGCTACGTTCTCCCCTATCACCACCTTGCAGTCTCCAATCCCTTTTAGATGGCGCCTTCTACATAAGATATAGTCCACCTGTGTGCACTTTCCTCCACTCTTGTACGTCACCCTGTGTTCCTCCCTCTTCTTGAAATATGTATTCACCACAGCCATTTCCATCCTTTTCACAAAATCCACCACCATCTGTCCTTCCACATTTCTCTTCTTGACTCCATACCTTCCCATCAGCTCCTCATCACCCCCCTTCACCAACATGTCCATTGAAGTCCGCTCCAATCACCACTCTCTCCTCCTTGGGTACCCTTTCCACCATGTCGTCCAACTCACTCCAGAATTCTTCTTTTTCATCCATCTCACACCCAACTTGCGGGGCATATGCGCTGATAACATTCAGCGATAAACCTTCAATTTCCAGCTTCATACTCATCACTCTGTCTGACACTCTCTTCATCTCCAGCACGCTCTTGACATACTCTTCCTTCAGAATTACCCCTACCCCATTTCTCCTCCTATTCACACCATGGTAGAAGAGTTTGAACCCACCTCCAATACTCCTGGCCTTACTCCCCTTCCACCTGGTCTCTTGCACACACAGTATGCCTACCTTTCTTCTTTCCATTATGTCAGCCAGCTCTCTCCCTTTACCAGTCATAGTGCCAACATTCAAAGTTCCAACTCTCACCTCCACATGCCTACCCTTCCTCCTCTCTAGCTGCCTCTGGACATGCTTTCCCCCTCTCCTTCTCCTTCGCCCAACAGTAGCATAGTTTCCACCGACACCCTGCTGGTTAACAGTACCGGTGGCGGTCGTTGGTAACCTGGGCCTCGACCGATCCGGTATGTAAGTCTTATTTAGGATCCGCATATTTGATTTGGCCAATATTTTATGCCGGATGCCCTTCCTGACGCAACCCTCCCCATTTGTCCGGGCTTGGGACCAGCGCTAAGGATGCACTGGCTTGTGCATCCTCAGTGGCTGGGTTAGCATATATTGAATATATTAAACAATTATATATTAGTATATATTGAAGCAATATATGGAAAATATATGCAAATGGATGATCCGCTGTGGCGACCCCTAATGGGAGCAGCCCAACATAGTAGTAATAGTGAATATATTAAACAAGTATTTTTTAAGTGTATATTGAGATGGCTTGGACATGTATATTGAGATGGCTTGGACATGTGTGGAGGAGAGATGCTGGGTATATTGGGAGAAGGATGCTGAATATGGAGCTGCCAGGAAAGAGAAAAAGAGGAAGGCCAAAGAGGAGGTTTATGGATTTGGTGAGGGAGGACATGCAGGTGGCTGGTGTGACAGAGGACTACGCAGAAGTCAGGAAGAAATGGAAACGGATGATCCGCTGTCGCGACCCCTAATGGGAGCAGCCGAAAGTAGTAGTAGAAGATATTAAGTGTATATTGAATATATTAAACAAGTATAAATTAAGTATATATTGAATATATTAACAATGTATATATTAAGCATTGGTTCAAGGTGGAGGTGGGATTACACCAAGGATCGGCTCTGAGCCCTTTCTTGTTTGCAATGGTGACGGACAGGTTGACGAACAAGATCAGGCAGGAGTCTCCATGGATGATGATGTTCGCAGATGACATCGTGATCTGTAGCGAGAGTAGGGTGCAGGTGGAGGAGAGCCTGGAGAGGTGGAGGTATGCACTGGAGAGAAGAGGAATGAAAGTCAGTAGGAGCAAGACGGAATACCTACTATGTGTCAATGAGAGGGAGGACAGTAGAATGGTCAGAATGCAAGGAGTGAAGATGAAGGTGACGAAGACATATGAGTTTAAATACTTGGGGTCAACTGTCCAAAGTAACGGAGTGCAGGAGAGAGGTGAAGAAGAGAGTGCAGGCAGGGTGGAGTGGGTGGAGAAGAGTGTCAGGAGTGATTTGCGACAGAAGGGTACCAGCAAGAGTTAAAGGGAAGGTTTACAAGATGGTTGTGAGACCAGCTATGTTATATGGTTTGGAGACAGTGGCACTGATGAAAAGACAGGAGGTGGAGCTGGAGGTGGCAGAGCTGAAGATGATAAGATTTTCACTGGGAGTGACGAAGAAGGACAGGATTGAGAATGATTATATTAGAGGGACAGCTCAGGTTGGACAGTTTGGAGACAGAGCAATAGAAGCAAGATTGAGATGGCTTGTACATGTGTGGAGAAGGATGCTGAATATGGAGCTGCCAGGGAAGAGGAGAAGAGGAAGGCCAAAGAGGAGGTTTATAGATGTGGTGAGGGAGGACATGCAGGTGACTGGTGTGACAGAGGAAGACGCAGAAGACAGTTAGAGATGGAAACGGATGATCCGCTGTGGCGCCCCCTAACGGGAGCAGCCGAAAGTAGTAGTAGTAGTACAGATATTAAGCATATATTGAATATATTAAACAAGTATATATATTTTTTTTTTAATTGTATCTTAATTTGGGAAAGGCACATAAATATAACAGAACAAAGACATCAACAAATAATCAATTCCCTTTCCATTTTTTGTATAAAGAGTCCATAATAATGCATCCTCAGGATCAAGGCAGAAGAGTTCGAGTGTGTGTTCGTCATCCTTTGTTTCAGTTCCTTATCTTCCAACACGGAGTGAATTAGATTTCCCAAGAATGTTAATAGAACCTAACCAAACTATTCACATTACACTCAGTAGGACATACAATAATAGCACAAGTGCCTATAGGAAATAGCCTTCAGAGATACTCTTATACACCATTTGCACACTTCGATACAATTCAACAAAAACAAAAACAAAAAAAGAACTATTTACAGGAACCAAAGGGGAATACCCACTGCCGCTGTCATTGAAATAGTAAGAGTAATAAAAAATGTATTCAAACAAAAAGGTTACAAAACCATAAAGCCAGTGAGATCATATAAAGTCTGCTCTCGTTGGGGCTATAAATTTTATCCAATTGCTCCAAATTTGATCAAATTTATCCTGTTGTGTTCTTAGGAGATAGGTCAGTTTCTCCATTCTAAATATTTCTAAGATAATTTCAATCCAATCATCGTATGTGGGTAAAATTGGGCTTAACCATCTCCTGGTGATCACTTTTTTGCTTGCCACCAACAGTATTTGCAGCAGCTTTATATCCCTCCTATGCTCCAGAAAGGAAATATGACCTAGATAAAGGGCTTCAAAACTCAAAGGTATTTGAGTGTCAAAGACCCCACCCAATGAAGCCTGGATTCCCTTCCAAACTACATTCAGTTTGGGACAATCCCAAAAAATATGGTAATGGTTGGCCATGGTCGAGCCACATTGTCTCCAACATGGCATATTAGCACCTTTATATTTCTCCTGATGTGGTGTCTTAAAATATCTAATGATATTTTTCCAACAATGTTCTCGCCAATCCATAAAGCTAGTTGTTGACCATTGGAAAGACCAAATATTCCCCCAGGCCTCCTCGGATAGCTCAACCCCTGCTTCCCTTTCCCATTTTTCTTTAATGTACAAAGTATTATTCTTTTTAGCATGGGATAGAGCAGAATACAGTTTGGAAATGTAATTGGATGGGGTCATTGTCATAGCAGATTTCATAATATGACAGAATTCTGATTCAACATCTGAGAATTCAGTCAATTTACATTCTCGCTCAATATAGTAGGATCGCAACTGGAAGTACCTGTGATGGTCATACCGTTCCAAGCCATGTTTATCCTGTAAGAAATCAAAACTGTGTACAATGTTTCTTTGAGTGAGTGAGAGAAATGTTGTGAGTCCTTTCATTGTCCATGATTTAAACCTGACGTCATCTGTTGGGAATGAAATCTGAGTCATAAGCAAACCATCTGAACACTCTCAACATTTTGTGTATCTCACACGCATTAATCACTTTCTGCCAAACTTGTAATGTGTGGCTCAACCATGGGTTCCCCATCCTTATCAAACGGCACATCAGTCCCCTATCTGCAATTACAGCTTGGATGGGGAACCGATTTGACAGACTGGACTCTAGCTCCTTCCACCTTGCCGTATATGATTCACTACACCAATATAACAAGGGAGCTATCTGTGCAGCATAGTAATATTTTTTTAGACAAAGAAGGCCCATCCCCCTGCTTTCCTTGGCTAGTTGAAGGGTAGCAAGTCTAATTCTTGGTTTCTGTCCCTGCCAAATAAATCGGGAAATCCATTTATCCCACTCACTGAATTGCTTATCACATACCTCAATAGGCAGGTTTCTAAAGAGGTAGAGTAATCGAGGGAGGATATTCATTTTGACTGCACTTATTCTGGATCCAGATAACTTGCCAAAATCTTCCAAAATAGCCATCAATTCTCTGAATGACCTCTCAGGCTCTCCCAGGCAGACCAACACATCATCAGCGAACATTGCCACCTTGTGGTCAACTCTCGACATTGCAATACCCTTGATATTATGATTTTGCCTTAATAATTGGCCTGAAGATTCTATAAATAAATCGAAGAGGAGGGGAGAGATTGCGCAACCCTGTCTACAACCACGTTTCAAAATAAAAGCATTAACCTTGACACGAGCTGAAGGCGTATCATACAGTGCCTGGATTACTCCTATGAAATTATCATGAAACCCAAACTTACCCAGCACCTTGTATAGAAAAGCCCATCTAACAGAGTCAAAAACTTTCTCTGCGTCTAGACTCATTATGATTGAATGTTTTTTTTCCTTTTGTATCTCTCCTAAGATATGCAGAATTCTCCTTATATTATCTGAGGTTTGTCTATGATGAATAAAACCAGTTTGGTCCAAATTTATGACATCAGGCAACACCTTCTCCAGTCTACGAGCAAACATTGAGGTGAATAGTTTATAATCTAAATTGAGAACACTAATCGGTCTGTAATTCCCACACTCCTGTCTATCTTTCCCTCCTTTGGAATAACTGAGATAATTGCCTCCCTCCAAGAGGGGGGGGGATTTCTCCCTTCTCTAGAACCCAATTGAATGTTTTGTGTAGTAGTGGAACTAGCTCTCACTTTAGACTGCGGAAGAATTGTGCATTATACCCGTCCGACCCAACTGCCTTTCCCGATTTTAACCTAGTGATAGCTGCATTTATTTCCTCTTTTGAGATTGGTTTAATTAAATCCTTCATTTTGTGGACCCGAAAGTGAAGGTAAGTCTAGTGAGCCAAGGAAGGCATCAATGCAGTTCTCCTCAGAGGCACTAGGCTGGGAACACAGGTCCCTGTAGAAACCCTGATTGAGAGCTACTTGGCTCGTTTGGTTGTGTTTGCCTTGGCAAAGTGCCTTGCCTAAGCTAAAATATGGCTGATTTTCAGCGATGAGGGCCAGATCGATAATCACTGACCTGCATCGGAAATTTGCAGAGACGACGTGGCATGACACCTTTCAGCTTGTGCACAGATGCATGAACTCGCTATAATTTATGCTGGATTTCAATACAGTTCAGACAAACGAAGTTCACGTCTCCTCTTCATTCCTGTTTACTCTCTACCTAAGACAAACTAGCCCTTCCAAATTATCACACTGATAATTAATTAGATCAAATCTATCTCCTCCTAATCGGATTCAACACCCCATTTACATTAAATGAAATAATTTTCACTGGATGCATGTAATTTTGTAATTTGCAATTTTGATGCATGTAATTTTGCGTGAAAATAATCGTACCAAAAAACAAGCATCAGACAGCGGCAGGCAACCCCCCCCCCCCAGTAAAACAACAGAGGAAATAAGAAATAAAAAAGAAGCAGAAATACGTGGTGTGTAACTGAAGCATAAACGTTATTAACCACACTTCCGCCAGTGAATCACTTCCACTGCTTCCCTTATTAGTCTTTGAAGGAAAACCCCTATTTACTACCTGAGCTAGAGGGCCTTCAACTGTGATGACCGTCATAAAGAAAAAGAGTCCCCCCCCCCATTTTAACCCGACAATAATTATATTTCACTGTGACGTCTATGACGTATATACACATACTACGTCCTTCACGTCTGTATACTTGCAGCCTTTCCTTGTATCCTGTTGCTCCCCTGGTCCGCTGCGGGCGCTGCCCCCCCCTGCGCGTTGCCACGACGACCATCTATGTAGTCTCTCTCTGGGGGTTTGTATTGTAACGTGCATGGATAAGAAGACACGCTGGCCGCTGGCTCGCGGGTCTGACCCATTAGTCGAGCGGTTAGCGATGCCTCCTGCGGTGCGGGCGATACGGGTTCGCTTCCCGGCCGCGGCACTTCCTGTGGTTGCGTTGTCCCCCGAATTCGCTACAGTATGTTCTCCCCGTATCTGCGTGAGTTTCCTCTGGGGGCTCCGGTCTACTCCCACAGCCCAAAGACATGTAAGTCAGGTGAATTGGCCGGACTAAATTGTCCCGAGGAATGAATGTGTGTGTCGGCCGGCCCTGTGATGGCCAGGCGGCCTGTCCAGGGTGTCTCACCGCCTGCCGCCCAATGATTGCTGGAATAGGCTTCAGCATCCCCGCGACCCTGAGAGCAGGATACGCGGTCTGGTTAATGGAATGGAATATTAAGTATATATTGAATATATTAAACAAGTATGTATTTTAACTTCTGGAGTGATTCTGAATTCTGGACGCAGCGGCTACTGTGGCTACTGTGGCTCCCTGTTCAGTGTCGTGTTTTCTTTGTTATTTATACGTTAGTTTTAAGTTTACTTACAAGTGTAGGTCCTGCGCTCTTCTACAACCGTCAGGAACTTTTAAACCTCAGAACGGATTACTCACTTCCCTCCACCATCACGGACAACTCCCCCATCCATATTATCCGCTCACCGATCTCGCAGTGGAAACGCTGCCCCCGTCGGCAACGTGAACAAAAGAGGGGGAAACGAGGCGGGCTACATGCTAAGCTAAGTAGCACTCCCTTCAAAGTTTCCCTCCCCAGCATCTTCATGGCTAATGTCCGGTCGTTAGCTAACAAAATGGAGGGGATAAGACTCAGGCTGTCCTCTCAGAAAAGGCTGCAGAACTGCTGTCTGCTGATGTTTACGGAGACTTGGCTCAACAGCAACATGGCGACTCGGCAGTCGAGCTAGTGGGCCGCACAGCCTTCCATGCCGACAGGACAGCGGACTCCGGCAAGACCCGCGGAGGAGGTTTGAGTATTTATGTCAGTAACTCTTGGTGCAACAATATAAAGATCGTCGAAAGGCATTGCTCTGCTGATCTCGAGCTCCTTATGATTCAGTGCAGGCCTTTTTACCTGCCCAGGGAGCTAACGGCCATTACCATTGCCGCTGTATACATCCCCCCACATGCTACTGCTAAGGAAGCACTTAAGCAGCTACAATGTGCCATCAGCAGACAACAGACCAAACACCTGGACAATGCCTTTATCATAGGTGGTGATTTTAATAAGGCTAACCTCAGGGCTGTATTGCCCAAATTCCATCAGCATGTCTCCTGCCCCACTAGGGGACAAAACACCCTGGACCATCTCTATACAAACATCAAGGACTCATACAAAACTACCGTCTGCCCTCATCTGGGGCATTCTGACCACCTCTGCCTGTTCCAGGTCCCAGCCTACAAACCCCTAATAAAACGGGTCAAGCCAGCAGTAAAGACAATCACTGTCTGGCCAAAAGGAGCAGTCTCTAAGCTCCAGGACTGTTTTGAAAACACAGACTGGAGTATTTTTGGACATTCAGCTACCCATGGCTCCCATATAGACATTAATGAACAGACATCTGCCATACTAGCCTACATTAACTTTTGCACTGAGTGTGTCACAACAAAAAAATCAGTCCGCATCTTTCCAAACCAGAAACCCTGGATGACCAGTGAGGTCCAGCAGCTGCTGAAAGTCCGGGATGCAGCGATCAAGTCAGGTAACTGTGAGGCCCACAGCGCAGCCAGATCCAACCTCAAAAAGGGCATCAGAACAGCCAAACATAAATATTCCCTACGAATAGAGGACCACTTTCACAATAACTATGATCCTCGGCGAATGTGGCAAGGCATTCAGTCTATCACAGACTACAAAAGCTCTAATCACGGTCCCTCTGTCCATGATGCCTCCCTGCCTGACAAGCTAAATCATTTCTATGCCCGCTTCGACAAGGACAATACTGACCCAGCCACAAAAATCCCCAGCCACCCAGAAAACCAGGTGCTCACTCTATCAGTCGCAGAGGTCAGAGAATCACGGCACAGAGTGAACACACGGAGGGCTGCCAGACCAGACGGCATACCGGGTTGGGTCTACCAGGAATGTGCCGACCAGCTGGCTGAGGTCTTCAGACCTGTATTTAACCTCTCACTGTCCCAATCTAAAGTCCCAGTATGCTTTAAGACCACCTCTATCATTCCTGTCTCCAAGAAACCAACATCCACATGTCTGAATGACTACCGACCCATAGCACTCACCCCCATTGCCATGAAGTGCTTTGAAAGACTGGTTCTGGCTCACATCAAAAACATTATCCCCCCCACATTCGACCCACATCAGTTCGCCTACCATCCCAAAAGGTCCACTGAGGATGCCATTGCCACTGCCCTGCATGTTGCTCTGACCCACCTTGGACTTAACAACACATACATCCGGATGCTGTTTATAGATTATAGCTCTGCCTTCAACACTATCATCCCCGCCAAACTAACCACCAAACTCCTCTCCCTTGGCCTCAACCCCTCCCTCTGTAACTGGATCCTAGACTTCCTGACCAACAGACCTCAGTCTGTTAGGTTAGGTGACCACTCCTCCTCCACCCTGACCCTCAGCACAGGTGCCCCTCAAGGCTGTGTTCTGAGCCCCGTCCGTTTCTCCCTCTTTACCCACGACTGCCTGCCAACTCACCCTTCAAATGTTATAGTTAAGTTTGCAGATGACACCACAGTCATTGGCCGTATCACCAACAATGACGAGATGGCCTACAGAGACGAGATTGAGCATCTCACATCATGGTGTACTACCAACAAGCTTGTCCTTAATGTGCAGAAGACAAAGGAGCTGATTGTGGACTTCAGGAGGTCTAGAAGCTGCAGCCACTCCCCCATTCACATCAATGGGGTGGAAGTGGAGCATATTTCCAGCTTTGAATTCCTTGGGAGTCCACATCAGCGAGGACCTTTTGTGGACATTAAACACCCAGGCCCTTGTGAAAAAGGCCCAACAACGCCTGCATTTCCTGAGGAGGCTGAGGACCGCCCGTTTATCCCCCAAAATTCTACCAACTTCTACCACTGCACCATAGAGAGCATCCTTACCATCTGCATCTCAGTGTGGTATGGCAACTGCACCTCAGTAGACCAGAAAGCTCTGCAGCGGATCGTCAAGGTGGCCCAGCATATCACCGGTACCCAGCTCTCAGCCATAAAAGACATTTATCACAAACGCTGCCTTCGAAGGGGTCTGAGCATCAGCAGAGATCCCACCCACCCCAACCATGGACTGTTCTCCCCCCTGCCCTCTGGGAGGCGCTACAGGAGCCTCAGAGCCCACACTACCAGGCTCAAAAACAGCTTCTTTCCCCAAGCTGTTGCCAACCTGAACCTGGCTACCCACTGAATGTCTTTAGATATTTTTAAGTATTTTGTACTCCAGCTCTCTTTTAACTTATTTTTAGCGTTCGGTCTTCATGTGTGTATATCTCATATTGTGTTTGCTGTGTTTGTGTCTGTCTTGCACTGTTTGGTGAAGCCAAAGCCCTCATTTCATTTTTAACATGTGCCTGCACATTGTTTTTAATGACAATAAATTGAATTGAATTGAATTGAATTGAATTCCAGCTGCTTGAGTATTAGTCCTTTTCTCTATAGATCTGCTACTGGTTCCTAGTGGGAACTAGTGGGATCTTATTCTAGCTGTAGCTGTCTTATTTTAGCTGTAGCTGTTTTTCACCTAGTGTGTCCTTAAATATTTCTTGCTGCCTAGCTGTTTCGACTTAGTTATCCTTTTAGTTTATAAATATATTCCTGGTAACTTCTTGTTTGCAGTTTTAATAGTTTTGTGTGAGGTTTGATAGAGTTTTACATAAATGACCAGTTTCTGGCTAATAGACCTACTTTCATTTTAGGAATACCAGAAATAAATATATTCCTGGTAACTTCTTGTTTGCAGTTTTAATAGTTTTGTGTGAGGTTTGATAGAGTTTTACATAAATGACCAGTCTCTGGCTAATAGACCTACTTTCATTTTAGCGCTTTGGACAATTGGGTGTTAAGTGGCCAGGGTTTGGCATGCGCTCCTGCCAGACAATTAGCAATCAGTGTTCTTTAAATCACTGCTGCTACTTGGAAGCCGATGCTTCCAAGCGTCAGCCAAACAAGCCTAGGTTGAACAAGAGTGAACAAAGGCAGGTGCAACTTTTTCAAGCCAAGGCTTCGTCAAGCAAGGACTGCTCTTTTTAGATCCGGTCAGTCATCTGTATTTTGTGTACCTAGTATAGACTATGTGTTTCCTTCGCATTCCTGTCCTTTCCTTTTCCCGGGCCTAGCATAGACGTTGGGTCACGCCTAGGCGCTGTGACCCTACCAATCTCATGTATCCCACTCTCTCTACTCACGTTGAGCAAGTGGTGACGGGAGGGCTTTGGAATTGCCAGTCTGTGGTGCCGAAAGCTGAGTTTATCTCAGGCTACGCATCCTTGCTCTCCCTCAACTTTCTTGCGCTAAGTGAGACCTGGATGACGTCAGAAAACACTACCACGCTCACAGCTCTGTCTGATGTGTACTCTTTTTCTAACACTCCCAGAGCTGGGAGGCGAGGTGGTGGTACTGTCCTGCTAATCTCCCCGAAATGGATATAACTCTCTTGTTTCCATTCCACAATTTTCTCCGCCCTCTTTTGAATTTCATGCTGTTACTGTCTCTTATCCAGTCAAATTCCCCATCGTGGTTGTGTACCACCCACCAGGCCCCCTTGGTGAGTTTTGGAGGAGCTTGACTCACTTGTCTCACACTTCCCTGATTATGACTCTGCACGTATCCTTCTCGATGACTTCAGCATCCACACTGACAAGCTAGATCCTCTTCTCTCTTTCCTCTCCTCCTTTGACCTTCACCTCTCACCCTCTCCTCCTACCCACAAGGCTGGCAACCAGCTGGACTTTATCTTTACTAGACACTGTCCTATTTCCAATCTCTCTGTTACTCTCCTCCAGCTCTCTGACCACTAGTTCATGTCCTACTCTCTCTCCCTCTCATCTCCCCCCTCAGCCCCTCCCCCTACCCACATGGTTTCCACCCGTAGACACCTCCGCTCTCGCTCCGCCACTGACCTTTCTTCCTCCGTTACCTCTTTCCTCCCTACACCTGAATCTTTCTCTCTCCTACCCCCTGACTCTGCTACTGATCTTCTTCTCTCTACCCTCTCCTCTTCTCTGGACAGTCTCTGTCCCCTCACCTCCAGGCCTGCACATCCAACTCCACCTGGCCCTTGGCTGTCTGACTCAGTATGTACTGACAGACGGAGCCTGAGCGTGGCAGAGCACAAGTGGAGAAAAGGCAAACTTCCAGAGGACCTTCTCAACTTCCAATCTCTTCTTTCCACTTTCTCCTCTTCCCTTTCTGCTGCTAAAGCTGCCTTCTATCGCTCTAAAATCCTATCCTCTGCCTCTAATCCTAAGAAACTCTTTGAAACCTTCTCTACACTTCTTCAACCACCAGTTCATCTTCCTACTTCCTCCCTTCTCCCTGATGACTTCGCTAACTTCTTTGACAAGAAGGTAAACGACATCAGATCCTCCTTTTCTCACCACCCAGTTAGCGCTCCTTGCACTAGCCCACCCTCTGTACCCTCCCTCACCTCTCCATGTCCCACCCTATCCCACCTCGCTCCCCTCTCCCCGACGGGGTCCTCAACTTCATCACATCCAGTCGCCCCACCACATGCTCCCTTGACCCGCCCCCCCTTCAGTCTATAGCAACTGAACTCCTTCCCTTTCTAACCCACTTCATCAATTCCTCCCTCCAGGCAGGATGCTTTCCACCTGTCTTCAAGACTGCTAAAGTCATCCCCCTTCTCAAGAAACCATCACTTAACCCCTCTGACGTCAAAAACTACAGACCGGTTTCCCTTCTACCCTTTCTATCCAAAACGCTTGAACTTGCTGTCTTTAACCAACTTTCTTTGTACCTCCACCAGAACAACCTCCAGGACCCCAACCAGTCTGGGTTCAAGGTGGGTCACTCGAAAGAGACGGCCCTCCTTGCAGTGACAGAATCGCTGCATTCTGTGAGAGCAAACTCTCTCTCCTCTGTCCTGATACTCCTGGACCTGTCAGCTGCGTTCGACACAGTGAACCACCAGATCCTCCTCTCTACCCTCGAGGGGCTGGGTGTCACAGGCTCTGCACTCTCAACGTTTGCATCTTACCTGACGGGTCGCCCCTGCCAGGTGACATGGAGGGGATCTGTGTCAGAGACTCGCAGACTGACTACAGGCGTTCCACAGGGTTCGGTTCTGGGTCCTCTCCATTTCTCCCTGTACACAACATCCCTGGGTTCTGTTATTCGCTCACATGACTTCTCTTACCATTGTTATGCCGATGACACCCAGCTGATCTTGTCTTTTCCTCCCTCTGACACACAAGTAGAGACACGCATTGCCGCGTGCTTGACTGACATCTCGGAGTGGATGGCGACACACCACCTGAAGCTCAATCTGGACAAGACAGAGCTGATGTTCCTCCCGGGGAAAAGTTGCCCACACCGAGACCTGGCCATCACCATTGACAACACTGTGTTGACGCCAACTCGGTATGCGAGGAGTCTGGGTGTGATGCTGGACGACCAACTGTCATTTGCTGAAAACGTTGCATCGGTTGCTCGCTCCTGCAGATTTCTCCTCTATAACATCAGGAGAATTCACCCATTCTTTACAAATGAGATGGCACAGGTGCTCATCCAGGCTCTGGTCATCTCCCGGCTGGACTACGGCAATTCCCTCCTTGCTGGTGCCTCGGTGTCGGCCATCAGACCTCCGGAGCTTGTTCAGAAACCTGCAGCTTGTCTGGTGTTCAACCGCCCTAAATTCTCCCACACAACTCCCCTTCTCATGTCCCTACACTGGCTCCCAGTAGCTGCTCGCATCCAGTTTAAGACTCTGGTGCTAGCCTACAGGGCAGTGAAAGGAACAGCTCCTTCCTATCTCCAGGCCATGGTCAAGCCCTACACCCCCGCCCAACCACTTTGCTCTGCTGCCTCGGGATGCCTGGTTGCCCCGTCGCTCAGAGGCCCTGCTGCCGATCGACTCGGTCACAGCTCTTTTCTGTCCTGGCCCACAGTGGTGGAATGAACTCCCCACTGATGTCAGGACAGCAGAGTCGCTGACCATCTTTCGGCGCAGGTTGAAAACTCACCTCTTCAAGAACTACTACCCTGTTACTTGCGCGTAGCACTTATTGTATTCACTCATTTAAAAAAAAAATCTTTCTTGCGCTTTTACTTTAGCACTGGTTTTGCTCTGAGATGCTTGTTTAGAGAGAAGATGCACTTATGACCTCCGATGACTAGTAGTTCCCCTGATTTCCTACGTTAAATGATGCACTTACCGTAAGTTGCTTTGGATAAAAGAGTCGGCTAAATGACTGTAATGTAATGTATATATTGAATATATTAAACAAGTATATATTAAGTATATATTGAATATATTAAACAAGGAGTTGTGTTAAAAGTCATGTTAATGTTTTACGCTGAACACTGGACTGAAAATCAGTGGTTAGAAACAGCCAGAGGTTTCATGTCAAAATATGGGTCACACACACACACACACACACACACACACATACACACACACACACACGCACACACACACACACACACACACACACACACATACACACACACAGATAATCAGTGATTGAAGATGTTTCTCCAGCTGTGGTAGACAGTGAGCTCATTGGGTGGTGTAAAGTGATGTCATCCCATCATCACACCTCCCTCCAGCTGTCACCTTCACCCACAACACAACACAACACAACACAACACAACACAACACTGTGTTAACATCCACACTGAGTACTACTAACTATAGCTGTATTAGGGGCTGCAGTGTTGATGTTTGGGGTTCTGCATATTTGGGGTGCAGTACTGCTTCATATGTCGCACTCATCCTGTGTAGGGTAGTGGGAGCTGCGTTCTCCTGTTTCCATGTACACATGTACATGGACTTTACTGTGATACTTTCACTACTATCATAGGATGAGCATCAACATGCTGCTCAATAATCCAGGTTAGAACATCACAGAAGGTTGATTTATTTCATCTGGACACAACGTTTATTAACAGATATGCTTCATCATCATCTTAGTGAGCTCTTCTGTCTCACCTGACTGACTTATAAACACACAGTGTGGTGCTTGTAACACTGTACTGCTTATGAGGGTGAAGAGGTCACTTAGATGATGATGAAAGCTATGTGTTAACATTGTATCCAGATGACCTGACTCATCTTTCTGTGACTCTTTGGTAAATGAAAGCATATACACTTGAAAGAGATGCTGATGACATCACAGCTGGAGTGAGCTGAGCTGTGTTACTTTGATGTAAACTGAGCTGTTGTCATACTGTGTTTCCAACAAAACGGTGGACATACTGCTGTTATTACACTTGTTACAATTATACATTGTGTCTCGTGTGTCAAATGCTACATGCAAGAACACAGCACTTCTTTGCAGTCTGATGTTACCCATGTGTTCTTCACACAGCAACATGTGTGTTAGCACAGCCACGTGTGTTCTTCACACAGCAACGTGTGTGTTCACACATCAATGTGTGTGTTCTTCACACAGTAACATATGTTCTTCACACAGCAACATATGTGTTCACACATCAATGTGTGTGTTCTTCACACAGTAACATATGTTCTTCACACAGCAACATATGTGTTCACACATCAATGTGTGTGTTCTTCACGGTAACATGTGTGTTCTTCACACAGCAACATGTGTTCACACAGTAACGTGTGTTCTTGATACATTGTGTGTGCTCTTCACACAGTAATGTGTGTTCTTCACACAGCAACGTGTGTGTTCACACGGTAACGTGTGTTCTTGACACATCGTGTGTGTTCTTCACACAGTAACCTGTGTTCTTTACACAGTAACATGTGTGTTCTTCACACAGTAATGTGTGTGTTCACACAGTAATGTGTGTTCTTTACACAGTAACATGTGTGTTCTTCACACAGCAACACGTGTGTTCATCCTCACGTATGTCCTTGTGTACCATGGTGTTGTGAAGATCTTTGTGGTCTTGGTGGTGGTTCTGTGACATCATGGCAGATGACTGTTAAAGGCACATTTCGGTGCATATCCATCTGCTATGTTTCCACATAGATGACACAGTGCAGTCTGGTTTGTCTCCATGATGAGCTCAGTTCTGAGCAGTCGAGGGTTACACAGCACATCTTTACTGAGCTGATCTTTGCTGAGCTGATCTTTACTGAGCAGATCTTTGCTGAGCAGATCTTTACTGAGCTGGTCTTTGTTGAGCAGATCTTTACTGAGCTTCTCTTTACTGAGCAGATCTTTGCTGAGCAGATCTTTGCTGAACAGATCTTTACTGAGCTGGCCTTTGTTGAGCAGATCTTTACTGAGTGGATCTTTACTGAGCTTATCTTTACCAAGGTGATCTTTGTTGAGTGGATCTTTACTGAGCAGATCTTTGCTGAGCTGATCTTTACTGAGCTGATCTTTACTGAGGAGATCTTTACTGAGCAGATCTTTACTGAGCTGGTCTTTGTTGAGCGGATCTTTGCTGAGCAGATCTTTACTGAGCTGGTCTTTGTTGAGCGGATCTTTGCTGAGCAGATCTTTACTGAGCTGGTCTTTGTTGAGCAGATCTTTGCTGAGCAGATCTTTACTGAGCTGATCTTTGTTGAGCAGATCTTTACTGAGCTGGTCTTTGCTGAGCAGATCTTTACTGAGCTGATCTTTGTTGAACAGCTCTTTACTGAGTGGAGCATTGCTGAGAAGATCTTTACTGAGCTGGTTTTGTTGAGCAAATCTTTGCTGAGCGGATCTTTACTGAGCTGGTCTTTGTTGAGCAGATCTTTACTGAACTGGTCTTTGTTGAGCAGATCTTTGCTGAGCTGGTCTTTGTTGAGCAGATCTTTGCTGAGCAGATCTTTGCTGAGCAGATCTTTACTGAGCTGGTCTTTGTTGAGCAGATCTTTACTGAGCTGGTTTTGTTGAGCAGATCTTTGCTGAGCGGATCTTTACTGAGCTGGTCTTTGTTGAGCAGATCTTTACTGAGCTGGTTTTGTTGAGCAGATCTTTGCTGAGCAGATCTTTACTGAGCTGGTCTTTTTTGAGCAGATCTTTACTAAGCAGATCTTTGCTGAGCTGGTCTTTGTTGAGCAGATCTTTGCTGAGCTGATCTTTACCGAGCTGATATTTCTTGAGCGATCTTTACTGAGCAGATCTTTACTGAGCTGGTTTTGTTGAGCAGATCTTTACTGAGCTGATCTTTGCTGAATGGATCTTTACTGAGCTGATCTTTGCTGAATGGATCTTTGCTGAGCAGATCTTTACTGAACTGGTCTTTGTTGAGCAGATCTTTGCTGAGCAAATTTTTGCTGAGCAGATCTTTACCGAGCTGATATTTCTTGAGCGATCTTTACTGAGCTTCTCTTTACTGAGCAGATCTTTACTGAGCTGGTTTTGTTGAGCAGATCTTTGCTGAGCTGATCTTTACTGAGCTGAGCTTTACTGAGCTGATCTTTGCTGAATGGATCTTTACTGAGCTGATCTTTGCTGAGCTGACCTTTACCGAACTGTGTAAACACCATGTTTCATCATACCAGGCCATGTTTCATCACTGTGCTGCTACACACCATCCATCACACAGCTGGCCAGTATATTAACTCTGCACATACACCTGTGTGTGTGTGTGTGTGTGTGTGTGTGTGTGTGTGTGTGTGTGTGTGTGAGAGAGAGAGAGAGAGAGAGCACAACACACCAAAGGATAGTGATTACACAGCTGTTTGGTGTGTGTGTGTGTGAGTGAGTGTGAGCAGATGGCCCTCAGTCCTTCTAAAGTGTTGTGTTAAGTGCCTTTAAAGTACAAAGTAGATCACTAAACACAGGATAATCCCTAAGGATGACCTAGGAAGTTGTCATTATCAATCCCCCCCACACACACACACACACACACACACACACACACACCTGTAATTCAGTGAATGTGGTTAAAACTCTGCTGAGAACGTCAGTGGAAGGCTTCAGTGTGAGGCTGTTTTGTTTGTGAATGTGTGTTAATGTGGGTCACCATTGTGTACACGTGTAGGTCACGATGTATGTGGGTATGTGTGTGTTGATGTGGGTCACCAGATACGTGTTTGTGTGTGTGTGTGTGTGTGATTTAGACAACTGCATTTCCTTACAACTGCCGGTGTGTGATTGGGTGCAGTAAGTGTGGTACAGTGTCTCCCGGAGGTCAGTAAGGTTCGCAGGGTAAATACCAGTCAGTGTGGTACAGTGTCTCCCGGAGGTCAGTAAGGTTCGCAGGGTAAATACCAGTCAGTGTGGTACAGCGTCTCCCGGAGGTCAGTAAGGGTCGCAGGGTAAATACCAGTCAGTGTGGTACAGCGTCTCCCGGAGGTCAGTAAGGTTCGCAGGGTAAATACCAGTCAGTGTGGTACAGTGTCTCCCGGAGGTCAGTAAGGTTCGCAGGGTAAATACCAGTCAGTGTGGTACAGCGTCTCCCGGAGGTCAGTAAGGGTCGCAGGGTAAATACCAGTCAGTGTGGTACAGCGTCTCCCGGAGGTCAGTAAGGTTCGCAGGGGAAATACCAGTCAGTGTGGTACAGCGTCTCCCGGAGGTCAGTAAGGTTCGCAGGGTAAATACCAGTCAGTGTGGTACAGTGTCTCCCGGAGGTCAGTAAGGGTCGCAGGGTAAATACCAGTCAGTGTGGTACAGCGTCTCCCGGAGGTCAGTAAGGGTCGCAGGGTAAATACCAGTCAGTGTGGTACAGCGTCTCCCGGAGGTCAGTAAGGGTCGCAGGGTAAATACCAGTCAGTGTGGTACAGTGTCTCCCGGAGGTCAGTAAGGGTCGCAGGGTAAATACCAGTCAGTGTGGTACAGTGTCTCCCGGAGGTCAGTAAGGTTCGCAGGGTAAATACCAGTCAGTGTGGTACAGTGTCTCCCGGAGGTCAGTAAGGGTCGCAGGGTAAATACCAGTCAGTGTGGTACAGTGTCTCCCGGAGGTCAGTAAGGTTCGCAGGGGAAATACCAGTCAGTGTGGTACAGTGTCTCCTGGAGGTCAGTAAGGGTCGCAGGGTAGATACCAGTCAGTGTGGTACAGTGTCTCCCGGAGGTCAGTAAGGGTCGCAGGGTAAATACCAGTCAGTGTGGTACAGCGTCTCCCGGAGGTCAGTAAGGGTCGCAGGGTAAATACCAGTCAGTGTGGTACAGTGTCTCCTGGAGGTCAGTAAGGGTCGCAGGGTAAATACCAGTCAGTGTGGTACAGCGTCTCCCGGAGGTCAGTAAGGGTCGCAGGGGAAATATCAGTCAGTGTGGTACAGTGTCTCCCGGAGGTCAGTAAGGGTCGCAGGGGAAATACCAGTCAGTGTGGTACAGCGTCTCCCGGAGGTCAGTAAGGTTCGCAGGGGAAATACCAGTCAGTGTGGTACAGTGTCTCCTGGAGGTCAGTAAGGGTCGCAGGGTAAATACCAGTCAGTGTGGTACAGTGTCTCCTGGAGGTCAGTAAGGGTCGCAGGGTAAATACCAGTCAGTGTGGTACAGCGTCTCCCGGAGGTCAGTAAGGGTCGCAGGGTAAATACCAGTCAGTGTGGTACAGTGTCTCCCGGAGGTCAGTAAGGGTCGCAGGGTAAATACCAGTCAGTGTGGTACAGTGTCTCCCGGAGGTCAGTAAGGGTCGCAGGGTAAATACCAGTCAGTGTGGTACAGCGTCTCCCGGAGGTCAGTAAGGGTCGCAGGGTAAATACCAGTCAGTGTGGTACAGTGTCTCCTGGAGGTCAGTAAGGGTCGCAGGGTAGATACCAGTGAGTGTGGTACAGTGTCTCCCGGAGGTCAGTAAGGTTCGCAGGGGAAATACCAGTCAGTGTGGTACAGCGTCTCCCGGAGGTCAGTAAGGGTCGCAGGGTAGATACCAGTCAGTGTGGTACAGTGTCTCCCGGAGGTCAGTAAGGGTCGCAGGGTAAATACCAGTCAGTGTGGTACAGTGTCTCCCGGAGGTCAGTAAGGGTCGCAGGGGAGATACCAGTCAGTGTGGTACAGTGTCTCCCGGAGGTCAGTAAGGGTCGCAGGGTAAATACCAGTCAGTGTGGTACAGTGTCTCCTGGAGGTCAGTAAGGGTCGCAGGGGAGATACCAGTCAGTGTGGTACAGCGTCTCCTGGAGGTCAGTAAGGGTCGCAGGGGAAATACCAGTCAGTGTGGTACAGTTTCTCCTGGAGGTCAGTAAGGGTCGCAGGGTAGATACCAGTGAGTGTGGTACAGTGTCTCCCGGAGGTCAGTAAGGGTCGCAGGGGAAATACCAGTCAGTGTGGTACAGTGTCTCCCGGAGGTCAGTAAGGGTCGCAGGGTAGATACCAGTGAGTGTGGTACAGTGTCTCCCGGAGGTCAGTAAGGGTCGCAGGGTAAATACCAGTCAGTGTGGTACAGTGTCTCCTGGAGGTCAGTAAGGGTCGCAGGGGAAATACCAGTCAGTGTGGTACAGCGTCTCCCGGAGGTCAGTAAGGGTCGCAGGGTAAATACCAGTCAGTGTGGTACAGTGTCTCCCGGAGGTCAGTAAGGGTCGCAGGGGAGATACCAGTCAGTGTGGTACAGTGTCTCCCGGAGGTCAGTAAGGGTCGCAGGGTAAATACCAGTCAGTGTGGTACAGCGTCTCCCGGAGGTCAGTAAGGGTCGCAGGGTAAATACCAGTCAGTGTGGTACAGTGTCCCCCGGAGGTCAGTAAGGGTCGCAGGGTAAATACCAGTCAGTGTGGTACAGTGTCCCCCGGAGGTCAGTAAGGGTCGCAGGGGAGATACCAGTAAGTGTGGTACAGCGTCTCCCGGAGGTCAGTAAGGGTCGCAGGGTAAATACCAGTCAGTGTGGTACAGCGTCTCCCGGAGGTCAGTAAAGGTCGCAGGGTAAAGACCAGTGAGTGTGGTACAGCGTCTCCCGGAGGTCAGTAAAGGTCGCAGGGGAAATACCAGTCAGTGTGGTACAGCGTCTCCCGGAGGTCAGTAAGGGTCGCAGGGTAAATACCAGTCAGTGTGGTACAGTGTCCCCCGGAGGTCAGTAAGGGTCGCAGGGGAGATACCAGTAAGTGTGGTACAGCGTCTCCCGGAGGTCAGTAAGGGTCGCAGGGTAAATACCAGTCAGTGTGGTACAGCGTCTCCCGGAGGTCAGTAAAGGTCGCAGGGTAAAGACCAGTGAGTGTGGTACAGCGTCTCCCGGAGGTCAGTAAAGGTCGCAGGGGAAATACCAGTCAGTGTGGTACAGCGTCTCCCGGAGGTCAGTAAGGGTCGCAGGGTAAATACCAGTCAGTGTGGTACAGCGTCTCCCGGAGGTCAGTAAAGGTCGCAGGGTAAAGACCAGTGAGTGTGGTACAGCGTCTCCCGGAGGTCAGTAAAGGTCGCAGGGTAAATACCAGTCAGTGTGGTACAGTGTCTCCTGGAGGTCAGTAAGGGTCGCAGGGTAAATACCAGTCAGTGTGGTACAGCGTCTCCTGGAGGTCAGTAAGGGTCGCAGGGGAGATACCAGTCAGTGTGGTACAGTGTCTCCTGGAGGTCAGTAAGGGTCGCAGGGTAAATACCAGTCAGTGTGGTACAGTGTCCCCTGGAGGTCAGTAAGGGTCGCAGGGGAGATACCAGTCAGTGTGGTACAGCGTCTCCCGGAGGTCAGTAAGGGTCGCAGGGTAAATACCAGTCAGTGTGGTACAGCGTCTCCCGGAGGTCAGTAAAGGTCGCAGGGTAAAGACCAGTGAGTGTGGTACAGCGTCTCCCGGAGGTCAGTAAAGGTCGCAGGGGAAATACCAGTCAGTGTGGTACAGTGTCTCCTGGAGGTCAGTAAGGGTCGCAGGGGAGATACCAGTCAGTGTGGTACAGCGTCCCCCGGAGGTCAGTAAGGGTCGCAGGGGAGATACCAGTCAGTGGCTTCAAAGGTGTCCTGCATGTTGTAATCCTCATCCATGATGACATGATAGTGCTCTGCACCACAGCTGGGAAGGCTTTTAAAGACTCTTAATAGCAGTCATCATCACCACCCACCCTCTTCCTCATCCCCAACACACATATGCAGACACACACCATGCAGACACACACACATGCAGACACACACCACGCCACCTCACGGCAAGCGGGGTATGCTAAACTGCTGCTTTGTTCAGGTCTGGATCTTCTGGGCTGGTCTCCACTGCAGACCTTCAAACCTTCATCCTGCAGTAGACACACAGTCCTGTTGGTCCTGTTTAATCCGTTTGTTTGTTTTAAGCTTTTCATATTTTAAACCTTTTCTTGCACCGGCTGGTGAAAGAAAATGGCTTTCTTGTGTGTGTGTGTGTGTGTGTGTGTGTGTGTGTGTGTGTGTGTGTGTGTGTGTGTGTGTGTGTGTTTTACAGGTTCAGACAGCACTGAGAGGTCCAGATACATGAAACCAAGTGTTCAAAGTCATTTCAAGCCTCAAGCCTCCTGTCTCAGTTCAGCTCCCCCTGGGTTAGGTCTGGATTGTGTGCTGGGGAGGGATGGCGACTTGGTCATGATTTCAAGCCTCCTGTCTCAGTTCAGTTGTCCCTGGGTTAGGTCTGGATTGTGTACTGGGACAGGATGGAGACTTGGTCATCATTTCAAGCCTCCTGTCTCAGTTCAGCTCCCCCTGGGTTAGGTCTGGATTTTGTGCTGGGGCAAGATGAAGACTTTGTCATCGTTTCCTCTGGTTGCCTGTTGTCATGTCTTGTGTTGCAGTCAGCTTTAAACTGTGCATGTTTATTTTGTGTTGCAGGGAGCCACTAACTTTGGGGCAGAAGCAGCAGGGTCCTATGGTGCTATTATTCTGCGGTCGACAAGGGGGCAGAACTACCACTCTAAATACCCCCCATGTAACCTAAGAAACTAAATGGCTTCCTGTTGCCAACGCCACCATTGGAGCAAATTTACAAACTCCAAATGTTACCCCTTCACCAATCACCCCAACCCCCATCCCCCCAACCCCCGTCACCCCAACCCCTGTCACTCCAACCCAGGATATGAACTCAATCCTCATATCTCCCCTGTAAACCTGAGATTTCCAAATACATGTTTTGTAAATGTGTTTTATACCTCATTTTAAGTTTTGTTTCTACTGTATTTTGTAGGAGTTTTTTTTATCAACTAAAGCTAAAGAATAACGGAATTAAATCAGCATTAAAATGTTTAAACTGTGTTTGAGTTTTGTTTTTGTGTTCAGTAAAGACGAAGAACAAATTGCCTAAAGAGTTTTTAAATGTCAATGTTTGAACCAGAGTACTGTTCTGTAACAAGTATTTCATCAGGCTACTTCAGCCGGTGGTTTTCAGAGTAAGAGCACAGAAGACCAGCCAGAGTGCATCACGCGTCACTGGCTGCAGTCTAAAGCTCGGCAGCAGCTTCAGGAAAGTTCTTTTCTGAGGATATCATTTGCAGATGACTCATTACTTTTATAAACTGTAATCAGTGACAATTTGTTGGATTACATCGACTCACTGATGTAATCTGTAATGTATATTCAGTTACTTTTGGATTACTTTACCTCCTGTATGATGAGAATGAGGTTAAATGGAAACTGATGACTGTTTTCATTACCGTTATCCGTTTTTTGTAATGGTGTATTTTGTTCTGCCGTGTTTCTCTGCAAAACCCGTCTGTATTTCACAGCTGATGGAAGGACTTTCAGTTCTCTTTGCCAGACATTAGTTACTACTTCATGAATCCTTTTGTATCTTTTTCTAAGATGTGATATTTATAACAATAAAATGTGATTCAGGACTGGTGTTGTCTTTGCTTTATACTTGGAAGTGAGTCAAGCCAGCGATGCTGGTTTAAAGCTGTGCAGTGTGTTGTCAGGTTAAAGCTGTGCAGTGTGTTGTCAGGTTAAACCACAACACTGACAACCACTACACTGACAACGACAACACTGACAACCACAACACTGACAACCACTACACTTACAACCACAACACTGACAACCACTACACTGACAGCCACTACACTGACAACTACACTTACAACCACAACACTAACAACCACAACACTGACAACCACTACATTGACAACCACAACACTGACAACAACAACACTTACAACCACTACACTGACGACAACCACAACACTGACAACCACTGTACTGACAACCACAACACTGACAACCACTATACTGACAACCACAACACTTGACAACCACAACACTGACAACCACTACACTTACAACTACTACCCTGACAACCACTACACTGACAACCACTACACCGACAGCCACAACACTGACAACCACTACACTTACAACCACAACACTGACAACAACAACACTGACAACCACTACACTTACAACAACCACAACACTGACAACCACAACACCGACAACCACTACACTGACAACCACTACACTGACGACAACCACTACACTGACAACCACTACACTGACAACAACAACACTTACAACCACATCACTGACAACCACTACTCTTACAATCACAACACTGACAACCACTACACTGACAACAACAACACTGACAACTACTACACTTACAACACTGACAACCACAACGCTAACAACCACTACACTGACAACCACTACACTGACAACCACAACACTAACAACCACTACACTGACAACCACTACACTGAAGCCACAACACTGACAACCACTACACTTAACAACCACTACACTGACAACAACAACAACACTGAAAACCACTACTTACAACCACAACACTGACAACCACTACACTGACAGCCACAACGCTGACAACAACAACACTGACAACCACTACACTTACAACCACAACACTGACAACCACTATACTGAAAACCACTACACTGACAACAACAACACTGACAATCACTACACTGTCAACCACAACACTGACAACCACTACACTGACAACCACAACACTGACAACCACTACACTGACAACCACTACATTGACAATCACTGCTGCTGGTTTTGGAGTATTAATAGGGGCTTGCCTCAGTGTGTCCATGGAAACACAAAGTGAAGAGTTAAAGATGTTTCTGGTTTAGGTGAGGCTCTGGGCCAAACCAGTTCCACTTCTGGTGCCGTGTGTGTATCTTGGTAGATTGTCAACTCTGTAAACAGAAGATATAAACTGTGCAACTTGCGCTGACTCTCTTAGTTCAATCACACTTCAATCACTCTCGTTCAATCACATTTCTGTCACCTGTCCCAGTGCTTTTACCAAAACTATTACAGAGCCATTCCACTGCTGCAGTTAAATATTTTGCGTCATCTATGAGTCATATTGCTGCTCCGCAGGCTACTGAGGACATGCAGCGCTGCAATGGAGTATGCAAGAATAGACATGATTTTAGTAAATGTAGTCACTACAGAGACACAATGAAATGTACCACATGTCTGCATTTCCACAAACATGCATTTATCATACTCTAATAAGACAAACATATATTTACATTGTACATTAGCTGTATATACATGGTAGTCCAAAATGTATATTTTATCATACATATGATGCAACATACCATGACAATACTATATGATGCAGCATACCATGACAATACTGTATGATGCAACATACCATGACAATACTATATGATACAGCATACCATGACAATACTGTATGGTGCAGCATACCATGACAATACTATATGATGCAGCATACCATGGCAATACCGTATGACATAGCATACCACGAAAATACTATATGATGCAGCACACCTTGACAAAACAATATGATGCAGCATACCATGACATTACTATATGACGCAGCATACCATGACAATACTATATGATGCAGCATACCATGACAATGCTATATGACGCAGCATACCATGACAATACTGTATGATGCAGCATACCATGACAATACTATATGATGCAGTATACAAAGACAATACTGTATGGTGCAGCATACCATGACAATGCTGTATGATGCAGCACACCATAACAAAACAATATGATGCAGCATACCATGACAAGACTAAATGATGCAGCATACCATGACAAACAATATGATGCAGCATACCACGACAATACTATATGATTCAGCATACCAAGGCAATACTGTATGATGCAGCACACCATGACAAGACTATATGATGCAGCACACCATGACAATACTATATAATGCAGCATACCATGACAATACTGTATGATGCAGCATACCATGACAAAACAATATGATGCAGGATACCATGAGAAAACAATATGATGCAGCATACCATGACAATACTATATGATGCAGCATACCATGACAATACTGTATGATGCAGCATACCATGACAATACCGTATGATGCAGTATACCATGACAATACTATATGATGCAGTATACCATGAAAATACTATATGATGCAGCATACCGTGACAATATTATATGATGCAGTATACCATGACAATACTGTATGGTGCAGCATACCGTGACAAGACTATATGATGCAGCATACCATGACAATACTGTATGATGCAGCATACCATGACAATACTATATGATGCAGCATACCATGACAATACTATATGATGCAGCACACCATGACAATACTGTATGATGCAGCATACCATGACAATAATATATGATGCAGTATACCATGAAAATACTATATGATGCAGCATACCATGACAATACTATATGATGCAGTATACCATGACAATACTGTATGGTGCAGCATACCGTGACAAGACTATATGATGCAGCGTACCATGACAAAACAATATGATGCAGCACACCAAGACAATACTATATGATGCAGCATACCATGACAATACTGTATGGTGCAGCATACCGTGACAAGACTATATGATGCAGCATACCATGACAATACTGTATGATGCAGCATACCATGACAATACTATATGATGCAGCATACCATGACAATACTATATGATGCAGCATACCATGACAATAATATATGATGCAGTATACCATGAAAATACTATATGATGCAGCATACCATGACAATACTATATGATGCAGTATACCATGACAATACTGTATGGTGCAGTATACCGTGACAAGACTATATGATGCAGCGTACCATGACAAAACAATATTATGCAGCATACCAAGACAATACTATATGATGCAGCATACCATGACAATACTGTATGGTGCAGCATACCGTGACAATACTATATGATGCAGCATACCATGACAAAACAATATGATGCAGCACACCAAGATAATACTATATGATACAGCATACCATGACAATACTGTATGATGCAGCACACCATGACAATACTATATGATGCAGTATACCATGACAATACTGTATGGTGCAGCATACCATGACAAACAATATGATGCAGCACACCACGACAATACTATATGATGCAGCATACCAAGGCAATACTGTATGATGCAGCATAACATGACAAGCCTATATGATGCAGCATACCATGACAATACTATATGATGCAGCACACCATGACAATACTATATGATGCAGTATACCATGAAAATACTATATGGTGCAGCATACCATGACAATACTATATGATGCAGTATACCATGACAATACTGTATGGTGCAGCATACCGTGACAAGACTATATGATGCAGCATACCATGACAAGACTATATGATGCTGCATACCATGACAATACTATATGATGCAGCATACCATGACAATACTATATGATGCAGCACACCATGACAATACTATATGATGCAGCATACCGTGGCAATACTATATGATGCAGTATACCATGAAAATACTATATGGTGCAGCATACCATGAAAATACTATATGATGCAGTATACCATGACAATACTGTATGGTGCTGCATACCATGACAATACTGTATGATGCAGCATACCATGACAAGACTAAATGGTGTAGCATACCATGACAAAACGACATGATGCAGCGTGCCATGACAATACTATATGATACAGCATTCCATGACAATACTGTATGGTGCAGCATACCATGACAATACTATATGTTGCAGCATACCATGGCAATACCGTATAACACAGCATACCACGACAATACTATATGATGCAGCACACCATGACAAAACAATATGATGCAGCATACCATGACATTACTATATGACGCAGCATACCATGACAATACTATATGATGCAGCATACCATGACAATGCTATATGACTTAGCACACCATGACAATACTGTATGATGCAGCATACCATGACAATACTATATGATGCAGTATACAAAGACAATACTGTATGGTGCAGCATACCATGACAATGCTGTATGATGCAGCACACCATAACAAAACAATATGATGCAGCATACCATGACAAGACTAAATGATGCAGCATACCATGACAAACAATATGATGCAGTATACCACGACAATACTATATGATTCAGCATACCAAGGCAATACTGTATGATGCAGCATACCATGACAAGACTATATGATGCAGCACACCATGACAATACTATATAATGCAGCATACCATGACAATACTGTATGATGCAGCATACCATGACAAAACAATATGATGCAGGATACCATGAGAAAACAATATGATGCAGCATACCATGACAATACTATATGATGCAGCATACCATGACAATACCGTATGATGCAGTATACCATGACAAGACTATATGATGCAGTATACCATGAAAATACTATATGATCCAGCATACCGTGACAATACTATATGATGCAGTATACCATGACAATACTGTATGGTGCAGCATACCGTGACAAGACCATATGATGCAGCATACCATGACAATACTGTATGATGCTGCATACCATGACAATACTATATGATGCAGCATACCATGACAATACTATATGATGCAGCATACCATGACAATACTGTATGATGCAGCATACCATGACAATACTATATGATGCAGTATACCATGAAAATACTATATGATGCAGCACACCATGACAATACTATATGATGCAGTATACCATGACAATACTGTATGGTGCAGCATACCGTGACAAGACTATATGATGCAGCGTACCATGACAAAACAATATGATGCAGCATACCAAGACAATACTATATGATGCAGCATACCATGACAATACTGTCTGGTGCAGCATACCGTGACAATACTATATGCTGCAGCATACCATGACAAAACAATATGATGCAGCATACCAAGAAAATACTATATGATACAGCATACCATGACAATACTGTATGGTGCAGCATACCATGACAAACAATATGATGCAGCACACCACGACAATACTATATGATGCAGCATACCAAGGCAATACTGTATGATGCAGCATACCATGACAAGCCTATATGATGCAGCATACCGTGACAATACTATATGATGCAGTATACCATGACAATACTGTATGGTGCAGCATACCGTGACAAGACTATATGATGCAGCATACCATGACAATACTATATGATGCAGCATACCATGACAATACTATATGATGCAGCATACCATGACAATACTGTATGATGCAGCACACCATGACAATACTATATGATGCAGTATACCATGAAAATACTATATGATGCAGCACACCATGACAATACTATATGATGCAGTATACCATGACAATACTGTATGGTGCAGCATACCGTGACAATACTATATGATGCAGCATACCATGACAAAACAATATGATGCAGCATACCAAGAAAATACTATATGATACAGCATACCATGACAATACTGTATGGTGCAGCATACCATGACAAACAATATGATGCAGCACACCACGACAATACTATATGATGCAGCATACCAAGGCAATACTGTATGATGCAGCATACCATGACAAGCCTGTATGATGCAGCATACCATGACAATACTATATGATGCAGCATACCATGACAATACTATATGATGCAGTATACCTTGACAATACTCTATGATGCAGCATACCATGGCAATACTGTATGATGCAGCATATCATGACAAAAAAATGTGATGACGCATACCATGACAAAATATGATGCAGCATACCATGACAATACTGTATGATGCAGCATACCATGACAAAACCATATGATGCAGGATACCATGAGAAAACAATATGATGCAGCATACCATGGCAATACTGTATGATGCAGCATACCATGACAAAAAAATGTGATGACGCATACCATGACAAAATATGATGCGGCATACCATGACAATACTGTATGATGCAGCATACCATGACAAAACAATATGATGCAGGATACCATGAGAAAACAATATGATGCAGCATACCATGACAATACTATATGATGCAGCATACCATGACAAGACTAAATGATGTAGCATACCATGACAATACTATATGATGCACCATACCATGGCAATACCGTATGACACAGCATACCACGACATTACTATATGATGCAGCACACCATGACAAAACAATATGATGCACCATACCATGACATTACTATATGACGCAGCATACCATGACAAACAATATGATGCAGCATACCATGACATTACTATATGACGCAGCATACCATGACAATACTATATGATGCAGCATACCATGACAATGCTATATGACGCAGCATACCATGACAATACTATATGATACAGTATACCATGACAATACTGTATGGTGCAGCATACCATGACAAACAATATGATGCAGCACACCACGAAAATACTATATGATGCAGCATACCAAGGCAATACTGTATGATGCAGCATACCATGACAAGCCTATATGATGCTGCATACCATGACAATACTATATGATGCAGTATACCTTGACAATACTCTATGATGCAGCATACCATGACAAAAATGTGATGCCGCATACCATGACAAAATATGATGCAGCATACCATGACAAAACAATATCATGGAGGATACCATGAGAAAACAATATGATGCAGCATACCATGACAATACTATATGATGCAGCATACCATGACAATACTATATGATGCAGTATACCATGAAAATACTATATGGTGCAGCACACCATGACAATACTATAATGCAGTATACCATGACAATACTGTATGGTGCAGCATACCGTGACAAGACTATATGATGCAGCATACCATGACAAGACTATATGATGCTGCATACCATGACAATACTATATGATGCAGCATACCATGACAATACTATATGATGCAGCACACCGTGACAATACTATATGATGCAGCATACCGTGACAATACTATATGATGCAGCATACCATGACAATACTATATGATGCAGCATACCGTGACAATACTATATGATGCAGCATACCATGACAATACTATATGATGCAGCATACCATGACAATACTGTATGATGCAGCATACCATGACAATACTATATGATGCAGCATACCATGACAATACTATATGATGCAGCATACCATGACAATAATATATGATGCAGTATACCATGAAAATACTATATGATGCAGCATACCATGACAATACTATATGATGCAGTATACCATGACAATACTGTATGGTGCAGTATACCGTGACAAGACTATATGATGCAGCGTACCATGACAAAACAATATTATGCAGCATACCAAGACAATACTATATGATGAAGCATACCATGACAATACTGTATGGTGCAGCATACCGTGACAATACTATATGATGCAGCATACCATGACAAAACAATATGATGCAGCACACCAAGATAATACTATATGATACAGCATACCATGACAATACTGTATGATGCAGCACACCATGACAATACTATATGATGCAGTATACCATGACAATACTGTATGGTGCAGCATACCATGACAAACAATATGATGCAGCACACCACGACAATACTATATGATGCAGCATACCAAGGCAATACTGTATGATGCAGCATAACATGACAAGCCTATATGATGCAGCATACCATGACAATACTATATGATGCAGCACACCATGACAATACTATATGATGCAGTATACCATGAAAATACTATATGGTGCAGCATACCATGACAATACTATATGATGCAGTATACCATGACAATACTGTATGGTGCAGCATACCGTGACAAGACTATATGATGCAGCATACCATGACAAGACTATATGATGCTGCATACCATGACAATACTATATGATGCAGCATACCATGACAATACTATATGATGCAGCACACCATGACAATACTATATGATGCAGCATACCGTGGCAATACTATATGATGCAGTATACCATGAAAATACTATATGGTGCAGCATACCATGAAAATACTATATGATGCAGTATACCATGACAATACTGTATGGTGCTGCATACCATGACAATACTGTATGATGCAGCATACCATGACAAGACTAAATGGTGTAGCATACCATGACAAAACGACATGATGCAGCGTGCCATGACAATACTATATGATACAGCATTCCATGACAATACTGTATGGTGCAGCATACCATGACAATACTATATGTTGCAGCATACCATGGCAATACCGTATAACACAGCATACCACGACAATACTATATGATGCAGCACACCATGACAAAACAATATGATGCGCAATACCATGACATTACTATATGACGCAGCATACCATGACAATACTATATGATGCAGCATACCATGACAATGCTATATGACTTAGCACACCATGACAATACTGTATGATGCAGCATACCATGACAATACTATATGATGCAGTATACAAAGACAATACTGTATGGTGCAGCATACCATGACAATGCTGTATGATGCAGCACACCATAACAAAACAATATGATGCAGCATACCATGACAAGACTAAATGATGCAGCATACCATGACAAACAATATGATGCAGTATACCACGACAATACTATATGATTCAGCATACCAAGGCAATACTGTATGATGCAGCATACCATGACAAGACTATATGATGCAGCACACCATGACAATACTATATAATGCAGCATACCATGACAATACTGTATGATGCAGCATACCATGACAAAACAATATGATGCAGGATACCATGAGAAAACAATATGATGCAGCATACCATGACAATACTATATGATGCAGCATACCATGACAATACCGTATGATGCAGTATACCATGACAAGACTATATGATGCAGTATACCATGAAAATACTATATGATCCAGCATACCGTGACAATACTATATGATGCAGTATACCATGACAATACTGTATGGTGCAGCATACCGTGACAAGACCATATGATGCAGCATACCATGACAATACTGTATGATGCTGCATACCATGACAATACTATATGATGCAGCATACCATGACAATACTATATGATGCAGCATACCATGACAATACTGTATGATGCAGCATACCATGACAATACTATATGATGCAGTATACCATGAAAATACTATATGATGCAGCACACCATGACAATACTATATGATGCAGTATACCATGACAATACTGTATGGTGCAGCATACCGTGACAAGACTATATGATGCAGCGTACCATGACAAAACAATATGATGCAGCATACCAAGACAATACTATATGATGCAGCATACCATGACAATACTGTCTGGTGCAGCATACCGTGACAATACTATATGCTGCAGCATACCATGACAAAACAATATGATGCAGCATACCAAGAAAATACTATATGATACAGCATACCATGACAATACTGTATGGTGCAGCATACCATGACAAACAATATGATGCAGCACACCACGACAATACTATATGATGCAGCATACCAAGGCAATACTGTATGATGCAGCATACCATGACAAGCCTATATGATGCAGCATACCGTGACAATACTATATGATGCAGTATACCATGACAATACTGTATGGTGCAGCATACCGTGACAAGACTATATGATGCAGCATACCATGACAATACTATATGATGCAGCATACCATGACAATACTATATGATGCAGCATACCATGACAATACTGTATGATGCAGCACACCATGACAATACTATATGATGCAGTATACCATGAAAATACTATATGATGCAGCACACCATGACAATACTATATGATGCAGTATACCATGACAATACTGTATGGTGCAGCATACCGTGACAATACTATATGATGCAGCATACCATGACAAAACAATATGATGCAGCATACCAAGAAAATACTATATGATACAGCATACCATGACAATACTGTATGGTGCAGCATACCATGACAAACAATATGATGCAGCACACCACGACAATACTATATGATGCAGCATACCAAGGCAATACTGTATGATGCAGCATACCATGACAAGCCTGTATGATGCAGCATACCATGACAATACTATATGATGCAGCATACCATGACAATACTATATGATGCAGTATACCTTGACAATACTCTATGATGCAGCATACCATGGCAATACTGTATGATGCAGCATATCATGACAAAAAAATGTGATGACGCATACCATGACAAAATATGATGCAGCATACCATGACAATACTGTATGATGCAGCATACCATGACAAAACCATATGATGCAGGATACCATGAGAAAACAATATGATGCAGCATACCATGGCAATACTGTATGATGCAGCATACCATGACAAAAAAATGTGATGACGCATACCATGACAAAATATGATGCGGCATACCATGACAATACTGTATGATGCAGCATACCATGACAAAACAATATGATGCAGGATACCATGAGAAAACAATATGATGCAGCATACCATGACAATACTATATGATGCAGCATACCATGACAAGACTAAATGATGTAGCATACCATGACAATACTATATGATGCACCATACCATGGCAATACCGTATGACACAGCATACCACGACATTACTATATGATGCAGCACACCATGACAAAACAATATGATGCACCATACCATGACATTACTATATGACGCAGCATACCATGACAAACAATATGATGCAGCATACCATGACATTACTATATGACGCAGCATACCATGACAATACTATATGATGCAGCATACCATGACAATGCTATATGACGCAGCATACCATGACAATACTATATGATACAGTATACCATGACAATACTGTATGGTGCAGCATACCATGACAAACAATATGATGCAGCACACCACGAAAATACTATATGATGCAGCATACCAAGGCAATACTGTATGATGCAGCATACCATGACAAGCCTATATGATGCTGCATACCATGACAATACTATATGATGCAGTATACCTTGACAATACTCTATGATGCAGCATACCATGACAAAAATGTGATGCCGCATACCATGACAAAATATGATGCAGCATACCATGACAAAACAATATCATGGAGGATACCATGAGAAAACAATATGATGCAGCATACCATGACAATACTATATGATGCAGCATACCATGACAATACTATATGATGCAGTATACCATGAAAATACTATATGGTGCAGCACACCATGACAATACTATAATGCAGTATACCATGACAATACTGTATGGTGCAGCATACCGTGACAAGACTATATGATGCAGCATACCATGACAAGACTATATGATGCTGCATACCATGACAATACTATATGATGCAGCATACCATGACAATACTATATGATGCAGCACACCGTGACAATACTATATGATGCAGCATACCGTGACAATACTATATGATGCAGCATACCATGACAATACTATATGATGCAGCATACCGTGACAATACTATATGATGCAGCATACCATGACAATACTATATGATGCAGCATACCATGACAATACTATATGATGCAGTATACCATGAAAATACTATATGGTGCAGCACACCATGACAATACTATAATGCAGTATACCATGACAATACTGTATGGTGCAGCATACCGTGACAAGACTATATGATGCAGCATACCATGACAAGACTATATGATGCTGCATACCATGACAATACTATATGATGCAGCATACCATGACAATACTATATGATGCAGCACACCATGACAATACTATATGATGCAGCATACCGTGACAATACTATATGATGCAGCATACCATGACAATACTATATGATGCAGCATACCATGACAATACTATATGATACAGTATACCATGAAAATACTATATGGTGCAGCATACCATGAAAATACTATATGATGCAGTATACCATGACAATACTGTATGGTGCAGCATACCATGACAAAAGAATATGATGCAGCATACCAAGAAAATACTATATGATACAGTATACCATGACAATACTGTATGGTGCAGCATACCATGACAAACAATATGATGCAGCACACCCCGACAATACTATATGATGCAGCATACCAAGGCAATACTGTATGATGCAGCATACCGTGACAATACTGTCTGGTGCAGCATACCATGACAATACTATATGATGCAGCATACCATGAAAAAACAATATGATGCAGCATACCAAGAAAATACTATATGATACAGCATACCATGACAATACTGTATGGTGCAGCATACCATGACAAACAATATGATGCAGCACACCACGACAATACTATATGATGCAGCATACCAAGGCAATACTGTATGATGCAGCATACCATGACAAGCCTATATGATGCAGCACACCATGACAATACTATATGATGCAGCATACCATGACAATACTCTATGATGCAGCATACCATGACAATACTATATGATGCAGTATACCTTGACAATACTCTATGATGCAGCATACCATGGCAATACTGTATGATGCAGCATATCATGACAAAAAAATGTGATGACGCATACCATGACAAAATATGAGGCAGCATACCATGACAATACTGTATGATGCAGCATACCATGACAAAACAATATGATGCAGGATACCATGAGAAAACAATATGATGCAGCATACCATGGCAATACTGTATGATGCAGCATACCATGACAAAAAAATGTGATGACGCATACCATGACAAAATATGATGCGGCATACCATGACAATACTGTATGATGCAGCATACCATGACAAAACAATATGATGCAGGATACCATGAGAAAACAATATGATGCAGCATACCATGACAATACTATATGATGCAGCATACCATGACAATACTATATGATGCAGCACATCATGACACTACTATATGATGCAGTATACCATGACAAGACTAAATGATGTAGCATACCATGACAAAACGACATGATGCAGCGTACCATGACAATACTATATGATACAGCATACCATGACAATACTATATGATGCACCATACCATGGCAATACCGTATGACACAGCATACCACGACATTACTATATGATGCAGCACACCATGACAAAACAATATGATGCACCATACCATGACATTACTATATGACGCAGCATACCATGACAAACAATATGATGCAGCATACCATGACATTACTATATGACGCAGCATACCATGACAATACTATATGATGCAGCATACCATGACAATGCTATATGACTTAGCATACCATGACAATACTATATGATACAGTATACCATGACAATACTGTATGGTGCAGCATACCATGACAAACAATATGATGCAGCACACCACGAAAATACTATATGATGCAGCATACCAAGGCAATACTGTATGATGCAGCATACCATGACAAGCCTATATGATGCAGCATACCATGACAATACTATATGATGCAGTATACCTTGACAATACTCTATGATGCAGCATACCATGACAAAAAATGTGATGCCGCATACCATGACAAAATATGATGCAGCATACCATGACAAAACAATATCATGGAGGATACCATGAGAAAACAATATGATGCAGTATACCATGAAAATACTATATGGTGCAGCACACCATGACAATACTATAATGCAGTATACCATGACAATACTGTATGGTGCAGCATACCGTGACAAGACTATATGATGCAGCATACCATGACAAGACTATATGATGCTGCATACCATGACAATACTATATGATGCAGCATACCATGACAATACTATATGATGCAGCACACCATGACAATACTATATGATGCAGCATACCGTGACAATACTATATGATGCAGCATACCATGACAATACTATATGATGCAGCATACCGTGACAATACTATATGATGCAGCATACCATGACAATACTATATGATGCAGCATACCATGACAATACTATATGATGCAGTATACCATGAAAATACTATATGGTGCAGCACACCATGACAATACTATATGATGCAGTATACCATGAAAATACTATATGGTGCAGCACACCATGACAATACTATAATGCAGTATACCATGACAATACTGTATGGTGCAGCATACCGTGACAAGACTATATGATGCAGCATACCATGACAAGACTATATGATGCTGCATACCATGACAATACTATATGATGCAGCATACCATGACAATACTATATGATGCAGCACACCATGACAATACTATATGATGCAGCATACCGTGACAATACTATATGATGCAGCATACCATGACAATACTATATGATGCAGCATACCATGACAATACTATATGATACAGTATACCATGAAAATACTATATGGTGCAGCATACCATGAAAATACTATATGATGCAGTATACCATGACAATACTGTATGGTGCAGCATACCATGACAAAAGAATATGATGCAGCATACCAAGAAAATACTATATGATACAGTATACCATGACAATACTGTATGGTGCAGCATACCATGACAATACTATATGATGCAGCACACCATGACAATACTATATGATGCAGTATACCATGAAAATACTATATGGTGCAGCATACCATGACAATACTATATGATGCAGTATACCATGACAATACTGTATGGTGCAGTATACCGTGACAAGACTATATGATGCAGCATACCATGACAAGACTATATGATGCTGCATACCATGACAATACTATATGATGCAGCATACCATGACAATACTATATGATGCAGCACACCATGACAATACTATATGATGCAGCATACCGTGGCAATACTATATGATGCAGCATACCATGACAATACTATATGATGCAGCATACCATGACAATACTATATGATGCAGTATACCATGAAAATACTATATGGTGCAGCATACCATGAAAATACTATATGATGCAGTATACCATGACAATACTGTATGGTGCTGCATACCATGACAATACTGTATGATGCAGCATACCATGACAAGACTAAATGGTGTAGCATACCATGACAAAACGACATGATGCAGCGTGCCATGACAATACTATATGATACAGCATTCCATGACAATACTGTATGGTGCAGCATACCATGACAATACTATATGATGCAGCATACCATGGCAATACCGTATAACACAGCATACCACGACAATACTATATGATGCAGCACACCATGACAAAACAATATGATGCAGCATACCATGACATTACTATATGACGCAGCATACCATGACAATACTATATGATGCAGCATACCATGACAATGCTATATGACGCAGCACACCATGACAATACTGTATGATGCAGCATACCATGACAATACTATATGATGCAGTATACAAAGACAATACTGTATGGTGCAGCATACCATGACAATGCTGTATGATGCAGCACACCATAACAAAACAATATGATGCAGCATACCATGACAAGACTAAATGATGCAGCATACCATGACAAACAATATGATGCAGCATACAAGACAATACTATATGATTCAGCATACCAAGGCAATACTGTATGATGCAGCATACCATGACAATACTATATGATGCAGCATACCATGACAATACTATATGATGCAGCACACATGACAATACTATATGATGCAGCATACCGTGACAATACTATATGATGCAGCATACCATGACAATACTATGTGATGCAGCATACCATGACAATACTATATGATACAGTATACCATGAAAATACTATATGGTGCAGCATACTATGAAAATACTATATGATGCAGTATACCATGTCAATACTGTATGGTGCAGCATACCATGACAAAAGAATATGATGCAGCATACCAAGAAAATACTATATGATACAGTATACCATGACAATACTGTATGGTGCAGCATACCATGACAAACAATATGATGCAGCACACCACGACAATACTATATGATGCAGCATACCAAGGCAATACTGTATGATGAAGCATACCATGACAAGCCTATATGATGCAGCATACCATGACAATACTATATGATGCAGTATACCTTGACAATACTCTATGATGCAGCATACCATGGCAATACTGTATGATGAAGCATACCATGACAAAAAAATGTGATGCCGCATACCATGACAAAATATGATGCAGCATACCATGACAATACCATATGATGCAGCATACCATGACAATACTATATGATGCAGCATACCATGACAATACTATATGATGCAGCATACCATGACAATACTATATGATGCAGCACACCATGACAATACTATATGATGCAGCATACCGTGGCAATACTATATGATGCAGCATACCATGACAATACTATATGATGCAGCATACCATGACAATACTATATGATGCAGTATACCATGAAAATACTATATGGTGCAGCATACCATGAAAATACTATATGATGCAGTATACCATGACAATACTGTATGGTGCTGCATACCATGACAATACTGTATGATGCAGCATACCATGACAAGACTAAATGGTGTAGCATACCATGACAAAACGACATGATGCAGCGTGCCATGACAATACTATATGATACAGCATTCCATGACAATACTGTATGGTGCAGCATACCATGACAATACTATATGATGCAGCATACCATGGCAATACCGTATAACACAGCATACCACGACAATACTATATGATGCAGCACACCATGACAAAACAATATGATGCAGCATACCATGACATTACTATATGACGCAGCATACCATGACAATACTATATGATGCAGCATACCATGACAATGCTATATGACGCAGCACACCATGACAATACTGTATGATGCAGCATACCATGACAATACTATATGATGCAGTATACAAAGACAATACTGTATGGTGCAGCATACCATGACAATGCTGTATGATGCAGCACACCATAACAAAACAATATGATGCAGCATACCATGACAAGACTAAATGATGCAGCATACCATGACAAACAATATGATGCAGCATACCACGACAATACTATATGATTCAGCATACCAAGGAAATACTGTATGACGCAGCATACCATGACAATACTATATGATGCAGCATACCATGACAATACTATATGATGCAGCACACCATGACAATACTATATGATGCAGCATACCGTGACAATACTATATGATGCAGCATACCATGACAATACTATGTGATGCAGCATACCATGACAATACTATATGATACAGTATACCATGAAAATACTATATGGTGCAGCATACTATGAAAATACTATATGATGCAGTATACCATGTCAATACTGTATGGTGCAGCATACCATGACAAAAGAATATGATGCAGCATACCAAGAAAATACTATATGATACAGTATACCATGACAATACTGTATGGTGCAGCATACCATGACAAACAATATGATGCAGCACACCACGACAATACTATATGATGCAGCATACCAAGGCAATACTGTATGATGCAGCATACCATGACAAGCCTATATGATGCAGCATACCATGACAATACTATATGATGCAGTATACCTTGACAATACTCTATGATGCAGCATACCATGGCAATACTGTATGATGAAGCATACCATGACAAAAAAATGTGATGCCGCATACCATGACAAAATATGATACAGCATACCATGACAATACCATATGATGCAGCATACCATGACAATACTGTATGATGCAGCATACCATGACAAAACAATATCATGCAGGATACCATGAGAAAACAATATGATGCAGCATACCATGACAATTCTATATGATGCAGCACACCATGACAATACTGTATGATGCAGTATACCATGAAAATACTATATGGTGCAGCATACCATGAAAATACTATATGGTGCAGTATACCATGACCATACTGTATGGTGCAGCATACCATGACAATACTGTATGATGCAGCATACCATGACAAGACTAAATGATGTAGCATACCATGACAAAACGACATGATGCAGCGTGCCATGACAATACTATATGATACAGCATACCATGACAATACTGTATGGTGCAGCATACCATGACAATACTATATGATGCAGCATACCATGGCAATACCGTATGACATAGCATACCACAACAATACTATATGATGCAGCACACCATGACAAAACAATATGATGCAGCATACCATGACATTACTATATGACGCAGCATACCATGACAATACTATATGATGCAGCATACCATGACAATGCTATATGACGCAGCATACCATGACAATACTGTGTGATGCAGCATACCATGACAATACTATATGATGCAGTATACAAAGACAATACTGTATGGTGCAGCATACCATGACAATGCTGTATGATGCAGCACACCATAACAAAACAATATGATGCAGCATACCATGACAAGACTAAATGATGCAGCATACCATGACAAACAATATGATGCAGCATACCACGACAATACTATTTGATTCAGCATACCAGCGCAATACTGTATGATGCAGCACACCATGACAAGACTATATGATGCAGCACACCATGACAATACTATATAATGCAGCATACCATGACAATACTGTATGATGCAGCATACCATGACAAAACAATATGATGCAGGATACCATGAGAAAACAATATGATGCAGCATACCATGACCATACTGTATGGTGCAGCATACCATGACAATACTGTATGATGCAGCATACCATGACAAGACTAAATGATGTAGCATACCATGACAAAACGACATGATGCTGCGTGCCATGACAATACTATATGATACAGCATACCATGACAATACTGTATGGTGCAGCATACCATGACAATACTATATGATGCAGCATACCATGGCAATACCGTATGACATAGCATACCACAACAATACTATATGATGCAGCACACCATGACAAAACAATATGATGCAGCATACCATGACATTACTATATGACGCAGCATACCATGACAATACTATATGATGCAGCATACCATGACAATGCTATATGACGCAGCATACCATGACAATACTGTGTGATGCAGCATACCATGACAATACTATATGATGCAGTATACAAAGACAATACTGTATGGTGCAGCATACCATGACAATGCTGTATGATGCAGCGCACCATAACAAAACAATATGATGCAGCATACCATGACAAGACTAAATGATGCAGCATACCATGACAAACAATATGATGCAGCATACCACGACAATACTATTTGATTCAGCATACCAGCGCAATACTGTATGATGCAGCACACCATGACAAGACTATATGATGCAGCACACCATGACAATACTATATAATGCAGCATACCATGACAATACTGTATGATGCAGCATACCATGACAAAACAATATGATGCAGGATACCATGAGAAAACAATATGATGCAGTATACCATGACAATACTGTATGGTGCAGCATACCGTGACAAGACTATATGATGCAGCATACCATGACAATACTGTATGATGCAGCATACCATGACAATACTATATGATGCAGCATACCATGACAATACTGTATGATGCAGCATACCATGACAATAATATATGATGCAGTATACCATGAAAATACTATATGATGCAGCATACCATGACAATACTATACGATGCAGTATACCATGACAATACTGTATGGTGCAGCATACCGTGACAAGACTATATGATGCAGCGTACCATGACAAAACAATATTATGCAGCATACCAAGACAATACTATATGATGCAGCATACCATGACAATACTGTATGGTGCAGCATACCGTGACAAGACTATATGATGCAGCGTACCATGACAATACTGTCTGGTGCAGCATACCGTGACAATACTATATGATGCAGCATACCATGACAAAACAATATGATGCAGCATACCAAGAAAATACTATATGATACAGCATACCATGACAATACTGTATGATGCAGCACACCATGACAATACTATATGATGCAGTATACCATGAAAATACTCACCACGACAATACTATATCATGCAGCATACCAAGGCAATACTGTATGATGCAGCATACCATGACAAGCCTATATGATGCAGCATACCGTGACAATATGATATGATGCAGTATACCATGACAATACTGTATGGTGCAGCATACCGTGACAAGACTATATGATGCAGCATACCATGACAATACTGTATGATGCAGCATACCATGACAATACTATATGATGCAGCACACCGTGACAATACTATATGATGCAGCATACCGTGACAATACTATATGATGCAGCATACCATGACAATACTATATGATGCAGCATACCATGACAATACTATATGATACAGTATACCATGAAAATACTATATGGTGCAGCATACCATGAAAATACTATATGATGCAGTATACCATGACAATACTGTATGGTGCAGCATACCATGACAAAAGAATATGATGCAGCATACCAAGAAAATACTATATGATACAGTATACCATGACAATACTGTATGGTGCAGCATACCATGACAAACAATATGATGCAGCACACCACGACAATACTATATGATGCAGCATACCAAGGCAATACTGTATGATGCAGCATACCATGACAAGCCTATATGATGCAGCATAACATGACAATACTATATGATGCAGTATACCTTGACAATACTCTATGATGCAGCATACCATGGCAATACTGTATGATGCAGCATACCATGACAAAAAAATGTGATGCCGCATACCATGACAAAATATGATGCAACATACCATGACAATACCATATGATGCAGCATACCATGACAATACTGTATGATGCAGCATACCATGACAAAACAATATCATGCAGGATACCATGAGAAAACAATATGATGCAGCACACCATGACAATACTATATGATGCAGTATACCATGACAATACTGTATGGTGCTGCATACCATGACAATACTGTATGATGCAGCATACCATGACAAGACTAAATGATGCAGCATACCATGACAATACTATATGATGCAGTATACCATGACAAAACGACATGATGCAGCGTGCCATGACAATACTATATGATACAGCATTCCATGACAATACTGTATGGTGCAGCATACCATGACAATACTATATGTTGCAGCATACCATGGCAATACCGTATAACACAGCATACCACGACAATACTATATGATGCAGCACACCATGACAAAACAATATGATGCAGCATACCATGACATTACTATATGACGCAGCATACCATGACAATACTATATGATGCAGTATACAAAGACAATACTGTATGGTGCAGCATACCATGACAATGCTGTATGATGCAGCACACCATAACAAAACAATATGATGCAGCATACCATGACAAGACTAAATGATGCAGCATACCATGACAAACAATATGATGCCGTATACCACGACAATACTATATGATTCAGCATACCAAGGCAATACTGTATGATGCAGCATACCATGACAAGACTATATGATGCAGCACACCATGACAATACTATATAATGCAGCATACCATGACAATACTGTATGATGCAGCATACCATGACAAAACAATATGATGCAGGATACCATGAGAAAACAATATGATGCAGCATACCATGACAATACTATATGATGCAGCATACCATGACAATACCGTATGATGCAGTATACCATGACAAGACTATATGATGCAGTATACCATGAAAATACTATATGATGCAGCATACCGTGACAATACTATATGATGCAGTATACCATGACAATACTGTATGGTGCAGCATACTGTGACAAGACCATATGATGCAGCATACCATGACAATACTGTATGATGCAGCATACCATGACAATACTATATGATGCAGCATACCATGACAATACTATATGATGCAGCATACCATGACAATACTGTATGATGCAGTATACCATGACAATACTATATGATGCAGTATACCATGAAAATACTATATGATGCAGCACACCATGACAATACTATATGATGCAGTATACCATGACAATACTGTATGGTTCAGCATACCGTTACAAGACTATATGATGCAGCGTACCATGACAAAACAATATGATGCAGCATACCAAGACAAGCCTATATGATGCAGTATACCATGACAATACTGTATGGTGCAGCATACCATGACAAACAATATGATGCAGCACACCACGACAATACTATATGATGCAGCATACCAAGGCAATACTGTATGATGCAGCATACCATGACAAGCCTATATGATGCAGCATACCATGACAATACTATATGATGCAGCATACCATGGCAATACTGTATGATGCAGCGTACCATGACAAAAAAATGTGATGCCGCATACCATGACAAAATATGATGCAGCATACCATGACAATACCATATGATGCAGCATACCATGACAATACTGTATGATTCAGCATACCATGACAAAACAATATCATGCAGGATACCATGAGAAAACAATATGATGCAGCATACCATGACAATACTATATGATGCAGCATACCATGAAAATACTATATGGTGCAGCATACCATGACAATTCTATATGATGCAGTGTACCATGACAATACTGTATGGTGCAGCATACCATGACAAGACTATATGATGCAGTATACCATGACAAGACTATATGATGCAGCATACCATGACAATACTGTATGGTGCAGCATACCATGACAATACTATATGATGCAGTATACCATGACAATACTGTATGGTGCAGCATACCATGACAATACTGTATGATGCAGCATACCATGACAAGACTAAATGATGTAGCATACCATGACAAAACAACATGATGCAGCATACCATGACAAAACTATATGATACAGCATACCATGACAATACTGTATGGTGCAGCATACCATGACAATACTATATGATGCAGCATACCATGGCAATACCGTATGACACAGCATACCACGACAATACTATATGATGCAGCACACCATGACAAAACAATATGCTGCAGCATACCATGACAAGACTAAATGATGCAGCATACCATGACAAACAATATGATGCAGCATACCACGACAATACTATATGATTCAGCATACCAAGGCAATACTGTATGATGCAGCATACCATGACAAGACTATATGATGCAGCATACCATGACAATACTATATGATGCAGCATACCATGACAATACTGTATGATGCAGCATACCATGACAAAACAATATGATGCAGGATACCATGAGAAAACAATATGATGCAGCATACCATGACAATACTATATGATGCAGCATACCATGACAATACTATATGATGCAGCATACCATGACAATACCGTATGATGCAATATACCTTGACAATACTGTATGATGCAGCATAGCATAATAATACTCTATGATGCAGCACACCATGACAATACTGTATGATGCAGCATACCATGACAATACTGTATGATGCAGCATACCATGACTGTAGCTACACAGGTCCAATGTACTTTAATAAAAGGCCACGATTCGTACTGATGTCCAGTATTTATTACTCTCTCATTCGCCTCCTCAGACACCGTGAAAACTAAAGTCAAGAACAACAACAGAACGACAATTACTATCATGGCTGCACATGGCTAGGTTCCATCATTGTTACAACATAGCATAACAACGATATAGAAAAGCAATTTCACACAAGATCAACAAACATAAAGATATGACAGGATACATAAAATAATCCAGAATGTGAAATAGTTACCGTGTGCGCCTCTCAGACCATGTGTAGAATGAATATTTGGAACTTTGCATGGCGTCTCAGCACTGCGGTAGGTTTCTCCTTCCCATAATGCAGTAGTTGTAGGTGCAACTACATACAGCAATCATGTGAGCATAACACATTTTCAAAGTAAAAGTCACTTGTTTTAACGATAAGATTTTTAACCTGTATTTATATTCTTAATCACATACCTATCACATGAAATTATTTATGAAATCATAATGAAACTATAACAAACCAAGTCTCTACTTTTGAGACAGCTACACTCCCACCAGTTTTGAAAACACAGACTGGAGTATTTTTGCACATTCAGCTACCCATGGCTGCCATATAGACATTAATGAACAGACATCTGCCATACTAGCCTACATTAACTTTTGCACTGAGAGTGTCACAACAAAAAAATCAGTCCGCACCTTTCCAAACCAGAAACCCTGGATGACCAGTGAGGTCCAGCAGCTGCTGAAAGTCCGGGATGCAGCATTCAGCATGCAGCAGACAGGTAACTGTGAGGCCCACAGCGCAGCCAGATCCAACCTCAAAAAGGGCATCAGAACAGCCAAACATAAATATTCCCTACGAATAGAGGACCACTTTCACAATAACTCTGATCCTCGGTGAATGTGGCAAGGCATTCAGTCTATCACAGACTACAAAAGCTCTAATCACGGTCCCGCTGTCCATGATGCCTCCCTGCCAGACAAGCTATGCCTGCTTCGACAAGGACAATACTGACCCAGCCACAAAAATCCCCAGCCACCCAGAAAACCAGGTGCTCACTCTATCAGTCACAGAGGTCAGAGAATCACTGCGCAGAGTGAACACACGGAAGGCTGCTGGACCAGACGGCATACCGGGTTGGGTCTACCGGGAATGTGCCGACCAGCTGGCTGAGGTCTTCACACCTGTATTTAACCTCTCACTGTCCCAATCTAAAGTCCCGGCATGCTTTAAGACCACCTCTATCATTCCTGTCTCCAAGAAACCAACATCCACATGTCTGAATGACTACCGACCCATAGCACTCACCCCCATTGCCATGAAGTGCTTTGAAAGACTGGTTCTGGCTCACATCAAAAACATTATCACCCCAACATTCGACCCACATCAGTTCGCCTACCGTCCCAAAAGGTCTACTGAGGATGCCATTGCCACTGCCCTGCGCGTTGCTCTGACCCACCTTGGACTTAACAACACATACATCCGGATGCTGTTTATAGATTACAGCTCTGCCTTCCAACACTATCATCCCCGTCAAACTAACCACCAAACTCCTCTCCCTTGGCCTCAACCCCTCCCTCTGTAACTGGATCCTGGACTTCCTGACCAACAGACCTCAGTCTGTTAGGTCAGGTGACCACTCCTCCTCCACCCTGACCCTCAGCACAGGTGCCCCTCAAGGTTGCGTTCTGAGCCCCCTCCTTTTCTCCCTCTTTACCCATGACTGCCTGCCAACTCACCCTTCAAATGTTATAGTTAAGTTTGCAGATGACACCACAGTCATTGGCCGTATCACCAACAATGACAAGATGGCCTAGAGACGAGATTGAGCACCTCACATCATGGTGTACAACCAACAAGCTTGTCCTTAATGTGCAGACGACAAAGGAGCTGATTGTGGACTTCAGGAGGTCTAGAAGCTGCAGCCACTCCCCCATACACATCAATGGGGTGGAAGTGGAGCATGTTTCCAGCTTTAAATTCCTTGTAGTCCACATCAGCGAGGACCTTTTGTGGACATTAAACACCCAGGCCCTTGTGAAAAAGGCCCAACAACGCTTGCATTTCCTGAGGAGGCTGAGGAGCGCCCGTCTACCCCCCAAAATTCTCACCAACTTCTACCACTGCACCATAGAGAGCATCCTGACCATCTGCATCTCAGTGTGGTACGGCAACTGCACCTCAGTAGACCAGAAAGCTCTGCAGCGGATCGTCAAGGTGGCCCAGCATATCACCGGTACCCGGCTCCCAGCCATAAAAGACATTTATCACAAACGCTGCCTTCGAAGGGGTCTGAGCATCAGCAGAGATCCCACCCACCCCAACCATGGACTGTTCTCCCCCCTGCGCTCTGGGAGGCACTACAGGAGCCTCAGAGCCCGCACTACCAGGCTCAAAAACAGCTTTTTTCCACAAGCTGTTGCCCACCTGAACCTGGCTACCCACTGAATGTCTGTAGATATTTTTAAATATTTTGTACTCCAGCTCTTTTAACTTATTTTTAGCTTTTGGTCTTCATGTGTGTATATCTTATATTGTGTTTGCTGTGTTTGTCTGTGTCTATCTTGCACTGTTTGGTGAAGCCACAGCCCTCATTTCATTTTTAACATGTGCCTGCACATTGTTTTTAATGACAATAAAATTGAATTGAATTGAATTGAAATTACTGTGATATGGGATGTAAGTATTGAGCAAATCTGGTAATTTCAAGAACCAACTTGATGTTTTAAACAACTCTTCTCAAAATATTAACTGTACTTTACTCTCTTTTACAGGTAAGATCTCTTCATAGGTAAGATCTATTCACAGGTAGTATTTAGTTGGTTTCTACAAGTACCACTAACTTGTGTATGGGATGCTCAAGAGTAGAAGGACTTATCAGCCTTTGACCTTCTTTCCCTCGATTTCTATCTCCTATTTGGATTGTGGCTTTCCGTACCAGTCCATCATCATCTCCGTGAACACTAAGCACTCTTCCGAGTTTCCATTCATTACGGTGGGTCTCATTTTCTTTGACAATGACAACATCTCCTATCTACAGATTCCGTCTTGGAGAGTGCCACCGCTGTCTGAGAGTGATATTTGCAAGATATTCCTTCCTCCATCTGCTCCAGAATTGCTCCGTTAGATACTGTACTCTGCGCCACCTTTTCCTGGCATACAGATCTTCCACTACAAACTTTCCCGGCAGAGGCAATGGAACAGAGGACTTCATGGTGATCAAATGATTCAGTGTAAGTGGCTCTATGCTTTTGGGGTCATTGATACTGTTGACTGTGAGTAGGCGGCTATTCACGATTGACATGGCTTCATAGAAAAAGGTTCTCAACGAAGCATCATCTAATCTACCTGTGCTCTGTGAGAGGACCGAGTTTAGCACGCTCCTTACTGTCCTAATCTGCCGCTCTCACCGACAATCCAATATCCATTTGCTCTCAGTTCATTGAGGGTCATTCCTCTGCCTTGGTGTTGAGTTTTTGTATGGCAGTAGTCCAGAAACAGACGTGTAATCACACCATCCCTCGGCAGGATTACTGGGTGCTTCAAGTCGAGAGGTATAGAAGCCTTTTTAGAGGCCCTCCCACCCTGAGAACACCATCTTGCAGGATTGGATCGAGCTGGTATAGCTGGTGGTTTTGTGACAGTTCGCCATGACTCAGAGCTTTCATTTCTTCTTTGAAGGCATGCTTTTGTGTCAACTTGACGAGCACAAGACTTGCCTTTCTTCTGTCTTCCACTTGTATGGGCTCTGCTGTTTTGTCTCTTTTTGCTAGATGTTGGATTCGAGCAACAACATTCAGTGCTGTCTGCCATTTTGAGAACCTCTCAAATCTTGACAGAACATTGTCCTTGGCACAGACCTGTTACATCTGTTGACCTTACGATCCGCGGTGAACCGCCGACGATGCTCCAGCCCAAATCTGTCTTGATGGCGTAGGGCTCGTAGTCATCTCCAGTGATGACATGTCGTGGAGCTAATGCTCTGGAGCAGTCGTAGCCTATTAGGAGTCCTACCTCGCAATTCATTCTTTTTGGTATTTCTTGTGCTATGTTATTCAGATGTTTCCACTTTTTGGCAGTGTTTGGGGTAGGTATGTGGGATCGTTCTAATGGAATGAAATCCCTGGTGTATGCGGGTGGCAAGTTGACAGTGATTTGTGATGTGAACCCTCTAACTCTAAGCCCACTTACTCTTTCACTCTGAACTACAGAGTCTTTTCCCATCATAGTGGAAAGTTTCAACTTGACTGGTTCTAAAACTGCCCCCATCTTCTCACATACATCCCTGTCTACAAACGTGTTGCTACTCTGAGTATCTAGTAGGGCATATACTAAGGTCTCTGTTTTGGTGGTGTCTGAAGACATCCATACCGGCACTATCATGGATGTGCTTCCTTCATCACCTCTGTTTACATAGCAAGACTGAGAAGATGTGGTTTCTTCTGCTGCTTGCATGGCATGCACAGATGTTTTGTCTGCGGGAGATCTGTCCTCATGAAGTGGAGTTGGATGTTGTTTCTTGCATATGCCACAAGTAGCCTTTCTCTTACAGTCTTTTGAAATGTGTCCTTTTCTAAGACACCCGAAGCACGGGTTGTTGTCTCTTACAAACTTTTTCTTTTCTTCCACAGGTTGACCAAGGAGCTTCTGGCATTTGTGAACGGAGTGGCTCTCTTCACAGTACATGCATTTTACTGGGTTCGATGATGAGGATTGTTCCTTGTGTTCAGAAGACTCCTTTGTGTTGTCTGTCGTTGACTTCTCTGGTGATGCATTTGTTAGGAATGCACTGGCCTTTGGGCGCTTAATATCTCTGGATTGCCTTTCTTCAGGAGGCTTCAGCGCGTGGAGGGATGTCACAGGATTGCATGCAACTTCAGCTTCTTGTGCAAGAAAATCAGCAAACTCCTTGAAACTTGGGTAGTCCTCTGTTTGTTGCAGTTGTTTTGTGACCTGACGATTCCAGCGCGAGGTCACCCAGTCCGGCAGTTTTTGAAGCATCTTTTTATTCTCTTCGCAGTCATCTAACATTTTTAGCCCTTTCACATGTGGCATAGCATTGCTGCACGCTTTGAGAAAGTCACTGTACTGTCTTAATTTAATGGACTCCCTCGAACCTATCTTGGGCCAGTTATTTAGTTTGTCTCTAAAGGCACGCTGGATCACAAAGGGGTGGCCATACCGAGTGTTCAGTGCCGCCCATGCTTGGTGATAGGCTTCATCATCATTTCTAAAGAAGCTTCCTTCCAATACAGATCGTGCCTCTCCACTGATGTATTTCTGTAGATAAAATAACCTGTCAGCTGGATTTGTGCAGCGACGTTCAATCAGTGCTTTGAAACTTGTGCTCCACTCTAGGAAGCTCAGAGCATCTCCTGAGAAGACGGAGGGCTCGGGTGTGGGACGTCTGGTAAGGATCATTGCATCATGTAGGGCTTGTACAAATGTTGTTTCATTGTTAGTAGTACTGTTTGTTTATTATCTTTGCTCTTAGGCCTACACATTTCCTCTTTCTTAACGTCCTTTTCAGGTACCGAGTGAGTGACATCTACCTCACCACTTATTGATTTATTTTCATCATATTTCTCACCTAAATCCGCTTCAGAGTATGCCTTAAGTTTGGCAGCTATTACTTTTAGATCTCTCTGGTTTTCTAGCCGTCTAAGCTCTAGTTGTTGTGCTGCAATCTCATCTGTTCTCTGATTTTCTAACCTTCTAAGCTCTAGTGTTTGTGCTGCAATCACATCTGTCATCTCTATTTCTGCCTTCTTTGCAGCAAGTGCGGCGGCGCACTCTACTCTTTGTACTGTGAGGCTATGTTGCCCTGCTGATAGGCCTGTGTGGTGGCTAGGGACAGGCCTAGAGACTGTGCTCCCAAATATGGACCGGGCATACTCGACATTCAGCACATTATGCAGTCTTGCATTTTCTGCTTCAGCATCAAACTCGTCTAGTCCTGTTTCACTCATTCACCTTCAATAGATCCATCATCCTCATTGTTGATGCTCCGCAGGTATCCATCTTTCTTCTGATATCAGGGGAAGGTGCAGCCTGGACTTGTATTTGATCATATGCATCCTTCACTTGTGTCTCTAGCCCTTCAACGGCTTCCATCATATTGATCAACTCTGGGTCAGAGCACTCAGCTTTCAGTTTATTACGTGCAATTCTAACTCCCTCTTTCCACTTTTCGTACTGCATGCTAAATCTTCTTTCCATTTTAGAAGCCTCTTGCTCCTTCAGTGTTGTTTGGTGTGTTACTATTTCAGTATATATCTCATGGATGAGTACCTCAGATTTCTTTTTTTTTCAGCATCATCCACCTGTTTTTCAGCTTCTCCACATAATCTGATAAGTTCTAGTTGGAGAGAATCTAATTGTTTCCTTAATTCACCACCATGTGATGTTTCACTATGTTCCGACATGTTGGGCAATGTACTGTATCAATCACAGTGTTATTGTAAGGTGCAAATAAATGCTTACCACAATGGTGTGCTTCTTGTGAGTGAAAACCAATTAGGCTACTGATATTCAGGAGTAATGAATTAGGCTATTCAAATAAACCTTATGAACTTGAATGAATTAAATAAGCCTACACGCTTCACCCAAAGCTTTTCTACTATAGTTGGCTTTCTATTAAATCAACATTAATTTTCAAGCACACATTAGAACATTCACAACAATGCAGCAGTAGCATTCAAGAATAGCCAATAGGTTTTGATGTTGATTAATCAGTGTCTCTTTTCCTATAGTACCTTTTCAGACGTTTATAACGTTGCAGGGTTATCACTCAAACCTGACGCTGGTTCTTGGATGATGCAATCCCCAGGCTCCTCTTAGCGACAATGACAGTCCCACACCGATGGCTGCTCTTTGCAGTATGCAGAACTGTTTACTGTCCACCGCTTCCCCCTTGTGGTAAAACCGCGGCTCTACACATCTTCGCCTGCAGACTTTCTCTCAATGGAATTCTCCAGCGCACCTTGCTCCTGCTCCGTTTTCCTCTCGTGCGCCTTGGCGGTGGTCTAGCTGGCTAGCTATGTCACTGCTAGCTCTCGCCCTCGCTGGCTAGCTACGTCACTGCTAGCTCTCGTCTTCGCTGGCCAGCTACGTCACTGCTAGCTCTCGCCCTCGCTGGCCAGCTACGTCACTGCTAGCTCCCGCCCTCGCTGGCTAGCTACGTCACTGCTAGCTCTCGTCCTCGCTGGCTAGCTACGTCACTGCTAGCTCCCGCCCTCGCTGGCTAGCTACGTCACTGCTAGCTCCCGCCCTCGCTGGCTAGCTCTGCTTCTCTCGGCCGCGTTGGCGATTACTTTCACTTTTCTCTTCTTGGCAGCATCGGCGTTACGTTTCACTGTAGCTACACAGGTCCAATGTACTTTAATAAAAGGCCACGATTCATACTGATGTCCAGTGTTTATTACTCTCCCATTCGCCTCCTCAGACACCGTGAAAACTAAAGTCAAGAACAACAACAGAACGACAATTACTATCATGGCTGCACATGGCTAGGTTCCATCATTGTACAACGTAACATAACAACGATATAGAAAATCAATTACACACAAGATCAACAAACATAAAGATATGACAGGATACATAAAATAATCCAGAATGTGAAATAGTTACCGTGTGCACCTCTCAGACCATGTGTAGAATGAATATTTGGAACTTTGCATGGCGTCTCAGCACTGCGGTAGGTTTCTCCTTCCCATAATGCAGTAGTTGTAGGTGCAACTACATACAGCAATCATGTGAGCATAACACATTTTCAAAGTAAAAGTCACTTGTTTTAACGATAAGATTTTTAACCTGTATTTATATTCTTAATCACATATTTATCACATGAAATTATTTACGAAATCATAATGAAACTATAACAAACCAAGTCTCTACTTTTGAGACAGCTACAATGACAATACTGTATGATGCAGCATACCATGACAATACTATATGATGCAGCATACCATGATAATACTATATGATGCAGCATACCATGACACCATAAAATGATGCAGCATACCATGATAATACTATATGATGCAGCATACCATGACAATACTATATGATGCAGCATACCATGACAATACTATATGATGCAGCATACCATGACAAAACAATATGATGTAGCATACCATGACAAGAATATATGATGCAGCACACCATGATAATACTATATAATGCAGCATACCATGACACCATAAAATGATGCAGCATACCATGATAATACTATATGATGCAGCATACCGTGACAATACTATATGATGCAGCATACCATGATAATACTATATGATGCAGCATACCATGACAAAACAATATGATGTAGCATACCATGACAAGAATATATGATGCAGCCTACCATGACAATACTGTATAATGCAGTATACCATGACAATACTATATGATGCAGCAGACCATGCCAATATTGTATGATGCAGCATACCATGATAATACTATGTGATGCAGCATACCATGACAATACTGTATGATGCAGCATACTATGACAAGACTAAATGATGCAGAATACCATGAAAATACTATATGATGCAGCATACCATGACAAGAATGCAACATACCATGCCAATATTATATGATGCAGCATACCATGACAAGAATGCAACATACCATGACAATACTGTATGATGCAGCATACCATGACAATACCGTATGATGCAGCATACCATGACAATACTATATGATCTAGCGTACCATGACAATACTGTATGGTGCAGCATACCATGACAATACTATATGATGCAGCATACCATGATAATACTATATAATGCAGCATACCAGGACACAATAAAATGATGCAGCATACCATGACACAATAAAATGATGCACCATACCATGATAATACTATATGATGCAGCATACCATGACAATACTATATGATGCAGCATACCATGATAATACTATATGATGCAGCATACCATGACAAAACAATATGATGTAGCATACCATGACAAGAATATATGATGCAGCCTACCATGACAATGCTGTATAATGCAGTATACCATGACAATACTATATGATGCAGCAGACCATGCCAATATTGTATGATGCAGCATACCATGATAATACTATGTGATGCAGCATACCATGACAATACTGTATGATGCAGCATACTATGACAAGACTAAATGATGCAGAATACCATGAAAATACTACATGATGCAGCATACCATGACAAGAATGCAACATACCATGCCAATATTATATGATGCAGCATACCATGACAAGAATGCAACATACCATGACAATACTGTATGATGCAGCATACCATGACAATACCGTATGATGCAGCATACCATGACAATACTATATGATCTAGCGTACCATGACAATACTGTATGGTGCAGCATACCATGACAATACTATATGATGCAGCATACCATGATAATACTATATAATGCAGCATACCAGGACACAATAAAATGATGCAGCATACCATGACACAATAAAATGATGCACCATACCATGATAATACTATATGATGCAGCATACCATGACAATACTATATGATGCAGCATACCATGATAATACTATATGATGCAGCATACCATGACAAAACAATATGATGTAGCATACCATGACAAGAATATATGATGCAGCCTACCATGACAATGCTGTATAATGCAGTATACCATGACAATACTATATGATGCAGCAGACCATGCCAATATTGTATGATGCAGCATACCATGATAATACTATGTGATGCAGCATACCATGACAATACTGTATGATGCAGCATACTATGACAAGACTAAATGATGCAGAATACCATGAAAATACTACATGATGCAGCATACCATGACAAGAATGCAACATACCATGCCAATATTATATGATGCAGCATACCATGAGAATACCGTATGATGCAGCATACCATGACAATATTATATGATCTAGCGTACCATGACAATACTGTATGATGCAGCATACCATGACAATACTATATGATGCAGCATACAATGACAAAATAAAATGATGCAGCATACCATGACAATACTATATGATGCAGTATACAATGACAAAATAAAATGATGCAGCATACCATGACAATACTGTATGATGCAGCATACCATGACAAGACTATATAATGCAGCATACCAAGACAATACTATATGATGCAGCATGCCATGACAATATTGTATGATGCAGCATACCATTATGAAACTATATTATGCAGCACACCTTAACAAAACTATATGATGCAGCATAGATTGACAGAACAATGAAGAGCCAAGCTGAAATGTAATCAACTCTCTAAACACACCGAGGCCAGGATGATAGCTTCTGTTAGCTCAGTTTCATTATAATGGCAATTCAGTCAGTAATGATCAAAAACAGAATCAGAATCTACTTTATTGGCCCAGTGTGTTTACGCACATGAAGAATTTGACTCCGGTACACAGCAGCTTCTAGCACAGCAGCCATCCTCACACAGACAGAGATGAAAAACAAAAAACAAACAAACAAAAAAAACTAACAAAAAACAAAAACAAAAACAAGAAATAAATGGAACAAGAACAACAGCAGGACACTGGAGACCAGCATGTGTATGCACAACAGGTAAGTTGCTACTGTACAGTGTTGCCTGTATATCATACCATATTACTTCTATACTATATTGTCCATACACTATACCGTATATTATACCACATTACTTCTATACTATATTGTCCATAACTATACCATATATAATACTATATTACTTCTATACTATATTGTCCATACACTATACCATATATTATACCATATATTATACCATATTGCAAGCCATCGGTCGTGTGGCCTGGTCTGCAGTCACCCTTCCCGACTGCAAACCGGGTTTCTCCACTCACCAGCCATGTTGGTAGTCCTACCGGCCATCGTGCTTCTCCCGCTCCTGTCGACAGAGTAAAGCAACGCACGCTAGTGATAGGAGACTCCATTACCCGCAATGTTAGATTAGCTTTGCCAGCCTTGGTTCACTGTTTACTCGAGGCCAGAGTCTCCGACATAGAGGATAATCTTAGGGTGCTGGCATCACGGAGGGAGAGTCAGGGAACCCAGGCACACAGCACCACTACTTTCAGCGACATTGTTATTCATGTCGGCACCAATAATGCAAGGATGAAGCAATCAGAGATCACAAAAGCCAGCCTAGTCAGAATGCTTGAGTTTGCCAGAAAGATGTGTTGGCATCAATTAATTGTCTCTGGTCCCTTATCTGTGAGGGGTAATGATGAGATGTACAGTAGGCTCACCTCAATTAACCGCTGGCTGGCGCATTACTGTAATGAGCAGGGATTCGGCTTTGTTGATAACTGGCCTTCTTTCTGAGGCCACCCTTACCTGCTGAAAGCGGATGGCATTCACCCTACTGGGGACGGCGCCGCGCTTTTGTCTAGCAATATAGCTAGCTGTTTACATTTAGTTTGACACTAGGGACTTGTCATTCAGCAAGTTGCAGGTGATTAGAGAGCCTGCTAGGTTTAAATCTAGTGCGGATGAGGAGTCAAGTAGTTTAATTAATGTTAGTCAGGGAATGTATCATAGTGTAGATTATCAGCCTGATAGCTTGGTCTATAACATTGAGACTGTCTCCCTACCCTGCTGTATTGCTCCCAAGCTCTCCTCTCCTAAACGCGTGAATCACAATAATCTAGTAATTATTCCTACCACTGGTAGTGGTGAAATGTGCAACAAAGTACCTAATAATCTACAGAACCAAACAGCTAATGTTATCAAGAATGTGACCACATATCGTCCAAAGCGTTGGTGGCCAAAACTCTCAACAAGGTGTCTAATTCCAATTAATCTTTCACCTATTGGTAGCTCTAAAGCTCTGCCTACTACTGATCACTTCCACAAGACACTTAAATTTGGTTTCATAAATATCAGATCACTGTCTACTAAAGCCTTACTAATAAATGATCTGATTCTTGAACATAGTTTTGATATGATTGGGTTATGTGAAACATGGCTGAAGCCAAATGTTTTCCTTCCCTTAAATGAAGCTTCCCCACCTGACTATACTTATGCCCATGTAGCTCGGGCAAATAAACAAGATGGGGGTGTTGCCTTAATATATAAATCTATTTTCAATCTGACTTCTAGACTTGAATCTAAATCCCAGTCTTTTGAGTCTCTTATTCTTGGTCCATCTCCCTCAGCCATGAATAGACTCGGCCCAGTCCAAATTGAGATACTCTATCGGCCTCCTGGCTGTTACTCGTTATTTCTTGAAGAATTTGGAGAATTTGTCTCAGGCCTTGTTACTCACTCTGGTGAGATTCTAATTCTAGGTGATTTCAATGTTCATCTGAATAAGGCTGCTGATCCTCTAAGTAAAGCCTTTCTGGCACTAGTTGATACTTTTGGGTTCACTCAGTTTGTTCAAGAGTCGACTCATTGCAGTGGTAACACCCTTGATTTGGTTTTATCTAAAGGGATAGCTGTTTCTGATCTGATGTCTTGCCAACCACATCTGCTGTGTCTGATCATTTTCTCATCAAATTTGAAGCATTATTGGCCTGTCCAGTTAATGTCAGCACAGATGTAATTGCCACTCGCCACAGTGGTCCCTCCACTGTAGTTGCATTTGGCCAGCAGCTGCCTGAAGTCTTGGCTCCTTTCACTGTGGTAAATGACTCTGTTGAAAATTTCACTAGTGACTTAAATGTGGCCCTCTCTAGTCTCCTCGATTCAGTTGCACCTCTCACTACCAGAGCTAGGCGACTAAAGAGGCCTACACCCTGGTTTAATGATGAGACACGTGCTCTTAAGCGGACCTGCAGGAGACTGGAACGTAAATGGCAAAAATCAAAATTGGAAGCTTTTTACCTATCGTGGCACGAGTGTTTATTGAAATACAAGCGTGCTTTATCTACTGCAAAAACATCGTATCTCTCTCACTTAATAAATATTAATAAACATAACCCCAGACTTCTCTTTGACACTGTATCTAAACTTACTAAAAAGCAGTCGTCTATTAGCTGCTTACCATTCAAGGCCCATGAATTTCTAAATTTTTTCTGCAATAAGGTTGATGAGATCTTAAACAAAATTAGTTCTTCAACTCCATCTACTCCTGCAGATCCTGTCTTACTAAATTCATATCTACACAATGAGTCACTGACAGTTCCAGTTATTACAGCTTTTGAGACTATGTCTCTTGATACTTTGACTAAGTTCGTGTCAGCTTTTAAACCAACTGCTTGCCTACTTGATCCCTTACCAGCAAAACTTTTTAAAGACCTCTGGCCTTTTCTTGGACCTACAATGCTAGACATTGTTAATTTATCTCTTACTACTGGCATTGTTCCCAGCAGTTTTAAGTGTGGTTAAACCTCTACTTAAAAAACTGCACCTTGATCCACGGTCTCTTAATAACTATCGGCCAGTCTCTAATCTTCCATTCTTCTCTGAAGTACTAGAGAGAGTTGTGTATCAACAACTTTTGACCCATATAAAAGAAAACCATCTATATGAACCTTTTCAGTCGGCTTTCAGGTGCTGTCACTCCACTGAAACTGCTCTGACCAGAGTGTTAAATGATCTTTTACTAGCTATCGACTCTGATTCCACTTCTGTGCTTCTACTGCTGGACCTCAGTGCAGCCTTTGACACCATTGATCACTGTATACTCTTAGATAGATTAAATTGTAATTTTGGTGTCTCTGGCTTAGCTCTCTCTTGGCTTAAGTCCTAGTTATCTGAAGGAACACATTGTGTCTGCTAAAATAATATTATATCAAAATTCTCTGATGTTAAATGTGGTGTGCCTCAGGGCTTAGTTCTTGGCCCTCTATTTTTCTCTCTTTACATTACACCTCTTGGCCAAATTATACGCAGTTATAGAATAAATGTCCGTTGCTATGCTGATGATACTCAGTTGTATGTGCCTATAAGGGCTGATGATCATACTCAAATCACTAACTAACAGAGGCCTGCTTGGCTACTGTGAAAAACTGGATGTCACTTAACTTTCTGCTTTTAAATTCAGATAAAACCGAGATGCTAGTCATTGACCCTGCTAGACACAGACACCAAATTGCTCAAGTAACGATAACAATCGACAACTCTGTGGTTTCACAAAGTGTGGCAGCCAAAAATCTTGGTGTTACGTTTGATCCCAGCCTTTCCTTTGATAAGCACATTAAAGAAATCACCAAGACTGCCCTTTTTCACTTACGTAACATAGCTAAAATTCGGTCTTTTCTCTCCATGGCTGACGCAGAGATTCTAATACATGCATTTGTTTCATCCAGACTTGATTACTGTAATGTTCTGTTCTCAGGTCTGCCACATTCTAGTACTAAAAGTCTTCAGGTGGTTCAGAATGCTGCTGCTAGAATCCTAACTAAAACTAGGAAATTTGACCATATTACACCAATTCTTGCCTCCCTTCATTGGTTTCCTATCCATGTTAAATCAGAATACAAGGTGCTTCTACTGACTTATAAAATCCTAAATGGGCTTGCCCCATCTTACCTGTCTGATCTCCTTAAAACTTACATGCCATCTGGAGCACTTCGTTCTCAAAATACAGGGCTCCTGTGTGTACCCAAAGTTAAAAAGAAGTCCGCTGGTGGCAGCAGGGCCTTTTCCTATCGGGCTACAATGTTGTGGAATAACCTGCCTGCTGCCATCAGACCATCAGAGTCTGTTGAGTCTTTAAATCCAAACTTAAAACTCATCTTTTTGCCTTAGTTTACAATTAGCTGCCTTTAAGTTGAGTCCATCACAACCTGTACTGGATGGCGGGTTGGTTTTCTGTCTCAATGAATTTACCAACCACTCTTCTGCCGACGAGATTATCGAGTATAGATTATGACGAATTGATGACTTAATTGATTATGGCTAATGACTATTGCAAACTGTTCTCTTCTCTAACATGTCTTTTCTCTCTCTCTGAATGATGTCTTCTCCTTTCTCTTTCTCTGTGTGTGAATGGTGTCATGTGAGTCTCTCTTGCGTGCATGTGCAGTCGGTTCTCCTCCCAGGTCTCTGTGGTGATGGTGGTCACCATGTGGATGCTGCCTGCCCTTCCTTTCCTCACATAAGTTTTTCTTTTATTACATGATGATGCTGGTCGCGTGGCTTGGGTCCTGGACTGATCCGTTGGCATGTGGACACTGCTTGGCATCCTGTGCATCATGTTCTTCATACATTTTATGTCCATTATAATTCTGTTCTCCTCTTTCAATGTTGTGTTATGTAAATTGCGTGAACACAACATCCATTGCACGCTGTCCGTCTTGGGAGAGAGATCTTCCTCTGCTGCTCTCCCTGAGGTTTCTTCCTAGTTTTTCTCCCTGTTAAAGGGTTTTTTTTTTAGGGAGTTGTTCCTTATCCGATGATAGGGTCTAAGGACGGGATGTTGTGTTGCTGTTAAGCCCACTGAGGCACATTTGTAATTTGTGATATTGGGCTATACAAATAAAATTGATTTGATTTGATTTGATTTGATTTGATATTACTTCTATACTATTTTGCCCATACACTATACCATATATTATACCGTATTACTTATATGCTATATTGTCCATACACTATACCATATATTATAAAATATTACTTCTATACTATATTGTCTACACACTATACCGTATATCATACCATATTACTTCTATACTATATTTTCCACACACTATACCATATATTATACCATATTATAGCCCAATATCACAAATTAAAAATTTGCCTCAGTGGGCTTTACAGCAACACAACATCCTGTCCTTAGACTGTCACATCGCATAAGGAACAACTCCCTAAAAACCCTTTAACAGGGAGAAAAAATAAGAAGAAACCTCAGGGAGAGCAACAGAGGAGGATCTCTGTCCCAAAACGGACAACATGACATGATGTTCTGTTTACATAATACAACATTGAAAGGGGATAAACAGAATTATAATGGACTTATAAAATTTATGAAGAATATGATGCGCAGGATGTCAAGCAGTGTGCAGACGCCATCGGAACAGTCCCGGACCCAAGCCACGCGACCAGCATCATCATGTAAAAATAATTATATGGATTTATAAGATATATAAAAAGAAAATGTGATGAGGAGGATGCCAGGCAGAGTCCAGCTGGCGACCACCATCACCACGGAGACCTGGGAGGAGGACAGACTGCACGTGCACACAAGGGAGACTCACATGACACCATTCACACACAGAAAAAGAGAAAGAAGAAGACATCATTCAGAAAGAGAGAAAAGACATGTGAGAGAAGAGAACAGTTTGCATAGTCATTAGTCATAATCAATTAAGTCATCAACTAGTCATAATCTATACTCTCTAATCTATAATCTATACACTATAATGTCGTGGGCAGAGCAGTGGTTGGTAAATTCATTGAGACAGAAACTGACCTGCCAACCAGTCCAGGTTGTGAAGCACTCAGCTTAAAGACAAATAATTGTAAGCCAAGGCAAAAAGATTGAGTTTTAAGATTGGATTTAAAGACTCAACAGACTGATTGCCTGACGGCAGCAGGCAGGTTATTCCACAAGAACGGGGCCCGATAGGAAAAGGCCCTGCCACCAGCTGACTTCTTTTTAACTTGGGGTCACACAGGAGCCCTGTATTTTGAGAGTGAAGAGCTCAAGATGGCATGTAAGGTGTAAGGAGATCAGACATCCTACCGGTCTGAAAGGGAATAAACTATAGACTAGGAAGGTGGGGCTACGGGTTTGTATACTAATACTATTCTGAATAAGAGTTAACTATACCCAGCAATATTATGCTTAATGAACTCAGCTTATTATTCAGCTGAAATAACTGGACCAGACAACTCTCCTTATATAAACAGATAATGTATTAAATCTAGAAATGTGAATAAAGTAAAGTTGTGACAGCAGCAATGCAAACAGGCGCACAATTATCAATTATGTCAACCCCCCCCCAAAAAAAACAAAATACAAATAAAGAATAATCTGACTCCAGTCAATAGTTGCACAACCAATACCTTTGTGCATCCCAAGCATACCAGCGCTTTTGAGATGGGAAATTTATCTAATATATATATATATGTAAATAGAATAGACTGGGAAAGAATTTGTATAAAGCGAGACCGATATATCATAATAATATTTTATATATATATAATTTATTTGTTTGTTTGTTTGTTTAGTGGACAATGTGGTAATAGTGAGGAATGGAATTAGTAAAATACTAGAGGCTGCTATAATAATAATAATAATAATAACATGCCAAAATGAAAGAAAAGATCAGAAAGGAGTACTACCGAAGAATACGAATGGTAACAAAATCCGAACTCAATGCATCCAACCGAATGGAAGTCATCAACACCCTGGCTACACCAGTCGTAACTTACAGCTTCACCATCGTCGACTGGAAACTAGAAGAGATCAGGAGACTGGATAGAAAAACAAGAAACATACTCACCTTAGAGAGGATGCACCACCCAAAATCAGATGTGGATAGATTGTACCTCCCCAGAAACGAGGGTGGCAGGGGTCTCATCCAACTGGAAACTGCCTACAAAACAGCAAAAATAGGCCTAGATACTTACCTTAACACCAGAAATGACCCCCTTCTCATGATTGCTAGAGAGCATGAAAAACAAAACAAAAAGCACTCCATAGCTAACCAAGCCGCAATGCTCAGAAGAGAGCTCCACCTCCCTGAAACACCGCTACCTGAAAATGAAGCTCCAACCATCCACGCCCAAAAAGTCAAACAAAAAGCAAAGCATCATGCCCAAGAACAAATGAAACAAAATGGGAAGGGAAACAAATGCACGGGCAATACCCAAAAGAGTAGGTGAGAAAGATGTAGACCAACAAATGACCAACCAATGGCTCAAAACAGCTGGGCTGGAATCCCAAACAGAGGGTTTCATCATCGCTGCCCAAGACCAGGCCATCAAGACCAGTTACTACCTGACCAAAATCCTCAGAGATGGCACAGACCCAGCGTGCAGGATATGTGGTCAACTCCAGGAAACCATTGACCATATGGTGGCAGGGTGCCCTGAGCTGGCCAGAACTGAATACCTACAAAGACACAACAAAGCCACCACAGACCTGCACTGGAACATCTGCAAAGAATTCAACATCAACACAAAAGAAAAACGGTACGACCACGAGCCCCAAACAGTAACAGAAAAAGATGACATCACAATCTTATGGGACATGCCAGTACAGACAGATGTGAGATAAAGGCCAACAGACCAGACATCATCATCAAGAACAAAAAAGAAAAAAGCTGCCTACTCATCGACATGTCCATCCCGACTGAGAGGAACACCTCAGTAAAAGTAACTGAAAAACTGTCCAAATATAAAGACCTTGAAATCCAGACTGAACGAATGTGGGGAATGAAAACCACAACAATACCAGTAGTGATAGGAGTCCTGGGACTTGTAAAAACCACAACAATACCAGTAGTAATAGGAGCGCTGGGACTTGTAAAAAAAGGGATGGAGAAATACACCCAATGGATCCCGGGTAACATCAGAATACAAGAAGTACAGAAGATGGCACTACTTGGAACATCTCATATCCTAAGAAAGGCACTATCCATCAAATAGACTTCTACCTCATTCTAACCCTGGGCCAAAGGAATGGACCCGCTCGCTTATTATGGTGTATTATGGCATGAAGTTAAAGGACATTTGTATAATAATAATAGAGCTATATCTATTTAGTGGACAATATGACACTAGCTGTGAGTATACCTCAAATAAAGCTAACTATACGTAGCTTTAAAATAGATTGGGCCTAATTACTTTGACTATAAGCAGTACTGTAGCAGATACTCTGCTTTAAATGGACCCCTAGGAATGTATTGGCTGTACCGCAACAGAGTAATTCACCTTGTGCTTTAAACAAGTGCACATACCTTTGTGGTACAATAATATACCCCCAAGTAAAAACAAAACACAAAATACCTGTTGCTCAATATCACAAATGCAACAATAGTGGTGGGCCCACACACTTTATCAGACAAATAAAATAACCCCAAAAGCCGGCATAAACAAATAAACGGTGCAGGCCTGGTCGCTGCTTGGGTGCGTGGTGACCCGCGCGCTACTTGCAATGGGCTCCTTCACTCAACAGAGCCGAATGAGACTGGACTTACCAATGTCCGCGGGTGGTCGTGTGGGACAAGTAGTGCCGCCTTGTGGCCAGGAGAGCTCTGTATGCGCCCAACGTAGCACAGAGCGGGAACGATGATGCCAGGGAAACTCTGTTTGAGTCCAGGACAGTTCTGTGCGCGCCCACGTAGGACAGAGTTGGAACGATGATGCCAGGGAAACTGTTTGAGTCCAGGAGAGCTCTGTATGTGCCCACATAGCACATAGCGGGAACGATGATCAAAATCCAACGATGAACTGCCGTATACGGACTGGGTTGAGATGTACTGCCAAATACTATGGCTCAGTTCCACGAGCTACAGTCTCACCAAAACAAGGCAGAGTATAACCGATACAGATAAGTTAACTTGCTAGCATATCTGACTAGCAAGACACTCATAAAGAACACTGGGGTCAGCTAACTTACAGATAAGTTAACTTGCTAGCATATCTGACTAGCAAGACACTCGTAAAGAACAGTGGGGTCAGCTAACTTACAGATAAGCTAACTTGCTAGCATATCTGACTAGCAACACACTCGTAAAGAACACTGGGGTCAGCTAACTTCCAGATAAGCTAACTTACTAGCATATCTGACTAGCAAGACACTCGTAAAGAACACTGGGGTCAGCTAACTTACAGATAAGTTAACTTGCTAGCATATCTGACTAGCAAGACACTCGTAAAGAACACTGGGGTCAGCTAACTTACAGATAAGTTAACTTGCTAGCATATCTGACTAGCAACACACTCGTAAAGAACACTGGGGTCAGCTAACTTACAGATAAGTTAACTTGCTAGCATATCTGACTAGCAAGACACTCGTAAAGAACACTGGGGTCAGCTAACTTACAGATAAGTTAACTTGCTAGCATATCTGACTAGCAACACACTCGTAAAGAACACTGGGGTCAGCTAACTTACAGATAAGTTAACTTGCTAGCATATCTGACTAGCAAGACACTCGGAAAGAACACTGGGGTCAGTTAACTTGCAGATAAGTTAACTTGCTAGCATATCTGACTAGCAAGACACTCGGAAAAAACAATGGGGTCAGCTAACTTACAGATACGTTAACTTGCTAGCATATCTGACTAGCAACACACTCGTAAAGAACACTGGGGTCAGCTAACTTCCAGATAAGCTAACTTACTAGCATATCTGACTAGCAAGACACTCGTAAGAACACTGGGGTCAGTTAACTTGCAGATAAGTTAACTTGCTAGCATATCTGACTAGCAAGACACTCGGAAAGAACACTGGGGTCAGTTAACTTGCAGATAAGTTAACTTGCTAGCATATCTGACGAGCAAGACACTCGTAAAAAACAGTGGGGTCGAACAGAAAATAAAACACGTCTTTCAAACGTGCTATAAAACCGAGTCAACTCCTACATGTTGTCAGTAACAGACCGTATTTCGAATGACAACTGCCATCATTACAGTAAAGGTTAGATTAGTCTAACTACCCAAGCTATTCGGGAGCAATCTGCTAACGTTAGCTAAACAAGGTAGCAAACGAAGTTAACAGTGAGAATTTACGTACACAACCTCAAACTTCTGAATATAATCTGACTCAACATACCTTACAAGTTACACGCTTGGTCAACGTATAAGAGTCGACTCTAACAAGTATATAATTAAAGCCGAATACAGGACAATGCTGAGGAGACTGCAGACAGCGGAATGTCATCCAATCACAATACAGATTTGCCCTTATTGACATTTGACATTAACCAATAAAAAACTCTTATATGTCATACACAATAGGTTGTACACTCGCTATGCCACGTGTATGCCCATTTACATTCCAATCAAACTTGCTTAGTTTTTTTTTTGAAGGCAGACAGGATGCGAACTTCAGACATTAGCAAAACCATAATGACACAGTAAAACTACATGCATTTAACAACTGTACTAAACCCAGCCTTTCCTCACCCGGGCTACATCAGCTTTCAGTGTAGCTTCTTTCAGCCGCTCTGATCTCCTTTCAGCCAATCAAGTTGCATTTTATATAGCGCTTTTTTAGCTGCAACAGCCATTCAAAGTGCTTTACATTTCTGGTCAAATCTGAATTTCAGACACCTGTTACAATAGAACAGAATCCTAACACAAGTCTCCTAAAGCTTTGTTCTCACCTCTGACCAAATAAAATTCTATCTTCTGCACCAGCGTCCAATGATGGAGGGTAAAAAAAGAAAAAGAAAAAGGTCAATACCTAAGATATGGCTGGACTTTGTCAGTGAATTTCTGGCCTGCATGTACAGGGCTCTATCCCCACCTCTGTAGGCATCCTGCTGCTTGGCCTTTGGCCTGCCCAAGTTGTCTTAGTTTGGCGCTGGGCTGTGAACCATCCATCCATTATCCGAACCGCTTATCCTGCTCTCAGGTTCGCGGGGATACTGGAGCCTATCCTAGCAGACATTGGGCTGCAAGCGGGCAGACACGCTGGCCAGGCCGCCAGGCTATCACAGGGCTCACACACACACACACACACACACACACACACACACACACACACACACACCCGGGACGACCCCCCAAGGTTGGACTACACCAGGGGCCCGGGGCTCGAACCCAGGACCTTCTTGCTGTGAGGCAACCCCGCTAACCACTGCGCCACCATGCCACCCTGGCTTGTTATTGTTGTATATGCAGAAGGTCTTGGTAGGCACATATCTTCACAAAGCTGATGTAAGATGACACGGGGGGCATGGTGGTCCAGTGGTTAGCACTGTTGCTTCACAGCAAAAAGCTCCTAGGTTCGAACATCAGTGCATCCCAAGTTCTTTCTGTCTGGACTTTGCATGTTCTCCCTCACGGGGAGAACATGCAGAAATGGGTTTCCTCCGAGTGCTCCGGTTTCCTCCCACCATCAAAAAGACATGCATATTAGGGGTTAATACTCCTAACCCCGCCACTGAGGATGCACAAGCCAGTGCATTCTTAGTGCCAGTCCCAAGCCCGGATAATTGGGGAGGGTTGCGTCAGGAAGGGCATCCGGCGTAAAAACTTTGCCAAATATGTGGATCATAAATCAGATTTCCATACCGGATTGGTCGAGGCCCGGGTTACCAAAGACCGCCACTGGTACTGTTAACCAGCACGGTGCCGATGGAAACTATGCTACTGTTGGGTGGAGAAGGAGAGGGGGAAGGCAAGTCTAGAGGCAGCGAGAGAGGAGGAAGGGTAGGAGTGTGGAGGTGAGAGTCAGAACTTTGAATGTTGGCAGTATGACTGGAAAAGGGAGAGAGCTGGCTGATATGATGGAGAGGAGAAAGGTAGGCATACTGTGTGGGCAAGAGACCAGGTGGAAGGGGAGTAAGGCCAGGAGCATTGGAGGTGGCTTCAAACTCTTCTACCATGGTGTGAATGGGAGGAGTAATGGGGTAGGGGTAATTCTGAAGGAAGAGTATGTCAAGAGCGTGCTGGAGGTGAAGAGAGTGTCAGACAGAGTGATGAGTATGAAGCTGGAAATGGAAGGTGTATTGCTGAATGTTATCAGCACATATGCCCCGCTAGTTGGGTGTGAGATGGAAGAGGAAGAAGAATTCTGGAGGGAGTTGGACGACATGGTGGAGAGGGTACCCAAGGAGGAGAGAGTGGTGATTGGAGTGGACTTCAGACATGTTGGTGAAGGGAACAGAGGTGATGAGGAGGTGATGGGCAGGTATGGTGTCAAGGAGAGAAATGTGGAAGGACAGATGGAGGTGGATTTTGCGAAAAGGATGGAAATGGCTGTGGTGAATACATATTTCAAGAAGAGGGAGGAACACAGGGTGACGTACAAGAGTGGAGGAAAGTGCACAGAGGTGGACTATATCTTATGTAGAAGGCGCCATCTGAAAGAGACTGGAGACTGCAAGGTGGTGACAGGGGAGAACGTAGCTAAGCAGCATCGGATGGTGGTCTGTAGGATGGCTTTGGAGACCAAGAAGAGGAAGAGAGTGAAGACAGAGCCGAAGATCAAATAAGTACAGCAAAGTATACAGAGGAAGAGGTTGGCAAAGAAGAAGTATGATAGTCAGAGAGATGAAGAAAGTAGACAGGAGTACAAGGAGACACAGCGTAAAGTGAAGAGAGAGGTGGCAAAGGCAAAGCCGTACGGCAACCTGTATGAGAGGTTAGACACTAAGGAAGGAGAAAAGGACTTGTACCGACTGGCTAGACAGAGGGACCGAGCTGGGAAGGATGTGCAGCAGGATAGGGCGACCAAGGATAGAGATGGGAATGTGCTGACAAGCGAGGAGAGTGTGCTGAGAAGGTGGAAGGAATACTTTTGTTGCAGACCCTGGGTTGCGGTCATGCAAGCAGGTTATATGCCCTGTAATACGGAGAAATAAGTTGACAGAAACGTATGCTGCTTTTCAGACGTTGTGTTGTGGTTACACCGCCCCGAGCTGCCTCCCCGGCACGTTCAAGCCACTCCCCCAGCTCGGACGTGCCGGAAACATCCGAGCGCTCGGCTCGCGCTCTGAGGAGACGAGCGCTGCACTGCACCAGGTGTTTGCCATCATCCATCAGGCACACCTGTGGCAATCAGGCAGCCTTCTACAAGAAGCCTCCCAGAACGTCTCTCAGTGCTTCGACGTACTGAACCCTGCGACTCTCCCTCCGCGATTTCCACGGCTCCCCGCGTCTCCATCGTCCCCAGCGACCTTCACGTTTCTCCCCGGACCTCTCCTGCGATCTCCCCCCTTGTCCCTCTATCTGGACCCCTCCTTTCGGACTCGACTTCCCGGATCTCGGACCTGGACTTTCTCGGACAACCCCCCCTTGGATCACGGACTGGACTTTCTCGCCAGGTGCACGCACATTTTTTCAACATCCCCTGGTCATTTACATACCGCACCACACATTGGCTAAAAACACTCACACATAGTTATTCACGCAAACCACGGGACACCACACATAGTTTACTCACACATCCCACTAACAGAACGCCTTTTTTCACCATACATTTACCTCCCACAATAAAACCTCCCTTTGGAAGTTATCTCGTGTCTGTCTGTCTTGGGTTTCGCCACACGGGTCAGGTTCTGGTGCGCGAGCATAACAGAACGTCGGAGCCATTATGGACCCAGGCAAACCCAAGGAGCGGACGGTCCCTGTGACGCCCCAGAGCTCCGTCCCCCTAGAGGCAGTAGTAAGAAGTCACAGTTGCCAACTTGCCTCTCTCTGCTCAGAGCTTATTACTGCCTTCACCCGTGTCACCGGAGAGATCAGCGATCTTCAGTCCGGCTCCCAGGCCGCGACGAGCGCGTTAGATACCCTCACCGCGCAGATCGCTGCACTCTCCACAGCGGTCTCCAGGATGAGCGACCACCCTGCCCTGGCCTCGGTCTCTGCCCCCACCTCGGCCTCCGGTTTCCCCGTTCCTGGTCCCGACGTTCCCCCTCCGAGTCAACCCCCACTGGACCCCCGGTGCGAGCCTAACCTCCCCTGCCCCAAGGCCTTCGGTGGGGAGTTCGAGCTGTGCAGGGGTTTCCTTGGTCAGTGTGAGGTCCTGTTCAAACACCAGCCAGCTAGGTATAGGACAGGAGAGACCAAGGTAGCCCTTGTCATGTCCCTCCTCACCGGCAAAGCCCTCAGCTGGGCCATAGCGGCGGTAGGCCATACCGAGCAGCTCGCCTCGGACTATGGTGCCTTCCGCCGCGAGTTCAATCTGGTGTTCGACCACCCAGCTGGCGGGCAGGACGCTGCCGGCCGCCTCCATTCCATCCAACAGGGAGCCAGGTTTGTGGCAGATTATTGCCTGGAGGTAAGGATACTCGCGGCAGACAGTGGGTGGGATGACACTGCGCTCAAGAGCGCGTACAGGAGGGGGCTGAGCGAGCCCATCAAAGATCTTATCGTTCGGGACCGCCCTGCCTCCTTCAACGAGCTCGTCACCCTCGCCCTCCAGATGGACGAACGGCTGCGGGATCGGCGCCAGGAACGCGCCCCGTGCGCTGGCCCCTCCCATAGACCAACCCCCGTCCGTCCTACCGGTGCCTTCCCTGGGTCCGCGTCCCGTGGGCTCTCTCCACCCTCACACTCCCCCTCGCAACCCTGGGTGGCTTCTGGATCCAGGCCGGAGGAGGAGCCCATGCAGTTGGGTCGGTCACGGCTCCCGCTGGAAGTTAGGGAGCAGAGGATGCATGGCCACCTCTGCCTCTACTGCGGGAGGTCGGGCCACTATATCAAGGCCTGCCCGACTCGCCCAAAAAGACCCGGCTCACTAGTGAGGGGTGTCCTAGTGAGCCTGACGACCCTACCTCAGCCCCAGCCCAAGAAGGAGCACAACCACCTTTTTCCGGTCACTCTCACCTGGGGTAACCGCTCACTGTCTGTTGGTGCACTCCTGGATTCGGGGGCGGACGAGTGTTTGATGGGCACCTCGCTGGCCCGGCAGGCCGGCATTCCACTCGTCCTCCTAGACACACCCCTCACAGCCCAAGCCCTAGATGGACGTTCACTTGGTAAAATCACACACAGCACTGCTTCCCTCACTCTTTCGGGTAATCACGTGGAAGCTATCCGTTTCTTGGTTTTGCGCGCCCCTGGTGTTAGGAAGACCGTGGTTGGAACGGCACGATCCCTACATCTCTTGGTCTACTGGGCGGATTTTGGGTTGGAGCGTTGCGTGTCATGCCAACTGCCTTCGCTCCGCCCACTCCCCGTCCAGCGGCCTCAGACCCGTGCCTCCTCCCACGGATCTCACTGGTGTTCCTTCCATTTATCACGATTTAGCCCCTGTATTTAGTAAAGAGAGTGCACTTTCCCTCCCCCCTCACCGTCCCTATGATTGTGCCATAGATCTCTTTCCCGGGGCCGCCCTTCCCACCGGTCGGTTGTATAACCTCTCCGTCCCAGAGAAGGAGGCTATGCGCAATTATATCACAGAGTCCCTGGCCTCAGGAATCATAAGGCCCTCGTCTTCCCCGGTGGCGGCGGGCTTCTTTTTTTGTGGCAAAGAAGGAGGGCAGCCTGAGGCCTTGCATAGATTATCGAATGTTAAATAATATCACGGTGAAAAATAAATACCCACTCCCCCTTATGAGTTCCACGTTCGAGCCACTCACTCACGCCACGGTGTTCTCGAAGCTGGACCTGCGCAGCGCGTACCACCTGGTGCGCATCCGGGAAGGGGATGAATGGAAGACGGCCTTCAACACCCACCTAGGGCATTTCGAGTACCTCGTTATGCCCTTCGGCCTCACCAACGCCCCGGCCGTCTTCCAGGCATTGGTCAACGACGTGCTCCGGGACATGCTGAACACGTTCGCGGTGGTGTACCTGGATGACATACTCGTGTTCTCCAGGACTGAGGAGGAACACCACCAGCATGTCCGCCTGGTCCTCCAACGGCTGCTGGAGAACAGGCTCTTCGTGAAAGCCGAGAAGTGCGTGTTCCACTCCGCCTCCGTGGAGTTCCTTGGCCACATCGTGGAGAAGGGGCTCGTCCGCACTGACCCCAGGAAGACCCGAGCGGTGGAGGAGTGGGCGCGGCCCACCAACAGGACGCAACTCCAGCGCTTCCTGGGGTTTGCAAACTTCTACCGGCGCTTCATCAGGGGGTTCAGCCGTGTGGCCGCCCCCCTCACTGCACTCACCTCCAACCTCCGCCCCTTCTCCTGGACCTCGGAGGCGGAAGCCGCCTTCTTGGCCCTGAAGAGTCTGTTCACAACGGCTCCGGTGCTCGCCCACCCGGACCCGTGCAGACAGTTCATCGTGGAGGTGGACGCATCGGACACGGGCATCGGAGCCGTCCTCTCCCAGCGGTCGGAGGAGGACCAGAAGATCCACCCGTGCGCCTTCTTCTCCCGGCGTTTCAGTCCTGCGGAGAAGAATTATGACATCGGCAACAGGGAGTTGCTGGCCGTCCACGCCGCCCTAGAGGAGTGGAGACACTGGCTGGAGGGAGCAGGGCAGCCGTTCATCGTATGGTCCGATCACAAAAACCTGACCTACGTACGGACGGCTAAGAGGCTCAACCCCAGGCAGGCGCGTTGGGCTCTCTTCTTCAGCCGGTTCGACTTCACCCTCACCTACCGCCCGGGCACCAAGAACGTCAGGGCAGACGCCCTCTCCCGTCTGTTTCCCGAGGGGTCCCCTGACGCCCCAGACACATCCTTCCCCCGGCCCGGGTGGTGGGTGCCGTCACCTGGGCCATCGAATCAGTGGTGAGAAGAGCCCAGCGCGCCCATCTCGACCCAGGCAATGGACCCCGGAACCGGCTATTTGTGCCTCCCTCTGTCCGGCCCCAGGTGCTGGAGTGGGGCCACTCCAGCCATCTTGCCTGCCACCCCGGTGTCTACCGAACGGCGGCCTTCATCCGCAGGAGTTTCTGGTGGCCCACCATGGAGGCAGACACCAGAGAGTTCGTGGCAGCCTGCACCACCTGCGCCCGCAGCAAGGCTCTCCATCGCCCTCCAGCAGGTCTCCTGCGCCCCCTTCCTGTCCCCGGCCGACCTTGGTCCCACATTGCCTTGGACTTCGTAACTGGCCTCCCCGTGTCCCAAGGCAATGACACCATTCTGACCGTTGTCGACCGGTTTTCCAAGGCCGTCCATTTTGTTGCCCTCACCAAACTCCCCTCTGCAGCCGAGACGGCGGACCTTCTCGTCTCCCACGTCGTCCGACCTCATGGGATTCCCCTGGACATTGTCTCTGACCGTGGTCCCCAGTTCACTTCGAAGGTATGGCAGGCCTTCTGTAAGGGGATTGGGGCCACGGTCAGCCTCTCCTCCGGGTATCACCCCCAGACCAATGGGCAGGCAGAGCGGGCCAATCAAGCCCTGGAGGCGGCTTTGCGTTGCGTTACCACCAGCAACCCCGCCTCCTGGAGCAAGTACCTGCCCTGGGTGGAGTACTCGCTCAACTCCATGGAGAGTTCGGCTACCGGTTTGTCCCCCTTCGAGTGTTCCCTGGGCTATCAACCCCCTCTGTTCCCCCATCAGGAGTTGGAGGTGGCGGTCCCGTCCACGAGGGCCCATCTCCGCCGATGTGTCGGCGCGTTTGGAAGACCGCCCGGGCCGCTATGTTGCGAGCTACAGAGCGGGCCCGGCGCAGCGCCAACCGGCGGAGAGTGCCGGCCCCAGCTTATCGACCTGGCCAGAGGGTATGGCTCCTGGCCCGGGACCTGGCCCTCCCTACCCTCAACCGGAAGCTGGCTCCCCGCTACGTCGGTCTCTACACCATCGACCGCATCGTCAACCCTTCGGTGGTGCGTCTCCATCTCCCTACCTCACTCAAGATCCATCCCGTCTTCCATGTCTCGCGCCTCAAACCGGTAGCCACCAGCCCCCTGTCCAAGCTCCTCCACCCCCCAGGGTCCTCGACGGTGGTGACATGGTCTGGGATGTCGAACAGCTGCTCGCCGTACGCCGCCGGGGGCGTGGGTACCAATACCTGGTGGACTGGGTTGGCTATGGGCCCGAGGACCGCAGCTGGGTTCCCCGGTCCTACCTGGCCGACCCCGCACTCCTGGAGGAGTTCTATCGGGCCCACCCCAACGCCATCGGACGGTCGCCCGGTGTCTCCCGTAGGAGGGGGGGTCCTGTTGTGGTTACACCGCCCCAAGCTGCCTCCCCGGCACGTTCAAGCCACTCCCCCAGCTCGGACGTGCCGGAAACATCCGAGCGCTCGGCTCGCGCTCTGAGGAGACGAGCGCTGCACTGCACCAGGTGTTTGCCATCATCCATCAGGCACACCTGCGGCAATCAGGCAGCCCTCTACAAGAAGCCTCCCAGAACGTCTCTCTCTTCGACGTACTGAACCCTGCGACTCTCCCTCCGCGATTTCCGCGTCTCCCTCGTCCCCAGCGACCTTCACGTTTCTCCCCGGACCTCTCCTGCGATCTCCCCCCTTGTCCCTCTATCTGGACCCCTCCTTTCGGACTCGACTTCCCGGATCTCGGACCTGGACTTTCTCGGACAACCCCCCTTGGATCGCGGCCTGGACTTTCTCGCCAGGTGCACGCACATTTTTTCAACACCTCCTGGTCATTTACATACCGCACCACACATTGGCTAAAAACACTCACACATAGTTATTCACGCAAACCACGGGACACCACACATAGTTTACTCACACATCCCACTAACAGAACGCCTTTTTTCACCATACATTTCCCTCCCACAATAAAACCTCCCTTTGGAAGTTATCTCGTGTCTGTCTGTCTTGGGTTTCGCCACACGGGTCAGGTTCTGGTGCGCGAGCATAACACGTTGCTCTCAATAGAATTTATTCAAAATCAAATCCATAATTTAACACTTGTTTGTATTTTCTCTTTTTTCCTTTGTTTAAAATTTATATAAACATGAATTTGTATAAAATATGAAGGGTTCACAATTTTCACAAAACACTAAGAGTACACATAAGCCAATTTGCCTTTGACTCAGTGAGCTCACATTAACTCTGCTATACCACACATACATATGTATATACTTTAATAAATACAATCATCATAACACTGTATTAGATCACCTCCTACAGTACAACCTGGCCCAATAGTATTTATGGCAGCATGATAATAATGTATTAACAATATGATGTGGCATAAGTCCGTGTCATGTAATATGACCAGTTACCAGTGTGCTGCATAGTTCTGCTCTTATTCAGAACCATCAACCTTTCAAACTGCTAATGTAACCACTGCCGGCCAGTGGCTTTAAATGTATTGGCTTTAGTCAGGTAAGTCTTTGACTTGTTAAACTTCCTAAAATGAACCTGAATCCACCACTGTATTAATGTAGTGACTTGCTAACGTGCTCGGGTAGACTATCGCGATGACGTAATCACTCGCGAGAATGTGCTGGGATCGCCAGGACGCATTATTACACTAATACTAAATGAAGCATTTCAGAGAGCTAACCAAACATGAACTTGGCTTTCATTTTAAAACAGGAAATGTATGAAAAGACCGTGAACATGCATATTACTACAGTACAACATTTACCATTAACTGCGTTCTCAGAAATGACCGGGAGATTTGTCATTATACACATGCGCTGCCCACGTCACTGCAGAGACTACGGCAGTTTAACTTCAAATATACGCTTAATACGTGCATACAACTTATGTGACTAACACATCATCCTGTTTACAGCTTCACATTCAGTACATCTGGTATGTTTGTGCACATCACTAACCTGTAATACGGGAGAAGGAAGTTGATAGAGAAACGTGCGCTGCTTTTCAGACGTTGCTCTCAATAGAATGACGAACCCTAGCGGTCGCCGAGCAACAACCACTCACTCCAATGCTGCGTACGTTCCTAAATCAGGGCCCCCTACCGGCTGGGAGGGACAGCGCATCAATATTAACCTATTTATTATTATTCTCCCATGAATGGGATTTAATAAAACACATACAAAATGTGACCACATACTGTGTGCGTCACATGTTCCCTGATAAAATAAAATGTCTCCCGACATTCAGAAAACATTTTAAATGTCAGTTTGACACTCACTGAATCCATTACAGTATGAAGAAGGTGTGGCTGTTTAAGTGTGTGAGCATCTTAATACACAAGGGTAGGGAAAGCATATTGCATCATGGTAGTGTATGGGGTAATCTATGGAAGTGACTGGTATGGCGCTGTGTGATAAGGTGCATAGTGTGGCATGGGGACTGGCTGCATTCCCCAGACTGGTAAGGCTTGTACTCCATAGAGTCTGGTGGGATTAAATGAGTGTGGCTGGTAAGACGGCTGACCCAGAGACTCATATGTCCGTGTCTGGGGGGGGGGGTCTTCTGTCACGCATGGATCTCCTAACCGATTCATTCGGAAGAGTCACAGGCCTGTCATTACCGTTATCTTCACATCCGACCTGTTCGTCTTCATGTTCTCCAGTATTATCAGGTTCCACAGGCATGGATTCATAGTCGGGTTGTCTCTCCGGTAGTTCTGGAGTGGTTGCTCTTTCAGCTGTAATGACTACACTAGGCACCGGTTTGGCCTCTCTTGCAGGTGCTGTAGGCCTTGACTGTCCAAATGGTCTTGGATCCAGGAAACTCTCTTTGATCATTTGGGGTTCACAGGTCGGTCTCACACTTAGCATTTGAGGCTCAGTCCGAGTCGATACTCTTAACCAGTATTGTACTCTGGGCACTTCGTTGTCAGAGTCTGAGGACTCATTTCTTTGAGACAACTCCACCTGTCTGGGTTGTCTGCCTTGACCTTTGTCCTTTTGTTTCTCTCCAGGTGGTGTCAGATTCTTTTGCTGTTGAGGTAAGTTCACAGGTAAGTCATTTACAAGGTGCAGAAGGTTTCGGTGGAGAATACAGACTTTGTTACCACCTGTTTCCAGAGACACTTTGTAAATGGGACTGTCTTTAACTCGTTCTGTGACGATATATACTGTCTGTTCCCAATAAGACCTTAGCTTCCCCGGTCCCCTTCGCTCACTCAGGTTGCGGACTAAGACTCTGTCCCCAGGCTGGAGAACAACTCCTTTGACGTGACGGTCATAATACCTCTTGCCCCTCGCACTGGAGTGTTGACTGTTCTCCGTCGCAATTCGGTAGGCCTCCCTCATCCTCGCAGCCCATTTCTTAGCATAGCCCTGAGGTGTATCAGTCTCCTCCTCGGTGAACAGGCCGAACAGTAAGTCTACTGGCAGACGGGGTTGATGACCGAACATGAGATAGTGGGGTGAGAAGCCTGTTGCCTCGTGTTTAGTGCAGTTATATGCGTGTATAACCTGAGGTAAGTGTTCTTTCCAGTTATTCTTCTCCTTCTCTTCCAGGGTTCTTAACATTTGGAGTAACGTCCAGTTGAACCTTTCAGTCGGGTTTCCCTGTGGATGGTATGGGGTCGTTCTGAAGTAACCAACTCCAGCCAGCTGTTGTAGAGTCTTGAACAAGGAGTTCTCAAATTCACGGCCTTTGTCATGGTGCAATCTGGCAAGGTGCCCAAAATGATGAACGAAATCGCTGAATATTCTTTCGGCGGCAGTTCGACCGGATTTATTTTTCATTGGGTACACTTGAGCAAATCTCGTCAAGTGGTCAATGACGACTAAAATATACTCATAACCACCCTTGTTGTGTTCCAAATGCATGTAATCGATAGACACGAGTTCAAGTGGTGCACTGTTCATGATACTTCCCATTGGCGGCCTGATGTGGGTCACTGGCTTTTTCTGTTTAATATAAGTGTTGCGGTTACACCGCCCCGAGCTGCCTCCCCGGCACGTTCAAGCCACTCACCCAGCTCGGACATGCCGAAAACATCCTAGCGCTCGACTCGCGCTCTGCGGAGACGAGCGCTGCGCTGCACCAGGTGTTTGCCATCTTCCATCAGGCACACCTGCGGCAATCAGGCGGTCCCCTACAAAAAGCCTGCCAGAACGCCCGTCTGTGCTTCGACGTACTGAACCCTGTGGTAAAGCTCTGACAAGCCCTCCAGCATTCCTTCCCCTCTTGCTATTTCGTTAATTCCCAGTGTCTATTTTCGTGTATCTCTTTTCAATCCTAGGGCTCTCCCTCCGTGACTTCCACGGCTCCCCGCGTCTCCCTCGCTCCTCGCCCCCAGCGACCTTCACGTTTTCCCCCCGGACCTCTCCAGCAATCTCCCTCCGTGTCTTTCTACCTGGACCCCTCCTACTCGGACTTGACTTCCTGGATCTCGGACCCGGACCTCCTAGGACAACCCCTCGCTTTACGGATTCGGACTTTGGTAGCCAGGCACATATTGTCTCTACTACGCCCACCTGAGACTCACCTGTTATTATCCCATGTGGAAGTATTGATTGTTTTTCTCCCCTGCATTAAATCGCCCTTCGGGTTATCCCGGTGCCCTGTTGTCTGTCTGTCCTTTTGGGTTTCGCTACACTGGCCTCTGGTCTTCATTCGAGATTCGTAACAGAACGTCGAAGCCAGAATGAGCCAAAGCAAACCCGAGGAGCAGGCAGTCGCTCAGGCAGCTATAGAAGCCCCAGAACCCTATATCTCTCAAGGCAGTGGTAAAGGACCACAGCACTCAACTCACCCAACTCCATTCTGAGCTTAGCACTGCCTTCCCCCAGATCACTGGAGAAATCAGCGGGCTCCAGGCTAACTTGCGTACCTCAGCGAGCACCCTTGCTTCACTCTCCGTGCAGATCACTGCTCTAACAGTGGCAGTGTCCAAGATCAGCGACCACCCTGCTCTGGCCCCGGTCCCTGCCCCCAGCTCGGCCTCCGGATTCCCTGTTCCTGGTCCCGACGTTCCTCCTCCTCCTGGTCAACCCCCACTGGACCCCCGGTTCGAGCCTAACCTTCTCTGCCCCAAGGCCTTCGGTGGGGAGTTCGAGCTGTGCAGGGGTTTCCTTGGTCAGTGTGAGGTCCTGTTCAAATACCAGCCAGCCAGGTATAGGACAGGAGAGACCAAGGTAGCCCTTGTTATGTCCCTCCTCACCGGCAAAGCCCTCAGCTGGGCCATAGCGGCGGTTGGCCATACCGAGCGGCTCGCCTCGGACTATGGTGCCTTCCGCCGCGAGTTCAATCTGGTGTTCGACCACCCAGCTGACGGGCAGGACATTGCTAGCCGCCTCCATTCCATCCAGCAGGGAGCCAGGACGGTGGCAGATTATACCTTGGAGGTGAGGATACTCGCGGCAGACAGTGGGTGGGATGACACTGCGCTCAAGAGCATGTACAGGAGGGGGCTGAGGGAGCCCATCAAAGACCTCATCGTTCGGGACCGCCCTGCCTCCTTCAACGAGCTCGTCACCCTCACCCTCCTCATGGACGAACGGCTGCGGGAGCAGCGCAAGGAACGCGCCCCGCGCACGGGGCCCTCCCATAGACCAACCCCCGTCCGTTCTACCGGTGCCTTCCCTGGATCAGCGTCCCGCGGGCTCTGTCCACCCTCACACTCCCTCTCACAACCCTGGATGTCTTCTGAATCCAGGCCGGAGGAGGAGCCCATGCAGTTGGGTCGGTCACGGCTACCGCTAGAGGTTAGGGAGTAGAGGATGCATTACCGCCTCTGCCTCTACTGCGGGAGGTCGGTCCACTACATCAGGGTCTGCCCGGCTCGCCGAAAAGACCCGGCTCACTAGCGAGGGGTGTCCTAGTGAGCCTGACGACCCTCCCAGAGCCCCAGCCCAAGAAGGAGCACAACCAGCTGTTCCCGGTCACTGTCACCTGGGGCGACGACTCCCTCTCCATTGGTGCACTCCTGGATTCGGGGGCGGACGAGTGTTTGATGGACATCTCGCTGGCCCGGCAGGCCGGCGTTCCACTCGTCCCCCTAGACACACCCCTCACAGCCCAAGCCCTAGATGGTCGTTCACTTGGTAAATCACACACAGCACTGCTTCCCTCACTCACTCTTTCGGGTTATCACGTTGAATCTATGCGTTTTTTGGTTTTGCACGCCCCCACAGCGCCCCTGGTGTTAGGGAGGCCGTGGTTGGAACGGCACGATCCCCACATCTCTTGGTCCACTGGGCAGATTTTGGGTTGGAGCGTTGCATGTCATGCCAACTGCCTTCGCTCTGTGCAGCGGCCTCAGACCCGTGCCTCCTCCCACGGATCTCACTGGTGTTCCTCCCATTTACCACGATTTAGCTCCCATATTTAGTAAAGACAGTGCACTTTCTCTCCCCCCTTACCATCCCTATGATTGCGCCATAGATCTCCTCCCCCGGGCCGCCCTTCCCACCGGTCGGTTGTATAACCTTTCCATCCCGGAGAAGGAGTCTATGCGCAATTATATCAGAGTCCCTGGCCTCAGGAATCATAAGGCCCTCGTCTTCCACGGTAGCAGCTGGCTTCTTTTTTGTGGCAAAGAAGGAGGGCAGCCTGAGGCCTTGCATAGATTATCGACTGTTAAATGACATCACGGTTAAAAAAAATATCCACTCCCCCTTATGAGTTCCACGTTCGAGCCACTCACTCACGCCACGGTGTTCACCAAGCTAGACCTGCGCAGCGCGTACCACCTGGTGCGCATCCGGGAAGGGGATGAATGGAAGACGGCCTTCAACACCCACCTAGGGCATTTCGAGTACCTCGTTATGCCCTTCGGCCTCACCAACGCCCCGGCTGTCTTCCAGGCGTTGGTCAACGACGTGCTCCGGGACATGCTGAACACGTTCGCGGTGGTGTACCTGGATGACATCCTCGTGTTCTCCAGGACTGAGGAGGAACACCACCAGCCTGTCCGCCTGGTCCTCCACCGGCTGCTGGAGAACAGGCTCTTCGTGAAGGCCGAGAAGTGCGTGTTCCACTCCGCCTCCGTGGAGTTCCTTAGCCACATCGTGGAGAAGGGGCTCATCCGCACTGACCCCAGGAAGACCCGAGCGGTGGAGGAGTGGGCACGACCCACCAACAGGACGCAACTCCAGCGCTTCCTTGGGTTCGCTAACTTTTACCGGCGCTTCATCAGGGGGTTCAGCCGTGTGGCCGCCCCCCTCAGTGCACTCACTTCCCCCCTTCTCCTGGACCCCGGAGGCAGAGGCCACCTTCTCGGCCCTGAAGAAACTGTTTTCAATGGCTCCGGTGCTCGCCCACCCGGACCCGTCCAGGCAGTTCATCGTGGAGGTGGACGCGTCGGACACGGGCATCGGAGCCGTCCTCTCCCAGCGGTCGGAGGAGTAACCACGACATCGGCAATAGGGAGTTGCTGGCTGTCCATGCCGCCCTCGAGGAGTGGAGACACTGGCTAGAGGGAGGAGGTCAGCCGTTCATCGTATGGTCCGATCACAAGAACCTAACCTACGTGCGGACAGCTAAGAGGCTCAACCCCAGGCAGGCGCTCTAGGCTCTCTTCTTCAGCCGGTTCGACTTCACCTTCACTTACCGCCCGGGCACCAAGAACGTCAGGGCAGACGCCCTCTCCCGTCTGTTTCCCGAGGGGTCCCCTGACGCCCCAGACACCATCTTTCCCCCAGCCCGGGTGGTGGGTGTCATCACTTGGGCCATCGAATCGGTGGTGAGAAGGGCCCAGGCAATGGATCCCGGAACCGGCTATTTGTGCCTCCCTCTGTCCGGCCCCAGGTGCTGGAGTGGGGTCACTCCAGCCGTTTTGCCTGCCACCCCGGTGCCCACCGGACGGTGGCCTTCATCCGCAGGCACTTCTGATGGCCCACCATGGAGGCAGACACCAGGGAGTTTGTGGCTGCCTGCGCCCACAGCAAGGCCCTCCATCGCCCTCCAGCAGGTCTTCTGACCCCCTTCCTGTCCCCGGCCGACCTTGGTCCCACATTGCCTTGGACTTTGTAACTGGCCTCCCCGTGTCCCAAGGCAATGACACCATTCTGACCATTGTCGACCGGTTTTACAAGGCCGTCCACTTTGTCGCCCTCACCAAACTCCCCTCTGCAGCCGATACGGCAGACCTTCTTGTCTCCCATGTCGTCCGCCTCCATGGCATCCCCCTGGACATTGTCTCTGACTGTGGTCCCCAGTTCACTTCTAAGGTGTGGCAGGCCTTCTGTAAGGGGATTGGGGCCACGGTCAGCCTCTCCTCCGGGTATCACCCCCAGACCAATGGGCAGGCAGAGCGGGCCAATCAAGCCCTGGAGGCGGCTTTGCATTGCGTTACCACCAGCAACCCCGCCTCCTGGAGCAAGTACCTGCCCTGGGTGGCATACTCGCTCAACACTATGAAGAGTTCAGCCACCGGTTTGTCCTCCTTGAGTGTTCCCTTGGCTATCAACCCCCTCTGCTCCCCCGTCAGGAGTTGGAGGTGGCGGTTCCATCCACAAGGGCCCATCTCCGCCGATGTCGGCGCCTTTGGAAGACCGCTCGGACCGCTATGTTGCAAGCTACAGAGCGGGCCCGGCGCAGCGCCAACCGGTGGACAGTGCCGGCCCCAGCCTATTGACAGGGTATGGCTCCTGGCCCGGGACCTGCCCCTCCCTACCCTCAACCGGAAGCTGGCTCCTCGCTACGTCGGCCCCTACACCATCGACCGCATCGTCAACCCTTCGGCGGTACGCCTCCACCTCCCTCAAAATCCATCCCGTGATCCATGTCTCCCACCTCAAACCAGTAGCCTCCAGCCCCCTGTCTCTCTGACATGGTCTGGGATGTCGACCGGCTGCTTGCCGTAAGCCGCCGGGGGCGTGGGTACCAATACCTGGTGGACTGGGCTGGCTATGGGCCCGAAGACCGCAGCTGGGTTCCCCGGTCCTACCTGGCCGACCCCGCACTCCTGGAGGAGTTCTATCGGGCCGACGCCATCGGACGGTCGCCCGGTGTCTCCCGTAGGGAGGGGGGGGGTCCTGTTGCAGTTACACCGCCCCGAGCTGCCTCCCCGGCACGTTCAAGCCACTTCCCCAGCTCGGACATGCCGGAAACATCCGAGCGCTTGGCTTGCGCTCTGCGGAGATGAGCGCTGCGCTGCACCAGGTGTTTGCCATCTTCCATCAGGCACACCTGCGGTAATCAGGCGGCCCCCTACAAGAAGCCTGCCAGAACGCCCGTCTGTGCTTCGACGTACTGAACCCTGTGGTAAAGCTCTGACAAGCCCTCCAGCGTTCCTTGCCATTCCGTTTATTTCCAGTGTATATTTTCGTGTGTCTCTTTCTTTTCCCTCCTAGGACTCTCCCTCCGCGACTTCCACGGCTCCCCGCGTCTCCCTCGCTCACAGCGACCTTCACGTTTTCCCCCCGGACCTCTCCTGCGATCTCTCTCCGTGTCTCTCTAACTGGACCCCTCCTACTCGGACTTGACTTCCTGGATCTCGGACCCGGACCTCCTAGGACAACCCCTCGCTTTACGGATTCGGACTTCGGTAGCCAGGCACACATCGTCTCTACTACGCCCACCTGAGACTCACCTGTTATTATCCCCTGTGGCAGTATTGATTGTTTTTCTCCCCTGCATTAAATCGCCCTTCAGGTTATCCCGGTGCCCTGTTGTCTGTCTGTCCTTTTGGGTTTCGCTACTCTGGTCTTCATTCGAGATTCATAACAACAAGAGCACTTTCGAGTGACATAGGTCTCAATGTGTTGTTTCATGAAGGGCCAGTAGAAGCGATCACGTACCAGGTTGGTTACTCTCTCCACGCCCACATGACCCATGTCATCATGGAGGCACTTGAGCACAAGAGGCTGGTATTCCGCTAGTAGGACCAGTTGTTGTCACTGGCCAGATCTCCTGTACAGCAATCCATCCTCGATGTACAGTTTACCCCACTCATGCATAAGTCTCTTCACAGCACCATTCACTCCTCGCCTGTCCTCGTTCATCAACACAGGCTTGGACTCTTTCAGCTTGACCAACGCACTGATGGCATTGTCTTCCTTCTGAGCTCTGACTAGTTCGTGGTGGTCAATGGTGGGTAGTGATGTAGTTACGGGTGGCTCTGGGCTTTGCGCCAGATTAAGGACAGCGATGTAGGCGACGTCTTGTTTTTCGGCAGCCTCACTCCCGTCCCATGCGGCTTGTAAGGTGTCTCTGGTAAGCTCCTCAGTGCACTCAGCGACGTAGCTGTCCATGTCGAGAGGGAGGCTAGTCTCGGCTGATGGTGTGAGGATTGACCCAAAAGACATCAAAGCTATCCTGTCACCGAGGGAGAAGAGGACCAGCACCGTCGGGGAAGACGGCAGGCTGGTCGGGTTCCTAAGCTATTATAGAGCGTATATTCAGGACTTCTCCCGCATAGCAAAACCCATCTACGAGCTACTGCAGGTGAAGGGGAGGCCCGAGGAGACGCTGAAAAGGTCTATGAAGGGGAAAGGAGCTCAGCTGCCCTCTAAGATCCCTGTCCAGTGGGACGATGGACACCAGAGAATTCTTGAGCAGCTTATCGACATCCTTTCACATCCACCAGTGCTGGCTTACCCAGATTTTGAGCTATCCTTCGTGCTTCACACGGACGCATCTGAGCAGGGGCTGGGCGCGGTGCTCTATCAGCAGCAGGAGGGAAAACTGCGAGTCATCGCTTATGGTTCCAGAACGCTGTCCCCCGCTGAGAAGAATTACAACCTTCACTCGGGGAAGTGGGAATTCCTTACCCTGAAGTGGTCAGTATGCGAAAAAATTCAGGGATTATCTGTTCTATGCACCTCACTTCACCATGTATACGAGCAATAAACCCCTGACATACATAATGAGTACTGCAAAGTTGAATGCGGTCAGCCACCAAACAAGTGTTTGATTTTGCATAAATTCTATTGAGAGCAACGTCTGAAAAGCAGCATACGTTTCTCTGTCAATTTATTTCTCCCGCATTATAGGGAATATAATCTGTTTGCATGACCGGAACCCGGGGCCTGCAAAAGATTTTTGGGGGCTCGTTCGGGATGCATTATTACATTGATACTAAATGAAACATTTCAGAGAGCTAACCAAACATTAACCTGGCTTTCATGTTAAAACAGGATATGTGTGAAAAGACCGTGAACATGCATATTACTACAGTACAACATTTACCATTAACTGAGTTCTCAAAAATGATCAGGATATTGTCTAGGGAGAAAACGGTTCCGCCATTCTACACATGTGCTGCCCACGTTACTGCAGAGACTACAGCAGTTTAACTTCAAATATACGCTTAATACGTATATTGTAGAGCCGAAGGAACGGAGAAGACCGTAGGTTCACACTTTAGCCGTGTAGGCAACCTTCTTTAATCCACGGTAAATCAGAGAGACAACAAAACCACAGCTCGACTGAGCGGAGGCGGCAAGAATAATCAGAAAACTGGCTGGACAACCATAACTTAACCCTGCGTTAACCTGCCAGGGCAACCCTGACTTAACCCTTAGTTCCTGGGGTGAATTCTATCCCCAATACGTGTCCACCACAATATACAACTTATGTGACTAACACATCCTGTTTACAGCTTAACAATTCACATTCAGTACATCTGGTATGTTTGTGCACATCACTAACCTGTAATACGGGAGAAAGAAGTTGACAGAGAAACGTGCGCTGCTTTTCAGACGTTGCTCTCAATAGAATGACGAACCCTAGCGGTCGCCGAGCAACAACCACTCACTCCAATGCTGCGTACGTTCCAAAGTCAGGGCCCCCTACCGGCTGGGAGGGACAGCGCATCAATATTAACCAATTTATTATTATTCTCCCATGAATGGAATTTAATAAAACACATACAAAATGTCACACTTTGAAGGGCTGATGAATGAAGAAAATGAGAGAGAGAAGGTTGGATGATGTAGGGATAGTGAATCAGGAAGTGCAGTGGATTAGCAAGGAAGTGAGGGCAGCTATGAAGAGGATGACGAGTGGAAAGGCAGTTGGTCCTGATGACATACCATGGAGGTGTTTAGGAGAGATGACAGTGGGGGTTTTAACGAGATTGTTTAACACAATCTTGGAAAGTGAGAGGATGCCTGAGGAGTGGAGAAGAAGCGTACTCGTACCGATTTTCAAGAACAAGGGCGATGTGCAGAACTGTAACAACTTTCTTCTTTCTTCACAGTGGCAGTTCGTCCGGGTTGCCAGTTGCAGCTGCAAATACACTCCAATCGGTGCAGTCAAAACAGTCTTGCAGTTCCTGCTGTGCTTCGCTGGTCCATGTCTTCAGTTTTAACCACAGGCTTCGCAGATTTTAGTTTCTGCCAATAGGTTGGCATAAGATTAACCAAGCAGTGATGAGAGTGCCCCATAGCTTCCCAGGGGACAGAACGATATGCACCTTTAAGGATTGTGTAACAGTGTTGAAGTGTGTTCCCGGGTGGGACATTTAATATGCAGACTGTGTTTTGGTAGTTAGCGGTTTAATTTCGCTGTTGAAGCCCCTAATGATTATGAAAAGTGAGTCTGTGTGTTTTTGCGCCAAGCCTGGTTGGTCACGGTTTGCAGTGCGCCATGAAGGATGAAAACTCCCGCGGTGAACGAACTGGCCTGCAGTTTATGAACAACTTCAACTCTGGCTGATAAAGGTACCTTCAGCAGCTTTTTACATGCATATAGCAAATGTTGTCCTCTCCAAATGGAAAATGGACTGACCAAAAACAAAACTCTGGTATGCGAGCTATAGCCAGCATCGTTTGATGGATTGAAGAACCTGAACACCATCTCAGCAGCTCTGGACACCACCAGGGCGTTTCACCTTGTGAGCTATTCAAGCTTCTTTCAATGACATAACAGACATGAAAGTTTTGAGTAATCAGAGGCTACAGAATCCTTGAAAAGTCCAGGATTAGGTGATGCTGTCTCACCGGAGAGCATCTTCTCCCCTCAGATTTATCTAGAATGTCTACCCCACTTGTTATCCCTTATACATGGAACCCCCCCCCCCCCCATTGTCCTCTTCATCTACACCTCTTTATACATGGACACCTCCAGCACTGCCCTCTACATCTACACTCCTTCCTTTTTCAAAATGTGAGAAAGACACAAGTGCAAAAACAGGTGCTTACTCTTTATTCCCTGCCAGTTCACCAGACGTTCTACTGCAAGCAATCCCGATTTCAACTTCCGTTATGGACAGACGCAAGCAGAAATACAACGCTCTAAACCTGGTTTGACAAAACTGAGTTTGAGATTGTTTCCGCTTCCGGTGTGGGAAGATGGCTGCGCGAATTCGCGTTTGTAGCGGCCTCACCCAGTACCAGCCATGCAGGGTCTTTGCCCACGTCTGCGCCTAAGTTTAGTCTTCGTTTGATGGCTGGGAGAATGGGGCAGGCCAAGCTAACTGCTAGCCCATGCAGACCGGCGGGTCCCATAACACCGAGGCAGCCTGGCGGCGCCACCTAGCGTTGACTCTGGTGTTTCTGATGTCGTCGTGAGGAGTGCGGGGAGGTGTGTCGAGGGTGTTTGGCTGGGAGAGCTGGTACTGGATCGGCTGGGAGAGCTTGGTCTGCTTCATCCAGTGGGCCCGTGGACCACGGCCCTTCCTGGAGCTGCGCTCGAGGAGGAAACGCCGAGGGTGGTCTGACAGGGAGCGGGAGCGGGGTGGGCTAAGCTAACTGCTAAGCCACGCAGAGCGGCAGTCATCCTGGCTGGTGTTCGTTCGCTTGGACAGTGATTTTTTGTTTAGTTTTGATATGTGTGTTAGTTTGGCTATGTGTGTTCTTGTAGTTTTGGATGTGTTTTTGTCTTTGTGTTGCACTGCTGTGGGCTGGGGGAAACGGCATTTAGTTTCATTTCATGTATGCAAGTGCAAATGAGAAAGTGTTCCTGATTCCCGATTTTCAAAAATGTGACAGAAATCCTATAACTAAAGTTATTACTATTAATTATTATTATTATTACTCTGAAAAGTGGTTTGTCTTGGTGGGTATACCTGCTTTTTTCTCTTAAAAGGAAAAAAGTTGTGTATCTGAGATGTGTAGACAGTCCTTTCCCACCGGCCAAAAAGCCCCGCTAGTGTCCGCCTCTGGTCACTGTAAAAAGGCGGATGTTAGCGGGCTTTTTGGCCGGTGGGAAAAGTAAACTTCTGTAGGATGTGTGTGAGCTAGCACCCAGAAACTGCAAGTCAAGTTCTCGTCCCAGGCTTTCTGGCAGTTCGATCCTATGATACAGGACAACATGCCGGGTCTTGGCAGCAGGAGACAAGAGGCTCCTCACTGTTGACACAAACGCTCAACAGGACAAAAGAAGAAGAGACTCTGTCAGTAAGAAACTCACCACACAATAAACACCCGGGAGCCATGCACAACTGATGTGTCTGCTTGCCAAACGTAGTGCGTCAACCTTTAATCGGACGTTTTGTGCAGTCTGCTAAAAGGGAAAAACAGGAACCGTTTTGAGGAGTTTTTAACGTGTATCCGTCTGTTTCAGTCTTTAAGATAACTACCTCCAAACAGAAAACTCTTTTGACTTAAATAAATGATTCGGGAGATCCGTACAAGCTCCAATTTGAATAAATGTTGACATGGATCTCGCATCTTCAGAGAAGGTGTGAGACAAGGCCTCATCTCAACACTTTGATAGAAGTACGTTATGGAAAATTATTTTTCAGTACTTTCAACAATATCCATCCGCCATCATAACATTTCAGTTCTGTACAACAGAGAAGTAGTGTGATCTGATTTCCCTACAAAAATAAATCACAAATGGCAGTTGGGTCAAGATAACCTATTCCTCGACAAATCCGCAGTGTAAAACATGGTGACTATGGTCAGTTCCCCACATCTGTAATGCCCTTCCCGATTTAAACAACCAGATCGCATGCAAAAAAACAAAACAAAATCCAAACACAACAGGACTTTTTCCATTGTTAAAACAAAAAGAGCTTTTTCAAAGAAATCAAATTAAAACGGATCCAATAGCAGTCCATCCTCTCCTTCATTCCTCCGGTTCTCCTCTTATCTGCCAACCTTGCCCAGCCTGTGGTCCGTCTTGGGGTCGGCTATGATGGCCTGAACGGCCACGATGGCCTCATTGATCTTCGTCTGGAGGTCCCGCAGCTCCTCGATGTGCAGGAGGCGCAGAATCTGGGCTGCCTCGTTCAAAACCGCGTCTGGGAACAGAAGAGGTAGAGTGTGAGGAAGAAGTCAGCACAGGAGGAAAAACAAGAGTTTACTTTATTTTGAGGTCTCGAGTCTGTGTTAATTCCAAATAATCTTGAATAGGAGAAAAATCAAGCTACTTCCACCTTAATAAAGTCCTGCAACCCTGCAACCATGTAGCAGTAGCTTAGCAGCCTACGACCAAAGTATAACGCACACATGTAGCATTAGATTAGCAGCCTACCGCCACAGTTAACTTACACATGTAGCATTAGCTTAGCAGCCTACCACCATAGTATAGCGCACACATGTAGCATTAGCTTAGCAGTCTACCACCACAGTATAACACACACATGTAGCGTTAGCTTAGCAGCCTACCACCACAGTATAACGCACACATGTAGCGTTAGCTTAGCAGCCTACCACCACAGTATAATGCACACATGTAGTGTTAGCTTAGCCGCCTACCACCACAGTATAACGCACACATGTAGCGTTAGCTTAGCAGCCTACCACCACAGTATAACACACACTAATAGAAGAGGGAGAACATATTTGTGGAAGTGCAAAATAAACTTGAGGGAAAACATGGTGTGTGACCGTTTATTCCACTGGAACACATCAAGGCATGACTCGAGTGTGCTGCAAGCCTCTCGTTTTCAACAAGGCGTCATCCAGCACCTTTTCAGAGGCAAAGGAAGATTCAGCAGTTGTAAGTTTCTCAACACTGAAGCTTATCTGCTAATTGAAGGTCAAGGTGACGTAACATCACCACGTTGGAGAGGTCAACACTCTTCACCCTCCACCAGTGCTGCCAAACATACGGTGCCTATAAAAAGTACTCACCCCTTTGGAAGTTTTTATGTTTCCAAACATGGAATCACAGTGGATTTAATTTGCTTTTTTTGATACTGGTCAACAGAAAAAGCAAGTGACCTCTGCAGTCTTCAAACGTCAGACTTCAGTCTTCAAACTTTAGACTTCAGTCTTCAGACTGCAGAGGTCACTCAGATAAGTGATGGAACGTTTCTGTCAATACATGTTGTGTCCACATGAACTGATTCAACCTTCTGTGATTTTCTTACCTGGATTAAGACATTTGGATGCAATATGAATCCCCCCCCCCCCACTTTTTCTCCCCAATTGTACGTGGCCAATTACCCCACTCTTCCGAGTCGTCCCGGTCGCTGCTCCACCCCCTCCCGGGGAGGGCTGCAGACTACCACATGTCTCCTCCCACACATGTGGAGTCACCAGCTGCTTCTTTTCACCTGACAGTGAGGAGTTTCACCAGGGGGACGTAGCACGTGGGAGGATCACGCTATTCCCCCCCACCCCCCTGAACAGGCGCCCCGACTGACCAGAGGAGCCTCGCTAGTGCAGCGACCAGGACACATACCCACATCCGGCTTCCCACCCACAGACACGGCCAATTGTATCTGTAGGTACGCCCGACCAAGCCGGAGGTAACATCGGGATTCAAACCGGCGATCCCCATGTTGGTAGGCAATGGAATAGAGCAACACGCCACCGAGATGTGATATGAATTTTGCTCATTAGCCAGCAAGTATGGATTCTCATCGAGTATTTTTCAGTCAAGCCAGCTTAAACGCTAGCATGCACACAAAGATGGTCCTCAACACTGAGTAAAATGTGTCACACTATCTGAGATCCGCTAAACTAATACTACTTAACTAATACCACTGTACTAATACTACTGAACTAATACCACTGTACTAATACTACTGAACTAATACTACTGTACTAATACCACTTAACTAATACGGCTGTACTAATACTACTGTACTGATACTACTGAACTAATATGACTGAACTAATACTACTGAACTAGTACTACTGAACTAATATGACTGAACTAATACCACTGTACTAATACTACTGAACTAATACCACTGTACTAATACTACTGAACTAATATGACTGTACTAATACGACTGAACTAATACTACCGAACTAATACGACTGAACTAATACCGCTGTAGTAACACTACAGAACTAATACAACTGAACTAATACCACTGTACTAATACTACTGTATGTGGACTGTATTACACTGATATCCATCCATCCATCATCCAAACTGCTTATCCTGCTCTCAGGGTTGTGGGGATGCTGGAGCCTATCCCAGCAGTCATTGGGCGGCAGGCAGGGAGACACCCTGGACAGACTGCCAGACCATCACAGGGCCGACACACACACGCACAAACATGGTACACACACACACACACACACACACACACACACACACACACACACACCCAGGGACAATGTAGTACGGCCGGTTCAGCTGACCTACATGTCTTTGGACTGTGGGAGGAAACCGGCGCAGACACGGGGAGAAACTCCACACAGAGGACGACCCGGGATATTATATATGTGTGTGTGTGTGTGTGTGTGTGTGTGTGTGTGTGTGTGTGTGTGTGTACGTACATACATACATACATACATGCATACACACACTATAGGTCTACAGACTATTCATAAAACATAATATTCCAAACACATGAGCACCGCCCACCTCGATGAATAAGGAGGATTCCCACTTTACCTCCCAAGTCTCCACAACTTAATGTCATGACAGCAAAAGCAAACACTGCACTTACCCCCCGTGTCAAAACCCAGGATGTGCTTGTCCAAGGCTACTGGAAGACCCTGAGGAGCAGGAGGAAGGGAGGATGAGAGGGGGAGAGGAGGATGACAGGGGGAGGAGGAGAAGGAGGATGAGAGGGGAAGGGTGGAGGATGAGAGGAGGAGCAAAGCAGATAGTGAAGCAGATGAGCCCTGTTCTCATTTTGATGTTCTCTACTGCTTGCACTACCAGTTGTCAATACTTCTGTGTGTGTGTGTGTATGTGTGTGTGTGTGTTAAATCATCTAGAATTAGAGCAACTACAACTTGTTTAAAGACACAGTGCCAGGATAACAGGATGTTAACCACTGTAACTTACTGAAAAGTCTCATCAGTGCGGCTTATCTGCTGTGACTCAGTCTGCAGTCGTTTCTCAATCATACATTAATACCCAGCTAACTGCATGGACCGAGAAGAAAACTGTAGACACTGTACATTAATATCCTGCTAACTGCATGGACCGAGAAGAAAACTGTAGACACTGTACATTAATATCCTGCTAACTGCATGGACCGAGAAGAAAACTGTAGACACTGTACATTAATATCCTGCTAACTGCATCGACCGAGAAGAAAACTGCAGACACTGTACATTAATACCCAGCTAACTGCATGGACCGAGAAGAAAACTGTAGACACTGTACATTAATACCCTGCTAACTGCATGGACCGAGAAGAAAACTGTAGACACTGTACATTAATATCCTGCTAACTGCATGGACCGAGAAGAAAACTGTAGACACTGTACATTAATATCCTGCTAACTGCATCGACCGAGAAGAAAACTGCAGACACTGTACATTAATACCCAGCTAACTGCATGGACCGAGAAGAAAACTGTAGACACTGTACATTAATACCCTGCTAACTGCATGGACCGAGAAGAAAACTACAGACACTGTACATTAATACCCTGCTAACTGCATGGACCGAGAAGAAAACTGTAGACACTGTACATTAATATCCTGCTAACTGCATGGACCGAGAAGAAAACTGTAGACACTGTACATTAATACCCTGCTAACTGCATGGACCGAGAAGAAAACTGTAGACACTGTACATTAATACCCTGCTAACTGCATGGACCGAGAAGAAAACTGCAGACACTGTACATTAATGTCCTGCTAACTGCATGTACCGAGAAGAAACCTGCAGACACTGTACATTAATGTCCTGCTAACTGCATGGACCGAGAAGAAAACTGCAGACACTGTACATTAATATCCTGCTAACTGCATGGACCGAGAAGAAAACTGCAGACGCTGTATATTAATACCCTGCTAACTGCATGGACCGAGAAGAAAACTGCAGACACTGTACATTAATACCCTGCTAACTGCATGGACCGAGAAGAAAACTGCAGACACTGTACATTAATACCCTGCTAACTGCATAGACCGAGAAGAAAACTGCAGACACTGTACATTAATACCCTGCTAACTGCATGGACCGAGGAGAAACCTGCAGACACTGTACATTAATACCCAGCTAACTGCATGGACCGAGAAGAAAACTGCAGACACTGTACGTTAATATCCTGATAACTGCATGGACCGAGAAGAAACCTGCAGACACTGTACATTAATATCCTGCTAACTGCATCGACCGAGAAGAAAACTGCAGACACTGTACATTAATGTCCTGCTAACTGCATGTACCGAGAAGAAACCTGCAGACACTGTACATTAATGTCCTGCTAACTGCATGGACCGAGAAGAAAACTGCAGACACTGTACATTAATATCCTGCTAACTGCATGGACCGAGAAGAAAACTGCAGACACTGTATATTAATACCCTGCTAACTGCATGGACCGAGAAGAAAACTGCAGACACTGTACATTAATACCCTGCTAACTGCATGGACCAAGAAGAAACCTGCAGACACTGTACATTAGGGCTGCAACGATTAGTCGACATAATCGACGACGTCGATCATAAAAACTCGTCGACGCAGAATTTTAGCTTCGACGCGTCGTATAAAAACAATCAGAGCCAGTAACGTTAACCCAAAACCGCACAAATGTTCATTTGTAACTGCAATGCCCTATAGGAAGTGCTGGGGGCAGTATCGCTTCCATCGTCTGATATAACTGCATTTTGCATGAACGACGAAGAGAAGAAGAAAGCGAATGAACGATGGCGGAAAGGAGAGCGAATGAGGCTAATGAAGAGCAAAAACCAGCGAGACCGAGACTATCAAAAGTCTCTGAGTATTTCACAGATGACAAGCCAAAGAAGTCAGTTAAATGCAGAATATGCAAAGCCGAATTGGCCTTCCACAGCAGCACTACGGCGATGCACGAGCATTTGAAACGCAAGCACCCTGGAGCCACGATGATTGCTACTTCGGATCATGGGTAAGTTTAGCTAGTTAGCCACAGTATCGTAATGTTTACGTTAGCTTAAGTTACATGTTGGAAAACAGAACGTCTCAAGGGTGATGCTTGCTAAGCGAACGCTATTTCAGTTATGTGGATTCTGCGTATCCACCAACGAGCTGTATGTAACATTAGCTAAACAGCACCAAGTTTGCAGCGTAGCACACTACAGCTTAGAGTTGTTTAGCTCCGTCATTTATCACCGAGTGTCGTGTTTTTGCAGACTGGAGTATTAACTAGCTAAGTTAAGATTGCTAACGTTAGCTAAATGTTAACGAGTTCTAACATTCACTGACTGCAGTAACTTACTGCGCTATGGGCTCTAGGTTTCTTTTTTTTTCAGTTGAAAAAAATTGAACTTTTTGGGCTAAAGCGCAGGCAAGACTGCAGAGACGGGGAACGTTAGCACCATCTAACATTAGCTAGCTATCTTACTTAGCTAGTCAATCTGCAGTCTGCAAAAACACGACACGGTGCTAACGTGAGCTGTCTGTAGCCTAGACAGTCAACTAGCTTTCCCAGTGCGCTCTAATCAGCTGTAGCTTGTCGTAGCGTTAGCTAGTTAGACTGGGTTGGAGCATATCAATAATTCAGTTGTAAGATATTTATTCATTTAAATGGTTTAATTGGTATTAGTCAGTACACTAAGATAAACTGATACCATAGCCTACAAATTGTGATGATAATTAATACAGCTTTCTGTTTTGTTCTCTTTCTATTTTAGTACTAAGCAAAGGTGTGTGGATGAGTTCATCCTGAAGAGAGGCTCATGCACCCCTCAAATGGCTGGAGTCTTAACAGAGAGCATCCTCAACATGCTCGTCAATGACATGAGACCAATATCCATGGTTGAAGATGGGGGATTTAAGCAGATGGTCACCACATTCCATCCAGGTTACACCTTACCTTCCAGAACTCATTTTACTAAGCTTATGGAGGGAAAGTATGAAGCTACTTTTGGTAAGGTTAAAGATGCTCTTAAAGCAACCAAGAACAAGATTGCCCTGACAACTGATGCCTGGACCAGTGTCGCGACAGAGGCATATCTTGGCATCACCTGTCACTTTATAAGTGATGACTGGGAGCTCACTAGCTTCTGCCTTACAACCATGCCACTCGAAGAACGGCACACTGGACCCAACATTGCTGCATGGATTGAGCAGGTTGTGGAAAGGTTTGAGATCCCTCCAAGCAAGATTGTGGCAGTTGTTCATGACAATGGCTCCAATGTCGTACTGGCTGCAAACATCTTGCAGGAAAAACATGGGTGGGTGTCTATCCGCTGTGCAGGCCACACTTTACAGTTGGTGATCAATCGTGCACTGAAACACCCTCAGATCAGTAAAGCACTGGGAGCAGCGAGGTGTCTCGTCAAGCACTTTAAAAGGAGCGAACTGGCTTCAAGCAAGCTTAAGACAAAGCAGAAACAGATGGGGACCCCGGAACACAAACTTGTCCAAGATGTCTCTACCAGGTGGAACAGCACCTATTATATGGTGACTCGCATGCTGGAACAGAGATGGCCACTGACTGCGACTCTGTCTGACCCGGCAGTAACACAGAGAGGGAAACAATACCTAGACCTCAAAGCTGATCAGTGGACCCTGCTAGATGAACTGGCCAAAGCTCTCCAGGCCTTTGAATGTGCCACTGTCTACTTGAGTGGTGAAAGCTATGTGACAGCCCCCGCCCTGCCTCCACTAGTCAGAGGGCTTTTGAAGTCAACCCACACTGCCTATGATACAGCTCCTGTGCAGGCCTTCCAGGCGGCTGCTTCAGAGGAGACCACTGCACGCTGGTCAAGAGAGGTCACCATCACAGATGATGACCCAAGCAAACAGATCATTGCAGCTGCACTAGACCCACGATTTCGAAAACTGAAATTCCTGACACCGGAGGAGAGGTTCAGTGTTCAGAATAAAGTACAAGCTCTGGCCCTACAGTCCAAGGATGGGAGTACTGTGAATAACCAGCACACCAGTGGGAATGAAGAAGCCACAGCAGCATCAGCTGACAAGGATGCCACAGACTCAGCTGACGGAACTACAAATAGGTCTGTTTCAGCTCTCGATTCACTGCTTGGATGTGACTCAACAGACAGTGACAGTGAGACCAATGATGAACAGGATGCGCGCAACCAAGCGATCAGTAATGAAGTGCTGATGTACTTCGGAGAGCAGCCCCTCTCAAAGACAGAAAGTCCCCTGTCTTGGTGGAAATTGAATGAGGCAAAGTATCCAACCCTTGCATCACAAGCCAAATCGTTTTTGTGTATTCCAGCTACTTCTACTCCCTCTGAGCGTCTCTTCTCAGCAGCTGGGAACATCGCCTCAAAGAAGAGAGCCAGCCTCACTCCAGAGCACGTCGACATGCTCACGTTCCTGCACTGCAATTTAAAGTGTTTATGAACTGCAGGAGATCAGAGTAAGACACACATATACACACACACAGCTCCTCTCACTCACACACAGCAAACAAAAGACCTACAGGTCTGTCTGAGCTGACTCATTCTCCCCTCCTGTTGGAGATGGTGGAGCCCAGTGAGTGGATCCACGTCCCCCTCCTGGACCAGGTTAACAGCCCCATCAGAACCGCGGTGCTGGGGCAGAGGCTGCTATTTTGAGTTACTTTTAAAACATTATTTGCATATGATCTTTACGTTTTGACTTGCACTTTAATTTGTATTATTTAATTTATTTATTTTGTTTTTATTATGATTGATAATGCATTTACTTTCATTTGTATTATTTCATGTATTTATTTAGTTTTCATTATGATTGATGATGCATTTGATTAAACAAGTAGCTCCAAAACAAGTTCCAAATTCAAATGTTTCGTGAGTCATTATTTTAATTCGCTATGGGATCATGTTATGTTAAGGCAGAGAGACACAGGGCGACATTCACAAGTGTGCAGACTTAAGCGTGTGAGGTAAAACGTGCACTGGAGCCCGGAAGAGGATCCGCGCCCTCAGGAAGCAGAGATGGAGGGTGTGAAAGAAATAATCGTTAGATTAGTCGACTAATCGAAAAAATAATCGACAGATTAGTCGACTACCAAAATAATCGTTAGTTGCAGCCCTACTGTACATTAATACCCTGCTAACTGCATCGACCGAGAAGAACACTGCAGACACTGTACATTAATATCCTGCTAACTGCATCGACCGAGAAGAAAACTGCAGACACTGTACATTAATATCCAGCTAACTGCATGGACCAAGAAGAAACCTGCAGACACTGTACATTAATATCCTGCTAACTGCATGGACCGAGAAGAAAACTGCAGACACTGTACATTAATATCCTGATAACTGCATGGACCGAGAAGAAAACTACAGACACTGTACGTTAATATCCTGCTAACTGCATGGACCGAGAAGAAAACTGCAGACACTGTACATTAATACCCAGCTAACTGCATGGACCGAGAAGAAAACTACAGACACTGTACATTAATACCCTGCTAACTGCATGGACCGAGACGAAAACTGCAGACACTGTACATTAATACCCAGCTAACTGCATGGACCGAGAAGAAAACTACAGACACTGTACATTAATACCCTGCTAACTGCATGGACCGAGAAGAAAACTACAGACACTGTACATTAATACCCAGCTAACTGCATGGACCGAGAAGAAACCTGCAGACACTGTACATTAATATCCTGATAACTGCATGGACCGAGAAGAAAACTGCAGACACTGTACATTAATATCCTGATAACTGCATGGACCGAGAAGAGACCTGCAGACACTGTACATTAATACCCTGCTAACTGCATGGACCGAGAAGAAACTGCAGACACTGTACGTTAATGTCCTGCTAACTGCATGGACCGAGAAGAAAACTGCAGACACTGTACATTAATATCCTGCTAACTGCATGGACCGAGAAGAAAACTGCAGACACTGTACATTAATATCCTGCTAACTGCATGGACCGAGAAGAAAACTGCAGACACTGTACATTAATATCCTGCTAACTGCATCGACCGAGAAGAAAACTGCAGACACTGTACATTAATATCCAGCTAACTGCATGGACCAAGAAGAAACCTGCAGACACTGTACATTAATATCCTGCTAACTGCATGGACCGAGAAGAAAACTGCAGACACTGTACATTAATATCCTGATAACTGCATGGACCGAGAAGAAAACTACAGACACTGTACATTAATATCCTGCTAACTGCATGGACCGAGAAGAAAACTGCAGACACTGTACATTAATACCCTGCTAACTGCATGGACCAAGAAGAAACCTGCAGACACTGTACATTAATATCCTGCTAACTGCATGGACCGAGAAGAAAACTGCAGACACTGTATATTAATATCCTGCTAACTGCATGGACCGAGAAGAAAACTGCAGACACTGTACATTAATATCCTGATAACTGCATGGACCGAGAAGAAAACTGCAGACACTGTACATTAATATCCTGCTAACTGCATGGACCGAGAAGAAACCTGCAGACACTGTACATTAATACCCTGCTAACTGCATGGACCGAGAAGAAAACTACAGACACTGTACATTAATACCCTGCTAACTGCATGGACCGAGAAGAAAACTACAGACACTGTACATTAATACCCAGCTAACTGCATGGACCGAGAAGAAAACTACAGACACTGTACATTAATACCCTGCTAACTGCATGGACCGAGAAGAAAACTACAGACACTGTACATTAATACCCAGCTAACTGCATGGACCGAGAAGAAACCTGCAGACACTGTACATTAATATCCTGATAACTGCATGGACCGAGAAGAAAACTGCAGACACTGTACATTAATATCCTGATAACTGCATGGACCGAGAAGAGACCTGCAGACACTGTACATTAATACCCTGCTAACTGCATGGACCGAGAAGAAACTGCAGACACTGTAAATTAATACCCAGCTAGCTGCTTGGACCGAGAAGAAAACTGCAGACACTGTACATTAATACCCTGCTAACTGCATGGACCGAGAAGAAACCTGCAGACACTGTACATTAATATCCTGATAACTGCATGGACCGAGAAGAGACCTGCAGACACTGTACATTGATATCCTGATAACTGCATGGACCGAGAAGAAAACTGCAGACACTGTACATTAATACCCTGCTAACTGCATGGACCGAGAAGAAAACTGCAGACACTTTACATTAATACCCTGCTAACTGCATGGACCGAGAAGAAAACTGCAGACACTGTACATTAATACCCTGCTAACTGCATGGACCGAGAAGAAAACTGCAGACACTGTACATTAATACCCTGCTAACTGCATGGACCGAGAAGAAAACTGCAGACACTGTACATTAATACCCTGCTAACTGCATGGACCGAGAAGAAAACTACAGACACTGTACATTAATACCCTGCTAACTGCATGGACCGAGAAGAAAACTACAGACACTGTACATTAATACCCAGCTAACTGCATGGACCGAGACGAAAACTGCAGACACTGTACATTAATACCCTGCTAACTGCATGGACCGAGAAGAAAACTGCAGACACTGTACATTAATATCCTGATAACTGCATGGACCGAGAAGAAAACTGCAGACACTGTACATTAATATCCTGCTAACTGCATGGACCGAGAAGAAACCTGCAGACACTGTACATTAATACCCTGCTAACTGCATGGACCGAGAAGAAAACTACAGACACTGTACATTAATACCCTGCTAACTGCATGGACCGAGAAGAAAACTACAGACACTGTACATTAATACCCAGCTAACTGCATGGACCGAGAAGAAAACTACAGACACTGTACATTAATACCCTGCTAACTGCATGGACCGAGAAGAAAACTACAGACACTGTACATTAATACCCAGCTAACTGCATGGACCGAGAAGAAACCTGCAGACACTGTACATTAATATCCTGATAACTGCATGGACCGAGAAGAAAACTGCAGACACTGTACATTAATATCCTGATAACTGCATGGACCGAGAAGAGACCTGCAGACACTGTACATTAATACCCTGCTAACTGCATGGACCGAGAAGAAACTGCAGACACTGTAAATTAATACCCAGCTAGCTGCTTGGACCGAGAAGAAAACTGCAGACACTGTACATTAATACCCTGCTAACTGCATGGACCGAGAAGAAACCTGCAGACACTGTACATTAATATCCTGATAACTGCATGGACCGAGAAGAGACCTGCAGACACTGTACATTGATATCCTGATAACTGCATGGACCGAGAAGAAAACTGCAGACACTGTACATTAATACCCTGCTAACTGCATGGACCGAGAAGAAAACTGCAGACACTTTACATTAATACCCTGCTAACTGCATGGACCGAGAAGAAAACTGCAGACACTGTACATTAATACCCTGCTAACTGCATGGACCGAGAAGAAAACTGCAGACACTGTACATTAATACCCTGCTAACTGCATGGACCGAGAAGAAAACTGCAGACACTGTACATTAATACCCTGCTAACTGCATGGACCGAGAAGAAAACTACAGACACTGTACATTAATACCCTGCTAACTGCATGGACCGAGAAGAAAACTACAGACACTGTACATTAATACCCAGCTAACTGCATGGACCGAGAAGAAACCTGCAGACACTGTACATTAATACCCAGCTAACTGCATGGACCGAGAAGAAAACTGCAGACACTGTACGTTAATATCCTGATAACTGCATGGACTGAGAAGAAACCTGCAGACACTGTACATTAATACCCTGCTAACTGCATGGACCGAGAAGAAAACTGCAGACACTGTATATTAATACCCTGCTAACTGCATGGACCGAGAAGAAAACTGCAGACACTGTACATTAATACCCTGCTAACTGCATGGACCGAGAAGAAAACTGCAGACACTGTACGTTAATGTCCTGCTAACTGCATGGACCGAGAAGAAAACTGCAGACACTGTACATTAATACCCGGCTAACTGCATGGACCGAGAAGAAAACTGCAGACACTGTACGTTAATGTCCTGCTAACTGCATGGACCGAGAAGAAAACTGCAGACACTGTACATTAATATCCTGCTAACTGCATGGACCGAGAATAAAACTGCAGACACTGTACATTAATACCCTGCTAACTGCATGGACCAAGAAGAAACCTGCAGACACTGTACATTAATACCCTGCTAACTGCATCGACCGAGAAGAACACTGCAGACACTGTACATTAATATCCTGCTAACTGCATCGACCGAGAAGAAAACTGCAGACACTGTACATTAATACCCTGCTAACTGCATGGACCAAGAAGAAACCTGCAGACACTGTACATTAATACCCTGCTAACTGCATCGACCGAGAAGAACACTGCAGACACTGTACATTAATATCCTGCTAACTGCATGGACCGAGAAGAAAACTGCAGACACTGTACATTAATATCCTGCTAACTGCATGGACCGAGAAGAAAACTGCAGACACTGTACATTAATATCCTGATAACTGCATGGACCGAGAAGAAAACTGCAGACACTGTACATTAATATCCTGCTAACTGCATGGACCGAGAAGAAAACTACAGACACTGTACATTAATACCCTGCTAACTGCATGGACCGAGAAGAAAACTGCAGACACTGTACATTAATATCCTGATAACTGCATGGACCGAGAAGAAAACTACAGACACTGTACGTTAATATCCTGCTAACTGCATGGACCGAGAAGAAAACTGCAGACACTGTACATTAATACCCTGCTAACTGCATGGACCAAGAAGAAACCTGCAGACACTGTACATTAATATCCTGCTAACTGCATGGACCGAGAAGAAAACTGCAGACACTGTACATTAATATCCTGCTAACTGCATGGACCGAGAAGAAAACTGCAGACACTGTACATTAATATCCTGATAACTGCATGGACCGAGAAGAAAACTGCAGACACTGTACATTAATATCCTGCTAACTGCATGGACCGAGAAGAAACCTGCAGACACTGTACATTAATACCCTGCTAACTGCATGGACCGAGAAGAAAACTACAGACACTGTACATTAATACCCTGCTAACTGCATGGACCGAGAAGAAAACTACAGACACTGTACATTAATACCCTGCTAACTGCATGGACCGAGAAGAAAACTACAGACACTGTACATTAATACCCAGCTAACTGCATGGACCGAGAAGAAAACTACAGACACTGTACATTAATACCCTGCTAACTGCATGGACCGAGAAGAAAACTACAGACACTGTACATTAATACCCAGCTAACTGCATGGACCGAGAAGAAACCTGCAGACACTGTACATTAATATCCTGATAACTGCATGGACCGAGAAGAAAACTGCAGACACTGTACGTTAATATCCTGATAACTGCATGGACTGAGAAGAAACCTGCAGACACTGTACATTAATACCCAGCTAACTGCATGGACCGAGAAGAAAACTGCAGACACTGTACGTTAATATCCTGATAACTGCATGGACTGAGAAGAAACCTGCAGACACTGTACATTAATACCCTGCTAACTGCATGGACCGAGAAGAAAACTGCAGACACTGTATATTAATACCCTGCTAACTGCATGGACCGAGAAGAAAACTGCAGACACTGTACATTAATACCCTGCTAACTGCATGGACCGAGAAGAAAACTGCAGACACTGTACATTAATACCCGGCTAACTGCATGGACCGAGAAGAAAACTGCAGACACTGTACGTTAATGTCCTGCTAACTGCATGGACCGAGAAGAAAACTGCAGACACTGTACATTAATATCCTGCTAACTGCATGGACCGAGAATAAAACTGCAGACACTGTACATTAATACCCTGCTAACTGCATGGACCAAGAAGAAACCTGCAGACACTGTACATTAATACCCTGCTAACTGCATCGACCGAGAAGAACACTGCAGACACTGTACATTAATATCCTGCTAACTGCATGGACCGAGAAGAAAACTGCAGACACTGTACATTAATATCCTGCTAACTGCATGGACCGAGAAGAAAACTGCAGACACTGTACATTAATATCCTGATAACTGCATGGACCGAGAAGAAAACTGCAGACACTGTACATTAATATCCTGCTAACTGCATGGACCGAGAAGAAAACTACAGACACTGTACATTAATACCCTGCTAACTGCATGGACCGAGAAGAAAACTGCAGACACTGTACATTAATATCCTGATAACTGCATGGACCGAGAAGAAAACTACAGACACTGTACGTTAATATCCTGCTAACTGCATGGACCGAGAAGAAAACTGCAGACACTGTACATTAATACCCTGCTAACTGCATGGACCAAGAAGAAACCTGCAGACACTGTACATTAATATCCTGCTAACTGCATGGACCGAGAAGAAAACTGCAGACACTGTACATTAATATCCTGCTAACTGCATGGACCGAGAAGAAAACTGCAGACACTGTACATTAATATCCTGATAACTGCATGGACCGAGAAGAAAACTGCAGACACTGTACATTAATATCCTGCTAACTGCATGGACCGAGAAGAAACCTGCAGACACTGTACATTAATACCCTGCTAACTGCATGGACCGAGAAGAAAACTACAGACACTGTACATTAATACCCTGCTAACTGCATGGACCGAGAAGAAAACTGCAGACACTGTACATTAATATCCTGCTAACTGCATGGACCGAGAAGAAAACTACAGACACTGTACATTAATACCCAGCTAACTGCATGGACCGAGAAGAAAACTACAGACACTGTACATTAATACCCTGCTAACTGCATGGACCGAGAAGAAAACTACAGACACTGTACATTAATACCCAGCTAACTGCATGGACCGAGAAGAAACCTGCAGACACTGTACATTAATATCCTGATAACTGCATGGACCGAGAAGAAAACTGCAGACACTGTACATTAATATCCTGATAACTGCATGGACCGAGAAGAGACCTGCAGACACTGTACATTAATACCCTGCTAACTGCACGGACCGAGAAGAAACTGCAGACACTGTAAATTAATACCCAGCTAACTGCATGGACCGAGAAGAAAACTGCAGACACTGTACATTAATACCCTGCTAACTGCATGGACCGAGAAGAAAACTGCAGACACTGTACATTAATACCCTGCTAACTGCATGGACCGAGAAGAAAACTGCAGACACTGTACGTTAATGTCCTGCTAACTGCATGGACCGAGAAGAAAACTGCAGACACTGTACATTAATATCCTGCTAACTGCATGGACCGAGAAGAAAACTGCAGACACTGTACATTAATATCCTGATAACTGCATGGACCGAGAAGAAAACTACAGACACTGTACGTTAATATCCTGCTAACTGCATCGACCGAGAAGAAAACTGCAGACACTGTACATTAATACCCTTCTAACTGCATGGACCAAGAAGAAACCTGCAGACACTGTACATTAATATCCTGCTAACTGCATGGACCGAGAAGAAAACTGCAGACACTGTACATTAATATCCTGCTAATTGCATGGACCGAAAGAAAACTGCAGACAATGTACATTAATACCCTGCTAACTGCATCGACCGAGAAGAAAACTGCAGACACTGTACATTAATATCCTGCTAACTGCATGGACCGAGAAGAAACCTGCAGACACTGTACATTAATACTCTGCTAACTGCATGGAACGAGAAGAAACCTGCAGACACTACATTAATACCCTGCTAACTGCATGGACCGAGAAGAAAACTGCAGACACTGTACATTAACAGCCTAAAACTGTGAAATCAAACAAACAATTCATAGTAAAAGGAGTCGATATAAGAAATAAAAGTTATGGAAGAATAAAGGATGCAAAACAATAGTGATACATCATAAAAAGTAATAATAGCATTTTTATATTGCACATTCTGTAACTAAAGATGCTGTTTGTCTTTGTTTCACAGCAGTGTTTAAATTAAATCCATTTGCTTCAACAGCAGGGATATGTGACAACGCAGTCCAGTGAAGAACACTGCTAAGCCTTTTCTATTTTCAGTGACGTTGTTCATATCCATCAAATTATACATTTCCCACAGTGAGGCAGGTGAGTTCCCTGCAGGACTGCACAATATCTTTATATTTCCCAGATCATCAAGTTCAGCTTTACCTCTTTAGCCTGGCCGGACTTAGCGATGGCCTCTGAAGACAGCCTCTCCTGGATCAGAATACGAATGGCCTGGCAGACGGACACAACCATGATACACATGACTCATACTGTATAAAGGGCTGTGTATTTCAGGACAGAGCCAAATATAAAATACAACTCATAAAAACAATGTCATCAACAAACAATAACACTGCATTCAAAAGATATACACAAACACATCTAAAGCTAACTTAATTTGTCACTGTAATCACACACACACACAAACCAAAATACCCGTGGTGCACTTCCACTACAACTTCCACAACTTCCCCTACAATTTATCCTACAACTTCCACCACAGCTTCCACTACAGCTTACCCTAAAACTTCCACTACAACTTACCTTACAACTTACCCTAAAACTTCCGACTACAACTTCGACTACAACTTACCCTTCAACTTCCACTACAGCTTCCACTACAATTTACCCTACAACTTTCACTAAAACTTACCCTACAACTTCCACTACAACTTACCCAACTTCAACTACATCTTACACTACAGCATACCCTACAACTTACCCAACGACTGCCACTACAGCTTACGCTACAACTTACACTACAGCTTACACTACAACCTACCCTACAACTTCTGCTACTGCCTACACTACAACTTACCCTAAAACGTCCACTACAAATTCCACTACAACTTTCACCAGATCTTACACTACAACTTACCCTACAAATTCCACTGCAACTTACCCTACAACTTCCACTATAACTTACCCTTCAACTTCCACTACAGCTTCCACCAAACTTACCCTACAACTTCCACTACAGCTTCCACTACAACTTACACCACATCTTACCCTACAACTGACACTACAAATTCCACTACAACTTCCAAGACAACTTACCCTACAATTTCCACTACAGATCACACTACAACTTTCACTACAGCTCACACGACAACTTCCACAACTTCCACTACAACTTCCACTACAACTTCCAGTACAACCTCCACTACAACTTCCACTACAGCTTACGCTACAACTTCCAGTACAACTTCCACTACAGCTTATATTACAACTTCCACGACAGCTTACACTACAACGTCCACTACGGCTTACACTACAACTTACCCTACAACTGCCAGTATGGCTTACACTAAAACTTACCCTACAACTTCCACGACAACTTCCACTACAGTTTCCACTACAACTTCCACGACAGCTTAGACTACAGCTTACACAACAATTTACACTACAGCTCACACTACGACTTCCACTACAACTTACCCTAAAACTTCCACTACAACCTCCACTACAACTTCCACTACAGCTTACCCTAGAACTTCCACTAAAACTTACCCTTCAACTTCCACTACATCTTCCACTACAACTTACCCTACATCTTACCCTACAACTTCCACTACAACGTCCAAGACAACTTACCCTACAACTTCCACTACAATTTCCACTAAAGTTCACACTACGACTTCCACTACAACTTAGTCTACAACTTCCACTACAACGTCCAAGACAACTTACCCTACAACTTCCACTACAATTTCCACTAAAGTTCACACTACAACTTACACTACAGCTTCCACTACAGCTCACACTACGACTTCCACTACAACTTAGTCTACAACTTCCACTACAACTTACCCTGAAACTTCCACTACAACCTCCACTACAACTTCCACTACAGCTTACCCTAGAACTTCCACTAAAACTTACCCTTCAACTTCCACTACATCTTCCACTACAACTTACCCTACAACTTCCACTACAGCTTCCACTACATCTTACCCTACAACTGACACTACAACTGATACTACAACTTCCACTACAAATTCCACTACAACTTCCACTACAATTTCCACTAAAGTTCACACTACAACTTCCACTACAGCTTACACTACAACTTCCACTACAGCTCACATTACAACTTTCACTACAGCTATCACTACAAGTTACCCTACAGCTTACACGACAACTTCCACTAAAACTTCCACTACAATTTAAAATACAACTTCCACTACAACTTCTCTTATAGCTTCCATTACAGCTTACCCTGAAACTTCCACTACAACCTCCACTACAACTTCCACTACAGCTTACCCTAGAACTTCCACTAAAACTTACCCTTCAACTTCCACTAAATCTTACACTACAACTTGCCCTTCAACTTCCACTACGGCTTATACTACAAGTTACTCTACAACATCCACTACGGCTTCCACTACAACTTACCCTACAACTTCCACTAAAACTTACATTACAACTTACACTACAGCTTACACTACAACTTCCAAAACAACTTACCCTACAATGTCCACTACAACTTCCACTACAGCTTACCCTACAACTTCCACTACAGCTTCCATTAAAACTTCCAAGACAACTTACCCTTCAACTTCCACTACAGCTTACACTACAACCTACCCTACAACTTACACTACAGCTTCCCCTACAATTTATCCTATAACTTCGACTACAACTTACCCAAAAACTTCCACTACAACTTCCACTACAGCTTACCCTAGAACTTCCACTAAAACTTACCCTTCAACTTCCACTACATCTTCCACTACAACTTACCCTTCAACTTCCACTATGGCTTCCACTACAACTTACTCTACAACTTCCACTATGGCTTCCACTACAACTTACTCTACAAATTCCACTACAGCTTCCACTACAATTTAAACTACAACTTCCATGACAGCTTATATTACAACTTACACTACAGCTTACACTACAACTTCCACAACGTACCCTACAACTTCCACTACAGCTTCCATTAAAACTTACCCTACAACGTCCACTACAGCTTACACTACAACTTCCACTACAACTACAACTTCCAGTACAACTTACACCACAGCTTAAACTACAGCTTATATTGCAACTTACACTACAACTTCCCCAACAACTTCCCCTACAACGTCCACTACAACTTCCGTTATAGCTTTCACTACATCTTACCCTACAACGTCCATTACAACTTTCACTACAACTTCCACGACAGCTTACATTACAACTTCCACTACAGCTTCCACTACAACTTCCACAACAATGTACCCTACAACTTGCACTACAGCTTCCATTACAATTTCCACTACAGCTCACACTACAACCTCCAACACAACTTACCCTACCACGCCCACTACAACTTCCACTACAGCTTCCACTACAGCTTACCCTATAGCTTCCGTTACAACTTCCACTACAGCTCACACTACAACTTCCACAACAACTTACCCTACAACTTGCATTGCAGCTTCCGTTACAACTTCCACTACAGCTCACACTACAACTTCCAAAACAACTTACCCTACAATGTCCACTACAACTTCCACTACAGCTTTCATTACAACTTAGCGTACAACTTAACCTACAACTTCCACTACAGCATACCCTACAAATTACCCTACAGCTTCCACTACAAATTCCACTACAGCTTACACGACAACTGACACTACAACTTACACTAATAATTCCACTACAACTTCCACTACAGCTCACACTACAACTTCCACTACAGCTTACACTACAACTTCCAATACAGCTCACACTACAGCTCGCACTACAACTTCCACTACAACTTCCACAACTTCCACTACAGCTTACCCTACAGCTTACCCTACAGCTTAAACTACAACTTACCCCAAAACATACCCTACAACTCCCATTACACTTCCACTACAGCTTCCACTACAATTTAAACTACAACTTCCCCTACAACTTATCCTTCAACTTCCATTACACTTCCACTACAGCTTCCACTACAATTTAAACTACAACTTCCACTATAGTTTCCACTATAGTTTCCACTACAACTTCCACTAAAGCTTACACGACAACTTACCCTACAACTTCCACTACAGCTTACAGTACAACTTCCACTACAGCTTACACTACAACTTCAACTACAGATCACACTACAACTTACCCTACAACTTACAAGTTCCACTAACACTTACCCAATAACTTACTCTACAACTTCCACTAAAACTTACCCTACAACTACAGCTTCCACAACTTCCACTATAGCTTCCACTACAACTTACCCTACAACTTGCAGTACAACTTACACTACAGCTTACATTACAACTTACACTACAACTTACCCTACAACTGACACTACAACTTACCCTACAATTAACACTAATAATTCCACTACAGCTTCCACTACAACTTACGCTACAGCTTACCCTAAAACTTACACTACAGCTTACACGACAACTTACAGAACTACTTACACTACAGCTTAAATTACAGCTTACACGACAACTTACATTACAACCTACACTCTAACACTACAACTTAAACTAAAGCTTACCCTACAACCTACACTACAACTTACACTACAGCTTACACTACAACTTGCATTAAAACCTCCACTACATCTTACGCTACACTACAATTTACACTACAGCTTACAGTACTGCTTACACTACAACTTCCACTACAACTTACATTACAACTTACACTACAGCTTACACTACAACTTACACTGCATCTTCCACTACAGCTTACAGTACAACTTCTACTACATCTTACATTACATTACAACATAGACTACAGCTTACTCTATAGCTTCCACTACATCTTACATTACACTACAACTTCCACGACAGCTTCCACTACAACTTCCACTACAGCTTCCACTGCAACTTCCACTACTGCTTACAGTACATCTTACACGATAACATACACTACAGCTTCCACTACAGCTTCCACTGCAGCTTCCTTGCCTTGACGGTGTGAAATGTGGTTATCTGCACCGGTTCGTTCTCCTGCATCAGATAAAAATCTGGAGGCATCACTACTGCCACCCCAGAGTCCTGCTACCTAGTCAAAAACATTTCTTGACGGACTTGGGGGAAATTGCTGCAGCAAATACAAAAAAGAAATGCATCCCACAGCCCTTCTCTGCCATTTGTCCATCGACACCTTTTGGAATAAACAGAAGCTCACTGGGCAGTGTTGCCAGATTGGGCTACTTTTCATTTGATTGGGCGGGTAAAAATGGCTTTGATAAACATAATTACTATTACATACATACACCGGACAGACAGAGAAACCTTCTACAAAATGGCAGTAAAAAAAAAGAAGAAGGAGGGGGTGCTATTTTTGGGTGGGTTTAGGGTGCTGATTGGGCTGTCTTCTGCCCAATCAGAGCCCTGAATGGAATCTGGCAACACTTTCACTCGGTTCTGTGTCTGAAATCTGTCTGTCACCTACATTGCTACGCAAAACACCACACTTGTTGCTGTGGGTACATATGTGTCACAAGATGCATGACCGTGCAAATACATAGTCCAAATTCAGATTGCAAAATGTATATTTCAAAGACAAAACACTGAATTTTAACTAAACAAATCCAGCTCAGCTATTAAGACCTGCAGTGTAAATGTGGCCTAAGACACAGACCCAAGACAAGGCAGCACAGAGAGACACTATTACCTTGAGCATGACTAGGTAGTCATCATGACGTTGTATCTTGAGAATGTTGGCCAGAGCTGTCACACCTGCCTTAAAATCTGGTGAATTACCTAAAAAAGAAAAAACCACACACACACACACACAAAGTCTGGATTATGTTCTTCTATGGGGGAAAATGAGAGAAAGCTAAAAGAAGGCAGGCACGAAGAAAGTGTCATTGTTTAAACATCAGATTTCCACTGGGTGTATCAAACTGAAATGTATGAATGTTGTGCAACTTCTAGGTACAAGTTGGAAATTAGATATAAACTTTTTCTATTTGTCATGTCAAGTCAAACTTTATTTTTATAGAACATTTCATACACAGGCAACATAATGTGCTTTACATAGAGTAACAATACAATCAAAATAATCATAAAAGTGCAAATGTAGAAAATAAATATGCACATCAACGGGTGTTAGTGCAGTTATACAGGAATCAGAGCAGAATATATCAAACTATACAAAACACACACACACACACACACACACACACCAGCCGTAGGCTGTTGGGAAAAGTAAGGTGTTTAACCTGTTGTTAAATGTGTCCAGTGTGGGGGCCTCTCTCAGGTCCTCAAGCAGGGCTGTCCATCCACTTGGGGCATAAATACAAAAGGCAGCTTCCCTGTTTTACAGCACGACGGGTGGTTAAAAGGCCACTGGACCTGAGAGTTTTTGCTGGTTTGTATCTAATTAGCTGTATCTAATTAGCATTTCTTACACACTGAGGTGCATGGCCATTTACAGCTTTGTATAAAGTAAAGCCATTTTAAACATCGATCCTACAGGGGATGGAGGCATGTTTTGAAACTGCTGCAATGACGTAATTTTTTTGTCTATATAGTATATAGCTTTATTTTGTTAGAGGTACCACTGAATTGTGTGATTGGTTTTGTCATGTGTTTTATATTCATTTTGGCTCGAAATGCAAGGGAGATGTTAATGAGAACAAGTGAATGTTGGGGGGGGGGGCGCATGTTTTGTTTGTTTGTGGAAGTTAAAAATCAATAAAGACATTGTAAAAATAAATCTATTCCAGTGTTGACGGGAGGCCAGTGCAGAGGTCTAAGAACAGGTGTAATCTCTTCATACTCTAGTTCTAGTGAGAACACGTGCTGCCACATGTTGAATTAACTGTAGTTGGTGCACAAGTGATTTTGGGAGGCCGTTGAATAGTCCATTACAGTAGTCCAGTCTACTTGTTATAAATGCATGGATTAATGTCTCACAGTGTGATTTTGATAGAGAGCCCCTTAGTTTTGAAATGTTTTTAAGGTGGTAGAAGGCTGATCTTGAGAGATGACTGATGTGGCTCTTAAAATTTAGATCACCGTCTGTGATCACACCCAGATTTCTAGCTTCACTTTTGCACTTCAGAGACAGAGAGCTGAGATGAGCTGCAATTCTGTGTCTCTGAGTCTTTGCACCAAAAATAAGTGTTTCTGTCTTGTCTTTGTTCAGTTGTAAAAAGTTCTCTGACATCCATAGATTAATATCTTCACTACACCGAGTTAGGGAACGTATGGCATCTAGGTCTTCAGGAGACAGGGATATGTACAGTTGTGAATCATCTGCACAATTATGGTAATATATGTTGTGTTTCTGTGTAACGTGTGAGTGGGAGCATATAGAGATTAAACAGTAATGGTCCGAATGTGTGTGTGACATTGTTGTGTAGGAAGTGGGGTTGTTGTGAAGCATCTAGTGTGTTGGTGTAGTGTTCTGTGCTGTCACGTCTCACTCTCAACCTTCACTGCTGGCAAGCAGAAATGTGAACAGGACAGCCAAGCATGTATGTCTCTCCCTGCCAGTACATCACTTCTCTAACAGCAAGCCCTACATAGCGCCTCCTCGTGGCGACACACGGTAACTGGGTACACCTTGGACCCTGGTTGAACTACAAGGGACCCGGAGGAGGTCTGGCCCCTAGACGTGCGGTACGCAGGCCCACCGGTGTGTGGATATTCCCTGATGCCCAGGAACCACCCCCAGCTTTGGGTTAAATAGTGCCACCTGGTGGATACCTTGGGAGAGGACTAGGCTACGGGAGTAAACACCTACACATCAACGTCCACAGTGCTGTTGCTTTGTTTTTCTTGCCCTTTTGTATGTGTTTAAGTGGGAGAGTACTGCTGGCGTCGTGTGTGGCTGCCGCTTCTCTCTCTCGTAGCGCCCCCTTCCCATCCAACCCTGTATGTCTGTGTTGTGTTTATCTGTTGTCTTGTTTCACCCCGTTTATTGTAAAGCCACTTTGAGTGTTAGAAAAGCGCTATATAAGTTTAATTTATTATTATCATTATTATTATTAAGAATCAAACCTTCGGGTACCCTCACATATGGTATCCACTTTGTCCGAGGCAAAGTCTCCAATAGACACATAGAACTGCCTATCCTGTAGGTAGGTCCTCAACCAGTTCAGAACTGTTGTCAGGCAATAAGCAAGAAAATTGGCATAAAAGTCTGTAAAGGTGCAAAAAGCTTAAAATCCTCAATAAAAGTTACCGGCTAGCTTAGCCACCAGGCTAAAAATAAACCTAGTTAAGCTGGCGGCAGTAGAGATGGTCCAGTAAGCTACGTCCAGCTCAAAGACAACTGAAAACTACTGATAACTTACCCAAATGTCCGATGATTAAAATCTTTTACCTTGTTAAAATATATAGGTAAAATCTAAAAGGATCTAAAATTGTAGCGTAAAATACTGGCTAAAAACTAGATAAAAATGTCAATTTATGACAGAGCTTCTTGCGGTAAAACACAATGCTGATGCATGTGCACACTGTCTAACAGTAGACACAGTGTCTACATGCACATGGCCTTGTGCTATGGTTTGTGGCATGGATTATGGCAGTGGTGCTCAACCCTGCTCCTGGAGAGCTACCCTCCTGCCGGTTTTCACTCCAACCCTGATTTAACAAATCTGATTCAATTAACCAAGATCTTGGTCAGTAGGTAGTTAGTAGAATCAGGTGTGTTAAATTAGGGTTGGAGCGAGAAACGGCAGGCTGGTAGCTCTCCAGGAGCAGGGTTGGGCACCAATGGATTATGGTATGGTTTGTGGCATGGATTATGGCATGGATTTATGGTATGGTTTGTGGCATGGATTATGGTATGGTTTGTGACATGGATTTATGGTATGGTTTGTGGCATGGATTTATGGTATGGTTTGTGGCATGAATTATGGTATGGTTTGTGGCATGGATTATGGTATGGTTTGTGGCATGGATTTATGGTATGGTTTGTGGCATGAATTATGGTATGGTTTGTGGCATGGATTATGGTATGGTTTGTGGTATGGATTTATGGCATGGTTTGTGGTATGGATTTATGGTATGGTTTGTGGCATGGATTTATGGTATGTTTGTGGCATGGATTACGGTATGGTTTGTGGCATGGATTATGGTATGGTTTGTGGCATGGATTATGGTATGGTTTGTGGCATGGATTTATGGCATGGTTTGTGGTATGGATTTATGGTATGGTTTGTGGCATGGATTTATGGCATGGTTTGTGGTATGGATTTATGGTATGGTTTGTGGCATGGATTTATGGTATGTTTGTGGCATGGATTATGGTATGGTTTGTGGCATGGATTATGGTATGGTTTGTGGCATGGATTACGGTATGGTTTGTGGCATGGATTACGGTATGGTTTGTGGCATGGATTACGGTATGGTTTGTGGCATGGATTATGGTATGGTTTGTGGCATGATATGGTAGGGTTTGTGGCATGGATTATAGTATGGTTTGTGGCATGGATATGGTATGGCTTGTGGCATGGACTTATGGTCGAGTTAAAAACGCTGTCATAAGCAGCGTGTTTAACTCTGGTCAGATGAATGCACTCTGCAGGGTAGATTATACATGTTTGATCATCGACTACTGTAGTATTATTACCAGGTTATTTTGCAGAAACAGTAGCACAACCCAACATCAGACAGAGAGGAGGTCTCAGACTGCCTATTATGTTTAAACTGGACAAGTGGGTCGTTGGTGTTTCTTCCTTATGCCACACCATAACAGTATGAAGACAAACTAGAGAAGTCATACTGCCACTACTTCACATCACGCTTTTATTTCTGCACCAGTACTGATAATATACTACCACACCATATACCAACACTTAAAAGTGCAACCGAATTAAGACTACAGATGAGGCATACTGTCGAGCTGCCGAAATAGACACTAGAAATGAAAATATTGCTTTCAAATGATCTCAATATATTTTTATTTACTGCATAGTAATTTTCAAATTTAAAGATTGAATACTGGCACAAAATATGGGCTACTGGCAGGTTTGGTTAAAAAAAAAAACCATTGGCATCAGTGTTTAAAAACCCATAACAATGGAGTCTTTACAGAGACAGAAAACAAAGGTACGCCAGCAGATCGAGAGGGGCAGACGGGGGAAGAGTAGAGGACATGATACCTACTGTCAAGGTTGATGAGCGGGTCTGCTGGTTTACTGTGGTTTGAAGCGGACAGCAGCTGACAGTTCTTATACTTCTCCACTACAGGGAAACACATACAAACCACGTGAGCTCATGCAACTAACGATACTAACGCTCATCCTCTCGCTCCCATCTCTACCGGGTACGAGAGGGAGGTTGGTAGTAGGCAGAGGGTGTTGGATGTGGGTTTAGAAGGGAGTGGTTTTGGGATGTCAGAACTCATGAGTTGAGCTTTTGGAGGTATTGTGGGCCGAATTCAACAAAACATCTGGGATGGAACGTGCCCCCATGATAACCCCAATGTCATATTCACGTTAGCACTCTCATTGGTTGTTGCAGTTTGAGTGTTTCAACAAACAAATACCCCATGATGCAAGGGGCAAATTCCCCCGTTATGTGGACATATTGGAGAATGAAATGTCTTAATCATGACAAAGTACAAACAGATACAAGCAACATGTATGTCAGGGGTTCACGTTCAGGTCAATTTAACACTCATCACATTTACTGGCCTGGACTGGAACCAGTGGACATGTAGTTGTCCCTGCTCACATGCTCTTGTCTGTTTCCTTTAACTCGTCTCTGAAAATGTCTTTCTTCAGATTGGCTTTAAGAAACAACAAGGATTAACGGCCGGATGCTAACCTGCGAAGTAACTCTTTTGTCTTTGTGGCACTGTTCCCTTCATGGCCTCTTCATCATGTTACATAGAATCACATATATAATAGAATCATCTGGTAGGGTGGCGTCCGGGTCGCGTGGTAGTCTATTCCATTACCCACCAACATGGGGATCGCTGGTTCGAATCTCTGTGTTACCTTCGGCTTGGTCAGGTGTCCCTACAGACAAAACTGGCCGTGTCTACGGGTGGAAAGCCGGATGTGGGTATGTGTACTGGTCGCTGCAGTAGCGCTAGCACCTCCTCTGGTCGGTCGGGGCGCCTGTTCGGGGAGGGGGGGGGGGGCTGATGGGAATAGCGTGACCCTCCCTCGCGCTACATCCCCCAGGTGAAACGCCTCATTGTCAGGTGAAAAGAAGCGGCTGGCGCCTCCACATGTATGGGAGGAGACATGTGGTAGTCTGCAGTCCTCCCCGGATCAGCAGAGGGGGTGGAGCAGTGACCGGGATGGCTCGGAAGAGTGGGGTAATTGGCCAAGTGCAATTGGAGAGAAAAAGGGGGGAAATAAAATAAATAAATAGATAGATAGATAAAAAAAACATCTGATCATAGAATCATCTCTTCCAGATGATTCTATCAGTTACACAGTGGACTGAGGAACAGCAATTGCCGTGAACCATGATGCTTGTTACGGTGCTTCAGCACCATCATCACAGATTAGGTGGTTTTCCACCCAGTTCTGGGAACCTTTTTGAAGAACTGAAGAGTCTGGAGCCATCACCAGGATAATTACGTAGGTCACTAAAGTGTGCATTCCCACAGCACTGCAAGAGCCATGAAGATTCTTTAAATTACAAGTGTGTGGCGCGACATCTCAACATGCGATAAAACGACAAATTAACACAAGCTACGTGGAGGACATTGAGACTGACCCAGAACCCCCCCCCCCCCACCCACAGCTTAGGCATCGCTGGATATAATAACTGGACACTGGTCAATAATAAGAAGGTTTACATATTAGTTAAAAAGCACATTTAATTTACACTGACTTGCTTGGTAGCCGATCTCAACGCCATAAAAACTAAAACCATGTTTACTTTGCTGGTCAAGTCAAGTCAGGTGTGAGGATTTTTTGTTGTTGCAGTTTTGCCGTGATATTAAACTGCACACAACATGTTTCTTGAGTCAACATTCATCCTAGGAAATGCAACATGCAGAGAGACTCACGAATACACAAGCCTCTTACCGTTGTCTCCATATTCGTACCGCACAGCCAGCCCTAATAACCAGTCCACTGCCTCCTGTCTCTCCTGTACGCTGAACGGACAGCTGACGTCCTGCAGGTACTGCACAGAGAAATGCGAGCTTAAACACCACACCTGGCTGCAACATAAAGCAAGTAAACAACACAGACATTCTCTTACAGCCACCCCACACGTACTAAAAACCACCACCTTAAAACACAAAGAGCTCTTCCTATGAGTGACTTCATGTTCTGTGTCACCGTTCTTTATAATTCCTGACAGCATCCTGAGTCCAGTACTCTGTCTTATGGGTCAGCTGGTGCTGAAACAGTGGAACCATCCAAGACTCTGATGTGCCTCCAACCCCCCCCCCTTTTTTTTTTCTCCCCAATTGTACTTTGCCAATTACCCCACTCTTCCAAGCCGTCTCGGTCTCTGCTCCACACCCTCTGCCGATCCGGGGAGGGCTGCAGCCTACCACATGCCTCCTCCCATACGCGTGGAGTCACCAGCCGCTTCTTTTCACCTGACAGTGAGGAGTTCCACCAGGGGGACGTAGCGCGTGGGAGGATCACGCTATTCCCCCAGTCCCTGCCCCCTCCCCGAACAGGCACCCTGACCGACCAGAGGAGGTGCTAGTGCAGCGACCAGGACAAATACCCACAAACAGCTTCCCACCGGCAGACACAGCCAACTGTGTCTGTAGGGACGGCCAACCAAGCCGGAGGTAACAAGGGGATTCAAACCGGTGATCCCTGTGTTGGTAGGCAACAGAATAGACTGCTATGCCACCCTGATGCCCAGAACACCATTTCTGCCATTACTATAAAAAGCAAGTTCAAGCTGAAGATGTGAGGAGAATAGTGGCATGAAGGTGTGCAGATCTAGTAACTGGCCCCGGTAAGCAAGTTCATGCTTCACCAACATGAACCATACAAGCTGGCTAGATGGAGATGTGACAGTGAAAAACTCAAGCCACAGGAACATCCCAGAGGTTAGAAAAAGACCCAGTATGTGTTTTGTTTATGTGGGGATAGAAGCATAACAACATATCCAAAAGTAAGGTTTAAATGCAGTCTTCTCCACTGTAAGCCTTTCTGAGAAGACTTACTTGGTGAGACGATGTCTTAACTCAGTTTGGCTCGAACTGACATGGTTTCATTCACAACAAACATCCGTGGTTTGATTATGTCTGGCCATCCTGGGTTTTTACTGGGAACCAGGCTTGATTATGGAATTAAACATGGTTCAATCGCTAATAAACACAGACAAAGTGAAATTGATAGGTAAATGTTGTGTGTCTTGGAAAACATACTGTGTTTCACCATATGTCTTTGCAAGACAAGTGGACGTGTTCTCTAAATTTCTGTCTGCATTTTTTTTCAGCTTTGAAACAAATCTGATTCCAAAGATTAAACACTTTAACAGGACTCCAGTAGAGTAAATGTGTGATGGTCTTTCATCAAGTGTTGGGATAAACAGCATTAACTATAGAAGTATAGTGATATACAGTACAGATATATATATTCCTATACAGTACATCAGGTGTTGGATAAGCAGCATTAACTACTGTTATATGTTGGTATGCAGCACAGGTCTCACCTTCTGGAAGGCGTTTGGCCATTCGGAGCTTGGGATGTTTCGGAGATTGCCCCGGTCCTCTATCTTGTAATGCCTGATCTTCTGGTCCTCCAGCCAGACGATGCAGTTCCTGAACTCAGTCTCATCTGTGGACAGCAGAACCGACCACATGGCCGCCGTCAGCACGCAGACAGCCCACCCCGCGCCTAACCCAGCCCCTGATACAGCCCTCAACTACAACAGCGCACAGTAACACACACACCGACACGCACACAAGGGGGCAGTCAGAGGCTAAACAAACAAACAAACAAACAAATATAATCTAGATTATTTTGCTCTTTATTTGTTCAGCACTTTCCTTACCGTTGAGTGTTTCTTTTAACCAAGTTTTTTAAAACCGCAAATAAAATCAATCTCACTTAGTGCAGAGACCGACATGGTGGCTGTAGGCCAGCCAGCCGGCCGGCTGCCTGCCCTGGCTGGCCAGCGCGAGCGAGGGAGCGAGGACGCAGCGGCCAGCTGGCACGTTAGCCGCTACTATGCACCGGACGCAGCTAATCGCCAACACACTAGTTGCAAAGGTCCGCGGAATTAACGTTACATTTGCCTTTACACGACATGTTCCTTTTGCTTATGACTTGATTGTAAGATTAATCTGAGTAGTGTATTATAATATTTAACGGTGTTTAGCCTGGAGCAGAACAAAGCGGGTACATGTCGTGATCCCGTATGCGTGACGTCGGCTATCTCGTCTGGCACCTAGAACCGCTAGCTATAGCCAACTACCCGGGTAGTTAGCTATGGCTAGCGCCGAAATAAAGATACGTCTCGTTAAATATTTCTTACCCGTGCAGTTAAATCCGTCAGGATTATGATAATCTAAAGCAGTCAGTTTTCTCCGGAACATTTCAATGTGTTTTCTGCCTCAGATAATGGCCACGCTGGACGAGGGAGGGCTAAAGCGGCTTGCTGGCAGCTAACTGGTGCTATGGCGCATGCGCAGGACGCGCCGTGTGCGGCTTTCAAGCGCAGTCGTGAACATGAAAGTACCGTTTAGTTTCGTTTAGTTTAGTTTAGTTTAGTGTGTATTTGACAGGGACAAGGCACAATTTTACAACTGCACCAGAGTTAGCCGGCAGCTAATTTGCATCTGCAGTCACTGGGCAGGCAAACAAACAACAATTAATACAGAAGTAAAAACACAATACATAAGAAAACTATTGGACAGGCAGACAAAGAACAATCAAGACAAAATAAAAATATGACAATACATCAGAAAAACAATCTCAAAAGTTATAATTACAATCTGATCTATTTAAAACAGTGGATGATGAACTGATTCAACTCTCTGATGACAGTAAGCAGTTCTAGTCCTGTTCTAGGCCTTCTGCTCTAATCCTTTTGTTGGATCCGCAGCTCCGAGTCAGTACGCCTAAAACACAGGCTTTCAATCTGCATCTCTTTGCTGCTCTGTGCATATATCCTCTGCACTGCTCTGCGCATATATCCTCTGTGCTGCTCTGCGCATATATCCTCTGCGCTGCTCTGCGCATATATCCTCTGTGCTGCTCTGCGCATATATCCTCTGCGCTGCTCTGCGCATATATCCTCTGTGCTGCTCTGCGCATATATCCTCTGTGCATGCTCAATACTCCAGATGACAACATCACAGAAAGTTGAATCAGTTCATCTCGACACAACGTTTATTGAGAGACCCTTTACTGACCGGAAGTCAAAGTTTGTTTTTTTTAAACTTTTTTTTATTGTTGTATTGAAAACGATTTATTCAAAAAACATCAAGGCATACAAACCATGACAGTTAGCATTTCAAAATACAAGGTACATTAGGTAAGAAAGAGAGTTTCCATGGTTTAAAATTGACTATTTAACATAAATGATAGAGAATTAAACAATTTAATAGATAAAACAACTTAATAATAATACGTCTGCACTTTTTCATAGTTGCTCTAGAGGTCCTCAGATATTTGTTGCACACGAAACAAGCTTGTACTGCGATGTATTAAAAGTTTTTCTTCCTACATCTATCTTTTTATGTATGTGTAGCCGGGTGGTAAATCTGTTAAATATGTTAAAAGATTTTCCACTTAAATTTAGTATAGTTTAACTGTTAATATATGTAATTGTTACACTGTCAAGCCATGTAAAATGTCATTTGATGTATTTAAATTGTGAGGCAGATTGTGAGTGTATTTTTATAGTTTTGGTTGTCATTGCATGTTTTGACCAGTAAGTGGCAGTGGCGGACTTTTATTGTAACTCCGTGCAAGTTATCCAAGTGCATCTTGGGTATTCTTTCTTTTTTTTCTTGTGTGGAGCGCCTGAAGATTGCGGTGTGACAGTGCTCTGACTCCGTAGTAAACGCTACTGGAGTTGATGTTCGGTGATTTTGGGCGCGAGCCGTCGACCGCTGTTCGCCATTGCAGGCATGACAAGGTAACTGACAGAGTGAGAAGTTGCGCGATCTTCAGGAAGTTCCACATGTCTTTGTTAAACCCTGTTTAACGTACATAGTCCACTGCCGTATTTTGCACCGTATTTTGTATTTATTATTTCCCTTTTTAAAATCTTTTCTGTTAAACTTGCCACATCTGTGAACATTTATGATCTGTTTGCTCGAAAGACACAGGAATGTATGCACTCAGTAAAACGATCTGCATTCGAAGGTTCAAACAATAAAATTAAAGCTACAAGAACCCCGGAAGTAATTGTGTCCTGTGTGGTATCTAATTCCACGGGCTACATAATTTTGGTACCAGGAGTGGGGTGTAGCTAAAACATTTTTTTTTAAATTGGCAACAGAGTGGCTTATTTTTACTTAAAAAAAAAAAATACGGCAGTGGTGAAGATTGCTGGTGACGTCCGTTGGTGTTGAGTCTGAAGCCATCCTGCTGTGGAGGTGGTGACCAGCGAGAGACGACGTGAGGGCATCTAAGAGGTTCTGGTGCTTCCTGTTTCACACGACTCAGCCGTACCAGCGCAGAGGACTCCAGCGCTAACTTCAGCTACAAAGACCAAGATCCAGCAATGCTCCAAGTTAAAGACTGTCCTTGTAGTATCCTTGAACCAGGTTTTGAACTAAATATCCTCATTTATACTGGACTGAGTAAAGATTAATATATCATTATGTCTAGTGATTCTGGTGATGAAGGGAGTTCACGTAATGATAATGGCCACACCTCAGGTGGCATAATGGGTATAGGTGAAGGTGCTAAAAAAGAAATGCAGACCACCATGCAAGGGCTCGCCAGACTGCGAGATGAGCTCACCAGGTTAAATGGTGAAGCAAGGGCTCAGAGAGCAAGTGATAACAGTGCACCCACACGTTCATACATCTACGTTCCAAGAGAACGCCAGATCCAAGCATTTAGTGGGGAATGTGGTACAGACAGGAGATCTGTCGAAGAGTTTATTGAAGAGGTTGAAAGGGTTTTAAGATACAGAGAGCAAACAACAGAAGAACAATGTGACTATATACTATCTCTATTGCGTGGCCCTGCATTGGAAGAGGTGCGACTATGCATGAGGGGTCAGTCAGTGGGGCCCAGTGATTTATACTCTTACCTGAGCAATGCATTTGGGGAAAAGCGCAGTCCCACACAGCTTTTGCAGACCTTTTACAACCGTAACCAAACTGATGGAGAAGACCTCCGTGACTACTCCCATGCACTATCCCAGATTTTGAGCTCTGTAGTGAAACAGTCCACAGATGTAATACCTAATGAGAAAACTGTGCTCAGAGACCGGTTTATTGAGGGTTTAAGAGAAGCAGCACTCAGGCGTGAACTCAGGAAAATGGTTAGGGACAAACCAGAGAGCAGTCTTCTAGATGTGAGGAACGAGGCCCTCCTGTGGGAGATGGAGGACAGCAGGTCTCATCGTCCCAGGGTCATAAAGAGCAACCAAGTTACATCAGAGGTTCCGGAAACCCAGTGCTCTATTATTAAAACAAACAATGACCAAGGTATTGCATTCAATGATGTTCGGAGAGCAGTAGCCCATCAGGAAAAACAGCTAGCAGAGTTAGGCAAAACACTCGCTGATCTAGCCTTTGCTGTAGGTGAACTGAGTAAGCGCAGCACTCAACAGACATTCCTAGAGCCCAAGCCACGACCTAGACCCCAGCCAAAGTTCACACCAGATGGTCAGCCTATCTGTTTCAAGTGTAGAGGCATAGGTCACATTGCAAGAAAATGCTCACAGGCCAGAGGGGGTCAAGGGGACGCAACACCTAGTTCTTATGTAGTGCAGGAAAACTCGCACCCTCAGTTGTCATGAGCCACACAACTCGAGGGGAGGAAGCTGGCTCACCAAAAGAGACTCCAGACAGAAGCAGGATCTTAGAGCGTGCAGTCGGAGAATGTAAAACTGTTGAGGTGAAACTACAAGGTGTTACAGTGTCCTGCTTACTTGACACTGGTAGCCAGGTCAGTACAATTTCTGAGAGTTTTTTCAGGGAACACCTGTCAGTGAAAGGCGAAGACATTCACCCGGCATTTGAGTGGTTAAAGATCACTGCAGCTAATGGATTAGACATACCCTATATGGGCTATGTGGAGCTTGATGTAGAAGCCATGGGTCTGACTATCCCAGAGCGAGGTTTTCTGATAGTTAAAGATTCTGAACACTCTTCCTCTGTTCCAGGTCTAATAGGGATGAACATTGTCAAAAAATGCAGAGAGCTAGTACACACTGAGTTTGACACCACACTGCAGGAGAGGTTTGACTCAAACTGGAGAGAGGCTTTTAATCATCTTCATGCAGTACATGCAACAGACAGACTCTCTTTCGCTAGGGTAGCTGGTAAGGATGTAGTCCATATACCTGCTTCATCTGCTGCTACAGTTATGGCTAGGGGACTCAGGACTGTGAGTGAGGATGGTTCTTTTTTGTTGCTGGAGTCTGTGGGTGTCCCCGTTCCTGGAGGTTTGGTTGTTGTGCCTACTTTGGTTTCATCGGGCAATCACATTTTTCCAGTCCGAGTCATGAACATGTCTGATGAAGATATCTGGCTAGGGCCACGGACTAGGCTAGGGGTTTTGACTCAGGTAGACTGTGTGAAAAGTGATGAGCTTTGTGAGGTACAGTTCCAGAGAATCTCAGCAGACACTGAACAAGTGAGTATCAGTGAACACCCCGAAACACCGACAGATGTGCAGGAAATTCTCGGCAAGCTCAATTTTTGTGGTAGCCCAGAACAGCAAGCACAGCTGACTTTGTTACTGGAGAAGTACTCTTTTGTGTTTGCAACAGAAGATGAAGATCTAGGCCACACTGACAAAGTACAACATGAGATCCATCTGACAGATGACATACCTGTAACACAGCCATACAGACGAATCCCACCCACACAGTACAGTGAAGTCAGGGAACATATTGGCAAGCTGCTTAAAAAAGGGGTCATTCAAGAAAGCTCTAGTGCTTATTCTTCGCCCATAGTACTAGTGAGAAAGGCAGATGGTAGTCTGAGGCTATGTGTCGATTACAGGAAACTCAACTCAAAGACAAGACGTGATGCATTCCCGCTCCCGAGAATTGATGAGAGTTTTGATGCGCTGAGAGGGGCAAAGTTCTTTTCGACCATAGATCTGGCGAGCGGATACCACCAGGTAGCTATGCATGAGAGAGATCGGACTAAGACTGCATTTACTACACCGTTTGGTCTGTATGAGTACGTGAGAATGCCTTTTGGTGTTTGTAACGGTCCAGCTACATTTCAGAGACTTATGCAAGTTACTATGAATGATCTCATTTTTCAGATACTCCTGGTCTACGTAGATGACATCTTGGTTTTTTCAGAGACATTTGAGCAGCATTTGGAGAGACTTGAGACTGTGTTTAAGAGACTGGCAGAGACGGGCCTTAAGGTGAAGTTGCAGAAGTGTGCTTTTCTACAACAGTCAGTAAAGTTTTTGGGTCATCAGGTGTCAGCAGAAGGTATAGGAACTGACCCCTCCAAGGTCTCTGCTGTTAAGAACTGGAAGGTCCCAACCACTGCCAAAGAGCTGCAGTCGTTCTTGGGTTTCTGTAGTTACTACAGGAGATTCATTCGAGGCTTCTCACAGATTGCCGGGCCACTGCATGACCTAGTCAACAAATGTTCAGGTGTGAAAAAAACAGGGAAAGTAGGTCACCAGTTTTGTAATATGTGGACACCAGAGTGTGATTCTTCCTTTGAGCAGTTAAAGGAAAAACTTACC